>NW_027142363.1:10771963-11322090 GCF_026170545.1 Melanerpes formicivorus | reverse complement strand
GGGGGGTAATTTTACCACAAACGGTTTTCACCATCAGCCTTTCTTGGTATACAAGTTGATCAGTAATGTGGGGGCAAAGGTTTCACTTGTGCAGACAGTCATGCTTGCACTGAGGTGAAGGAGAATTCATAACCCAGGTTCCTCATTCATTTTTGTGTGAACAAGAAATAAAAACTATCCAGAAAGCACCCTGTGTACTCAATATCACAGTTTGATTGTGATCAGGGCAAGAACTGGGGAGTTGAGTGCAAAAGAGAAATTGTTGTTCTAAACTCAAATTGAACTTAAATAGTTCAACAAATGAAAATTACTAAAGCATCCTGGGAATTAAAGTATGGAAGGATTTATCTGTGAAGCAAGCAGTTAGAGCAAACTTTAAAGAAAGGACCCTTGACTTCTTAAAATTTGTGATTTAAAGTGTCTCTTATTGCCTCTAACTCTCTTATCTCTGGAAGCAGAGGTGGTTGCTGGGAAGGAATACATTTTACCAACCCTGTTCTGTGTATGCCTTCCCTAAACCCCTGTGAGCATCCACTCCTGGCAAGGTGAGCTAGCAGAGAGCATGTAGATATGGATGTACAGCTGCCCTTTTGCCCCTTCCCAGAAATATGGATGTGGTGAGTATCAGGACAGTTCTTTGATCACATTGCTTTCTTAGAATAGAATCAACCAGGTTGGAAAAGACCTTTGAGACCATCAAGTCCAACCAATCATCCAACACCATCCAATCCACTAAACCATGGCACTAAGTGCCCCATCTATACACTCACCCTGATAGCTTTTCTCTTGTTCGTTTAATGATCAATTATTCAATGCCTAAGTGCTGATTAGAGTGAAAAACTTCCTCAACTCTTGAAGTATTTAGAGGACACAGTCTCAGGCTGCACCAGGGGAGGTTTAGGCTGGATGTTAGGAAGAAGTTCTATACAGAGAGAGTGATTGCCCATTGGAATGGGCTGCCTGGGGAGGTGGTGGAGTCGCCATCATTGAAGGTGTTCAGAAGGAGACTTGATGGGGTGCTTGGTGCCATGGGTTAGCTGTTTAGGTGGGTTGAATTGGTTGATGGGTTGGACGCAATGATCTTGAAGGTCTCTTCCAACCTGGTCTATCCTATCCTATCCTATCCTATCCTATCCTATCCTATCCTATCCTATCCTATCCTATCCTATCCTATCCTATCCTATCCTATCCTATCCTATCCTATCCTATTTCCCTGTGGTTAGAAATAAAAGAAAGATAGACACCAGTGGTCCATGAAGTCTTTGGAATCAGGTTCCTGTTGATGCATTTGTAACCATCTGTAGAGCATACTGTTCATGTCAGCAACTTCTCATAATACCTACTAATCATTTTAATCCTTTGTAAAATATGCAAGGGAGTATCATGTGCATAATGTATGACCTAGATTGTTTAAGTGTTAGGAACTGTGTTTCCATAGCTTTAAGATCTTAGGAAATCCATTTCCTACAAGCAGAATAAAATAAATCTTTACCCTGACTAATTCCATCTTCCATCATGTCTCTGCCTGTCATGGAAACACTCCTCGCACTGCCTTGGCCTGAGAATTGGAGGTGGTAAATTTCTCACAGCACCCTTCAGTATCTTGTTTAAAGTTCTTCAGCAGTATAGAAACATTCCTTATTGATTTATGCAAGGTAAACATTCTAGGTTGTTTCAGAATAATTCAGAGAATTATTCCACTTTAAAAAAAAACACAAACATTTCTTTTTGAAGTTGAAAAGTTTAATTGTAGCCCCAAGCACAGCAGTTGTGGGAAAGCCTGAGGCTGAAACTGTACTGCCTTTGGATCTTGGATAGCCAATTTTGTGCACATGATGTTTTCCTTTTGCCAAGCTGGGGAGCTAAGGTTATGCAGGTCTATTTTGAAATGAAATAAAATATTGTGCTTCCACATCTTAGCAGTTTATGGACATTTAGGTAAATGCATAGGCAGTGCTTCAGATTAATACCTTGGTTATAAATCTGGGTATTTTAACTTTGAAAAATAGCCTATCTGGAAAAAAAAAATCTCTTTTGGTGAGATGGTCATTGACTAGCCAGTATTTAAAGATGTTGTGGTTCATTTTTCAGTGAGGACAGCATAATCTTACCTGTCTGACCTCCATAACAATCAACCCTGATGTTAAGGGCCCTGAACACTGCTAAGGACTTAATGGTTGCTCTGTTTGCCTACAAAGTCACCGCCCTCAGCACTTTATAAAGTGCCGCAGCCCAGTGAGTCATAAAACTCAGTTTTAGTGGAATTTGGGGTGGGAGGGGGGTTAAGCCTCAAGCACCATCAAGCTGTTGCACTTGGGCTGTACACTGGGGTTCATTGCAGGGAAGGGGCTTCCTTGCAGGGCCAAGGACATCCAGTGGACATTGAGTGCTGGGGAGCTGGCAGCACTCCAGGCTGCAGTGGAAGCCTAGGTATCTACACAGTCACTTGTCTTGCCAGCTGTTTGTAGTCAATGATTTCTCCACTAGGGTGCTTTCTGGAGAGCATTGGATTTGGCCCTTTCTGCTGGTTGTGTACTGCTCGCATGCAGATTTTCTACCTCCTGGAGTCAAGGTATAGCCAGTCAGAGTGAGGCAGCTCCGTGGCACCCAGGACCATGCATCTTCCTGGCCCTCACAGTGGTGACAAACTCATTTCTACCCAGACAGGATCACACAACTTGCACAGTAACTACAAAATTGTGTGCCCAGTGAGCTGGAGGCATTGTTACAGCATTGGGTCCCTGAAGGACACAGTAACAGCAACCTGAAATTACTTACTTTCCTTGGGGACATTTGACATTAAATGTTAGCTACATTCATAATTGATTTAATTTTTGTTTGTTTGTTTGAGGAAGCATTTGTGTCTCCCCTGTTTGTTCGAGACCAAACCCCTGTGTCAGGCTTCCACTCCCTGATAAAGATCCTTCCCAGCTGCCCACAGGGATGCAGTGGCAGGCAGGCTGCCACAGCTCCTTGCCATGCACAACTGGCCTCAGAAAGGTCACAGTTCCCTGCCATGCACAACTGCCCTCACTGGGCAGGCAGAAAAGGTCAGGCAGATTGTGACAGTTCTCGGAAATGCTGTTCCTGAAGCTATCACTGTTTTCCAGGCACTGAACTCATGGACAAAAGGCCAGGAACAGATCATTGCCATGCCTGTGCCACAGTCAAAGGCAGCCTGTGTCTAACATGTTACAAAAAATGAATCCAGAACCAATTTTACACTAACCTGACAGTTAGCTGGCCTTTTGATTTCACAGGAAACCCTGCAATTTGAAAACGAATTTTCATTCCAGATGAATAATCCACTTCAGGTTTCATAACTGCCAGGGAATTTAAATCCTTTAAAGATATTTTTCAAGATTAATTTTGAGACTGTCTGTATAGCACAGTCAATGTTGATTCCTATCATTTATTACCAGGAGGAATCTTGGATGTATTCATTTAATGCTGGACTGTTTGTTTAAAAAGTCACCATCTGACTTTTTTTTTCAGACTTCCATCACATTTCCTCTTCATGCAAAGCTAATGGCATAACATTCTAAAACCCAGGTGTGTAACTCTCTGCAAATGAGAGTTCCTATGTTTCAACGCATAGGTAGCATTTTTGTGTATGGAAAATCAATTGAATCCCTTACAGAAAGTTTCCAGATTTCACATCTACACTTAGGGTCTGTGAAGATAATTCTTTGGGAACCTAGTACTTTGTAATACATTACAGGAATGCAGCCTTAAGTCCTTGCTCAGACAGAACTGCTGCTGATTGCAGAGTCTGGCTCTAGGCAAGCAAAGAGCATAGCACACAGAAACCACATGCTTTAAAATGTGCAAGCAGTTCTACAGGAATTATCAGGATTTACTACACATATTTGCCCATGCTGATAAAGGGCTACATTTTCAAACCCGACTTTCAGTGCCAATATCTTTTGTGTCTATTAATTCACTTTGTGTGTACACACCAACATTTTATAGTGCTGTAGTTTCTCCTGCCTGCTATAAATCTCTCTGGAAGGGATCAGGTTATGCACACTGAGAATACATAAAGCTCATTGAAGTCCTGGCCCTGAAAAAATGAGAGGGAGAGACTTGCCTTTGGCTTCTGGAAGTCCAAGATTTTACCCACAAAGTTTAAAGATCAAAAATATCAGGCATGGTTTTCCTCTCCTTACTGGTATTTAGAGTTACAGTGTACAGTTTTTTTAATTACTGTTTTTAAATAATATTATAGCACATTGCCTCAAGAGAAAGAAAAGACAGTGCTCTGAAGTGAAACAGGATTCCTAGTCTAATGGCTAACTGTAATTATCCTTTTCTTCAACAGAAGTTGCACTTTGCTCTGAGCTTAACGGTTTGCTGATTCTGGGAAGCAGCAGGTTCTGGGCAAATCTTATACATTAGCGGATGTAGAGTGATACCTGTAATGTACACACTAACACACACACACAAAATTACTTTCTAATACCTTTCAGCTAATTCATCTGGCTTTTAGAGCAGTAGAACAAAACTAAAACAAAAGTTGTGGCCATTCAGCATTCCCACAAATGCCTTTCAGTCTACCCATGGAGTATTTTTGTCCAGTTGCCCCTCTTTTCCATGCAGAAGACCAGACATGAATTTTATGGGGTTTTTTTTTGTCAGTCCTCACCTTGGGAAGATGCTAAGATAAGTCCTCAGTCACAAGATCAGACATCTTTATCACCTGTGTACAGCTAAAAAACCTCCAGGCAGATCACTTAACTAACTTCGATGTTATACCCATCCTGGATTCCTGTTATATGTCTAAATTACTGTATTTACTCTAGGAATGCATCTTCAACAGAAAATCAATTGAATTATCACATAATTATGCTGTCTATCTGGGTACAAAAGCCTCTGACTCAAGTTAGCCAGACTTGCAGATTGAAAGAGCTAGCTTATTTTAGATGAGAGGCTGAAACAAGGTCAGATCTTAATTCTGTCAACTTAGAAATCCCTTGGCTTGGCTGTGGTAGTAGAAGCAAGCTCACAAAGTTCTCTTTGGTCTCCATTTCCCTATTATGGGCCAAGTTTTCCCAATGGGCTTGAGGGAAGCACAACTTATTCCCAAGACACTAGACAGCAGCGTAGAGCCACCCAGATCAATGTAGGACCTCATAGCTATGCTCCTGGGGTCTGGTAATACCCAGCAGGGACTCGAGCTCATATTGCATTAGAGATGTATAGCCACACATGAGAGGAAGACATGGGTTCATTTGGGATTGCTAAGACCTATGCTGCTTACTCCAGAGTTGCCTCTGGTCTTTCCTGTTTCAGATGTTTGCATGCCCCTAAATCCCTTCTTCTCTCAGTAGAAATCCCTGGCTGCCCATCCCGACAGGCACACTGCAGCCATAGTTATATTCATTTTGCTGCTAGTCCATCTGTACCTATTGTACTAGACAAAAGGGAATATTTCTGAGACCATAAGCAGCCTCAGAAGCAATTTTCTTGGAGACAGTGGCACTATTGGCTCATTTCAATGACATCTCTATAGTCTTCATTCCTCATAAAAGTGTCTGAAAACATTACTGGGCTGGGATGATCTGCACAGATTTTGAAAGGTTTTGTCTACTTCTGACTATTTGTTAGAGTGGGATGAGAAAGGCCTTGCTGAGCCGGTGAAGATCAGCCCTTTTACCTCCTGGTGGGTGAGTGCTTTCTGTAACAGATACACCACCCATCCACAAAGTAGTGTCCTTCCTATTTTATTCCCTTTGTCCTTGAATTAACTCTCACAGAGAGGCTGCATCTACTTCAAAGACAAGACACTGCAGGACTGTGACTTCCAAGGATGTGTGCTCTGAAACGGAAAGAATTATTCATTTACTTGTTATCAGCCCAGCCTAAATGGGAACTTGATTACTTACTGAGCTCTTAAAATAACCTTCTTTATTTGCATTCCCTTTGCCTGTAGAGATCATTTGGGCCCATGTGTAGCACTGATTGGGTTTAAAATTTCCATTTTGTTTTTAAGAACAAGAGCTCTCGCATGCTTGGAGCTACCTCTCTCCTCTCTCTTTTCCATTAAACCAGCTGACAATTGACATGTTTAACTTTGTCAATATTTTTTAAAATACCATGAAGTTCACAGCAGGTTTATGTGTGGAAAAAAACTTTGCTTTTCTCAGAGAGCCAGCTGAACCGAAGCCACGTCAAAAAACCTCCTGTAAGGAAGACACAATGAGAAAGGAGAGAATAATTTTTCAATGACCTTTGCTGCATTAGAAGCAGCTTCACAGTGCTGCTGGCTCTGGCAGCTTGCTGAGCTGGGCTCTGCAAGGTCAAAGCTGTTAACAGGCTTGAAACAACTTCCACGAGGGTATATCTGTAGGTGTATAGTGCTGGATGCAGCCGTTTTGTGGATAGTGAGCAGGGGCCATTCAGGAGTTACACAGACACTACCGCACCACACATCTGGGTGCATGCGTGTGGTAGTGGATGTGGCTAATGGATAAGATAGTCAGGCTCTCCTATTGGGTGCATTTCTCCCTGATTCACTTCATACACACTCTTTCTCTCCTGTCAGCATGTGTATCAATGATCCACTGAACTGAGGATATGAGCCTGGATTTCATCCCTGCTCCAAACATTGTCTGCTGTGCAGCTGCATCCTACCATGAGGCACTTATGCTGCATGCGGGTTTGCTCCAGAGACTATCACAGCCAATGGGAGACTTTCCAGCAATGTTTATGGACTTTTAATCATCCACAGGGTGAAAAGCAGAACTCATGATCTGAGCTGTTGTATCTTCTGTCCATGGCCATGTCATCACAGGAGAATATACCTTCTTACCTTACTCCAGTGGGTAACTTGCTGAAGGACAATGAAAGATGAGGCCACCGCTTTGTGCAGGACACCTAAACAGTACATTTTGTGCTTTGGCTGGGTCTTACAGCACAGCCACATCTGAAGCACAACACTGGTTTCCAGCTAGCTAAGCAAAAAAGCATATCCTTCCTCTGAATGACCTCCTTGGACTGGTATTTGAATCACACTGGGGGAAAAAGTGCTAGTTAAAACTTGCAGGGAAAAATGAAAATAAAAGTGTGATGTAATGCATGTGCTGACTGGACTTATTCCTCCTTGGGTTTTCCTCACAGGAATCAGCAGCTCAGTGCAGCACACAGCCTAGCAGGGCCTGGAGAGCCTGTATGCTGTGTGTACTATAGGAGCTACCTTTGCAAAAGCAGCAGTACATGGAGACTATGAGTTTCTTGGCTGCCTCCCCACCGTTTTCATCTCTACCCTTGATTATGGTTGTTCCAGCTTTAGTGTGTTACTGTTTCACAGCGCTCCCTGTCACAGACCGTTTTGGACCTCCATGTGTAGATTTTCTATGTAGCATCTGTGCTCCTTCAGCAGAGAGCACATGCTTAGTCTCCCCTGACTCACTTTCCAGGCTTCATTGCTTGTGAGCTGCAAATGAGGTGGAATCCCAGATTTCTTGGAGGGTTTAAATGGGTGATGACCTGCTGGGAAGCAGAATCTTATCAACTTTGGGATGAAGAGACACAAAGCAGGATACACAGTGTGCTCTTATCTGTGTCATGTGGGCACAGCTGATATCACCTTCCTTGGGATGGGATTTAGTCAACCACACTGGGTACCAAGCATTTGGAGAAACCCACTGCAAACCACTACTGAGGTTCAAAGATAATGAGCTAATGGAGATTTATAACTTGAATA
This sequence comes from Melanerpes formicivorus, assembly GCF_026170545.1. Classification (NCBI taxonomy): domain Eukaryota; kingdom Metazoa; phylum Chordata; class Aves; order Piciformes; family Picidae; genus Melanerpes; species Melanerpes formicivorus. The sequence goes on along the minus strand of NW_027142363.1, from coordinate 11,314,385 downwards.
AGGGTATGTCCTTGTCTTTCCATTGGTATAAAAGGAAAGGGCAGAGAGTCAGCTAGCCAGCTGGCTTTTCTTCAAGGTACAGGACTGTGGCAACCAGGGACACCCAGAGATGTTAAAGGGCAGCTATACTGCCTGTGCTGCCAGATAAAAATGAGTCATGTGGTGATCAAGAACAGCATGGTGCTGAAAGCTCTGATTTTCAGGAAGGCCAAGGTGACCACAGGACTTAAAGGTTTCATCTGCTTCAAATTGCATCAGGCTGGAATTTAGCAAACAAATATGACAGAACAAAGCATGCACATTTGCAAAGTATTAAGTAGTATCTTCAGAGCAGGTCTTGGCTTTGCTTTTACTCGCCATCACAGCTTTGTTTTATAGGACTCTGAAGCATGAGCGTGGGTTGCTTTTGAGGGTCTAACTTCCCTGGTGTTTGAAATGTCAAAAATTTTCCAGTCTGCAGGCAGCAGTCCCATTCCTCCAGTTCATGATGCATTTGTTTTTAATTCCTCATTGTTGTGTAGCTGCACATCTGGCTGAGCAGAGGGTAAATTTCCACATCAAGACCACACAAAAGCCTGTCATTATATGGCTGTGGAGATGGCACAAGTGCATCATTGCTATCCCAGCACAGTGTCAGTGCAAATACGCAGGGACAGTACTCTGGGCAGGGGGACTTCTTAAAAGACACAGAAAGTTTTTTCAGGGACACAGCAGATAAGGGCATTTCAACTCTGAAATTCAGGCATTGTTGCACTAAAAACAGCATGGGAAGAGATAGAGACTGAAGCAGAAATTCCAGTTACTATTAATTCTGGTCATAGATGAGTGAGAGAAATGGGTTTGCCTTGATTTTAAAGAGATATACTCTGATCCAGAGCAGATGAAGGGACTTTGAGATCCCTCAAGAAAGAGGCAGTGTGGGAGATGCATCAAAGGAGATTTCTCTTGCAGGTCTATGGTTAAGGCCTGCTTAAGCTAATACACAGCTTTTTGTCCTGGACTTTGTTGGGAGTTTCAGTCACTGCACCATAGAAAACAGTGAAGTCTGGTTTAGCCTCAAGTAGTCGGCTTTCAACTCACTGACAGTTTGTGGTGATACCATTTCTTCTCCAGATCAGCTTCCAGGATTGCATTGCTGTTGCTGTTGAAAATGTTATTTTCCCCCAAACCAACAGCAGAGGTCAGAACAGATTTCTTAACATCCAAACCGAGATCCTCAAGTAAATCAAAACTCTGCTGTTTAAAAATCCCAGTTAATCTCACCAAAGGATTTCAGACCAAACTAGTCATCATGGGAGTGAACCTGTTTGTTCATATTAGCTAGAGACAATACTGAGGAAATCTATTTTCTCTCATAAGTAGAAACTAAATCAAAACCACCCAAAACCACCCAAAAGTTTGCACTCCACCTGAATGATAACCTGTTTAGATGTCTGAACAGTGCTTCCCCTGCAATTTCCTTTGCTCTGACAGAAGAACAATTCCAATTCAGACTGGAAATTCCTTGTATGAAGAGGGAAGCATTTTACAGGCTTATTTTGAAGCTCACAGCTTCTCTGTATTTCCCACTTCAGCTTATGACCAATTTACAACTGGAAGGGCTGAGAGCTAAAACCCAGGTAATTCAGCAGGCAATTAAAAACAGCTCAATTCTATGTGCTAAATGACTTGCAAAAGTGGGTTACTGTATCTCCACCGAGTAGTGGATGTAGATTTTTATGCCCAGGGGAACATCACTGAGATAATTGCCTTTCCATTTGCAGTAAGTGTGTTTTATTCTTTGCTGCTTAACTTGGTGGTTTTTAACAAAACCATCCCCGTTAATGTGTGAAAAGAGACACTGCTCTTCAGGCACAAATGCCTGGAAGTACTCCTTAAGCAGGAAGAGAGCATCTGCCACTCATGTTCACTGTTTTGCAGCTGACATTCTGGGGTCTTTTCCACTCTAAGCAGAGTTCACCTGCATAATTTTGAGACTGTGTGCATTGCAGACCAGATATGTGTGTGGCGGGGGGAGTGTTTGTGGGGTTTAGTGTGTTTGTTCTTTGGTTGGTTGGTTTTGTGTGTTGTTGGTGGGGTTTTTTTTTCCCCATTCAGCTAGCTCTGTTAAGCTTCTTTTCAGAATTTTCCACCTAAATCATCATTCACAATCGTGACTGCCACAGCTCATTTTTGTCTCCTGCATATGTTGCCATTTTACGGTGTGCGGGGAGTTTTTAGTCATTCATAATATTGTTTTGATTTGAATTCAATCTTTCTGAGTGTGCATGTTTCTTCTCTTCCAATTACTGAAAGAACAGATTGAGAGAAATACCTCTGTGTTACTAGGCAAGCCTTCCCAGAATGAAAACGTTCTATACAAAGGGATGATGTGGTGCAAGGAGTTAAAAAGGAAGGGGAAGACTTGGGTGTCTCTAGAAGGGCAATAGCAGAGCGATGGAAAGAATTCGAAGAGAAGGCAGTAAAAAACACCAGATGCAGCTTGACTTATCACTGGAGATACACTATCTAGAAACTCCTCTGGGAATATTTTTGGTTTGAGAGTTTGCTGAAAGGAGCCTGAAAAGTGTAAGCAAAGAGGTTGGCTTCTGCTGTAAGATTATCTGCTGGGTCCGGTGCAATGGAGTTTTGTCCATTTTTTGTAAACAAACAGGGTTCTGTCACAGATCTCAAATTACACCATCAGTTTCTCCTCCTAATAGAAAGAGTCAAAGGGGTCCTGCTTGTGGCTGATGGCTCAGATCAGAAGGGCTAACCATATATTGGGGCAAATTCTCAGCTTACTGTGGAAATTATATAGGCTCAACGAGGGCAGGGCTGGAAGGTACCTCAAGAGTTCAATCTCACAGCTTAAATGCAAGATCAGTTGTACTTAACCCCTCCTGCCAGATGTTACTTCAGCTTGTTCTGAAAAACTTTCCCTGATAGAGCTTCTTAAGTTTCCTAAGGCAAGCTGCTCTAGAGCTTTGTCCAAAGCTCGCAAGAAAGCTTTCCTCAGAACAAATCTAAATGTTCCCTTGAGGCCATTAATTCTTTATCTGTGCCTAAGCACATGAAAGAGCAGTTTATTCTTTCCACTGTGCAGCTACCTTCTATGTATTTGAAGATTGCTGGCATCTTTCCCTTCACTTTTCTTTAGTCTAAACATTTTTATTTCCTTCAACATTTCCTCACAGGTCTTGTTTCTTAGATCTGGTTCTCATTGCTTACCTCTGAAATATTCTCCACACCCTTCTTGGAGAATAGTCCATAAAACTAGACAGAGCAGGCCAACCAACATCTTCACAACTAGATCAAACAGAGTGAAACAATTATTTTTGTTCATGCTATGCATGGCATTCCTGTCGATACCTCTCATAACTGAGTGCTTTCTTCTCAGCAGTTTGTCATTACTGATACAAGTTCATCCTCTAATCACTAAATCACTCCACCTTTTTATGCAAACCCACTTCACAGCTGATTGTTCTGTCCTGTATTTGAGTGGATTGTCCCTGTAGAAACATAGAGCAGTGTGGTTGTCTCTGGTGGATCACAACCAGTGTTTTTCCAGACCGAGTCCCCAGATGCACAAGATTAATCTAAATTCCATGGCAGTCCTTGAGATGGTTTACAGTCCTACACAGCTTGATAGGTATCTGCATAGCTGTGAAGTGTTTTATCTGTTTCATTAGCCATTAATGAGATTAGTGTGTAGCACTGGCTCCAGGAGACATCCCTGGGGAACCCAGCTCAGTACAATCTCACAGGCTGATACGGATTGACTGAGAAATATTATCTCACTATCTTCCACTTCCTTTCTCTTTTTTCCAGAGTTGTGAGTAGATGGCAAGGACACTGGCTGAGCCCTGGCCTCAGGTTAAGCTAACTGGACGGGATGTGGGAAACTGCTGGATGGGACATGAGATATTGCTGGACCTGAGAAATAACAATGTGGGAGAAGTCAACAGAAGTTACAGAGAGTATTGTAAGGCATGCATGGATTTTGCAGGTGGTTAAGGAGTTAAGTGAACAGTGGCCAGAAGTCACAGATAACTGGAGGGAAATACTGGGAAACCTTTAGGGGAGTAGGACCATGCAAGACCAACAGTGCATAGATTACCATATCCAGGAACACCATATAAAGACAAAATCACCTAGGTACCAGTATCAGAAATAACAAATTTGATAGAGATGTAGAAAAACTGGGCCAAATTAAGTAGAAGTAATTAGGAGTGGAGTGAAGAAATGGAGCAAAAAGCAGGAAGATTAAGAGATGGGAAAAGGGGTAATAACATACATGAATCATGCAATCAGAACTGCATGCCAGGCAGTCCTGAGCTTGATTACAGCTCATTAAGGGCAACGTAGCAGACGTGTTACCCAGCCCAGCTGTGTGGTCAGAAGGATGGGGAGGAGGAGGAGGGCTTCTTACCCTGGCAAATCCAGGAAATATCCAAAGACAGATCAAGCATCCTGGTGTCACTGGGTCTATGCCTATGCTAGCCTGATGGCATCACTGCCTTTCCAACAGCTCCTTCAGAGCTTTTATTCTTGAACTTTTTTGAGTTACTTAAACCTGTTTACAGCATGAATCCCCAAACAGTTGTATCAATGTAGTAAAGGCATACTGTGGTATAACTCAGGAATGTAAATGAGTGGCCAGGAAAGGCACCTATTTAAGACAGTATTGTCACTAAAGCCTCCATTCCATCAAACTTTGGCCCGACAGCAAAAGAAAATTGTTGCACACTATAACCTTCTCCCAGCCAAAATTCAGCCCCTTCTGAGTTGAAAAGTTCTGTGTTCCTGCCTCTCATTTCCTCTGTCTCCTTTTATTCAGACATTTATTTATCATCAAAACCCAGTACCCTGGGAGTTAACTTATTCTTTACACAGTGTGTTTTCCTCTTCCAGATCTGCTGTACAACTAGGAGAGACTATTTCTCAGCTATTAATTTGTCCCCATTCAATTTCTATTTGCTTGCTTTCTTTGTGTGATAGTTACTTCACTTCACCCTCTGACATTTTATTAGTCCAAAATGGGAAACTCTGGCCCCACTAATGTTGGGAGGAATTCAGCTATTGGTTTCACTGAAAAGGCAGTTTCAAAGAGTGGCCTGACAGACTGCAATAAGCTGTGCCCAGGCTCTCTGCATGCAGGGGGCTGTCATGCTCATCACACATCACTTTCATTTTCCTCTTATCCATCTCAGAAATAGTCATAAGAATCAGTAACAGACTGGAAAGATGTGAGCCTTGATATTAACTATCTGCTTATATAGTTTCTCTGATGTTGGCTTCGGTTACCAATAACTGTGGGTCATGCTTTCCTGCCAAGTCACTGAGCAACTTCCTCTGTTTAAATAGAATACATAAGCCTTACTCTTTTCCAGAGTTCATGACTGGTTTGTAAAGTGTTTTATGATACAGTTGTTAAAGAATCCACCATCACAGTAACAGCTACAGACAAGGCTTCACTGTGGCCCTGGCTTCAAGCCCATTTAATTGAATGGAAGTTTTTCCATTGCTATCAGTGGATACATACATCAGGCTGCACCAAACACGTCGCTGCAATAACCACGCCGCAGCGCTTTGAAGGATATGTCTAGTTAATGTTTTTCTAGGGAAAAAGCAGAGATCATGAACTAACTCTGTGCACAGGATCCACAAAAGGCTTGTGCACCTCTGAGGCCCTTAAAATGCGTGTTGAATGGATTTCCAGTCTTTGCACAGGTACTCAGCACAGGAGCCCTGTTTAATCATTACACACAAATTCACACAAAAGGACCAAACTTCTTCTCTTTCCCTTTCATTCATTGTTTTCAGAGACTCTGTGCATGTGACATTTAACATCAACCATTCACTATTGAAAAGTAAAACAACATGTGTGGTGTCTGCTACATTCTTTTACCACAGTGTTAGGTCAGGTCAGCTAACTAAGTCACGGCTCTGCAGTAATAAAGTAAAGCTGGGCAATACAATCCAATTAGCTGAGGACTGTAGGCACTTCTGCACTTTGGGTTTAGCATGGGGACATGTCCCCATTATCACAGTATCACAGTACATTAGAGGTTGGAAGGGACCTCAAGAGATCATTGAGTCCAACCCCCCTGCCAAAGCAGGATCACCCAGGGTAGTCTGCACAGGAATGCATCCAGGTGGGTTTGGAAAGTCTCCAGAGAAGGAGATTCCACAACCCTTCTGGGCAGTGTTCCATCACCCTCACTGTAAAGAAGTTTTTCCCTCATGTTGCGGTGAAATCTTCTATGTTGAAGTTTCAACCCCTTGTTTCTTGTCTTGTTACTTCACACCACTGAAAAGAGCTTGTCCCCCTCCACTTGCCACCCACCCCTCAGATATTTATACACATTGATGAGACCCCCTTTCAGTCTTCTCAAAGCTAAACAGCCGCAGGGATCTCAGTCTCTCTTCATAGGGGAGATGCTCAAGTCCCATAATCATCCTCATGACTCTCTGTTGGATTCTCTCCAGCAGGTCTCTGTCTCTCTTGAACTGGGGAGCCCAAAACTGGATGCAGTATTCCAGGTGTGGTCTCACTAGAATGGAGTAGAGGGGGAGAAGAACCTCCCTATACCTGCTGGACACACTTTTCTTGATGCACCCCAGAATACCATTGGCTCTCTTGGCCGCAAGGGCACTTTGTTATCCCATGGAGAACTTCCTGTCCACTAGGACTCCAAGGTCTTTCTCCATGGAGCTGCTTTCCAGCAGACGTCTGTATCCTAAGTGCAGCCACACCACAGCTTTAGCAGCTGCCTTAGCAGAGAAAACATTTCACTGTAGTTCATGATGAAAGAAATACCATATTTTTGCCTGTCATTGGTTTGCAGATGTGCTCCATTTCCTTTGAGATTATACTGGGTGGCATTTAACTCAGCAAGTGAAGCACTTACTGTGTAAAAGAGTATTGGAGGCAATTAAGGAAAAGGTTAGATCAGCACATTGTATCATACTGAATAGTGTCACATTAAAATCACAGTACCTTGTGAGGGATGTTAGAATTCAGAGCAGCTTTTTGATGTCATAATTTTAAGTCTCACAGAATGCATTTATTGTTAGGGGAAAGCATAATCTTTGTCTTAGATCCTTGACGTGACTCAGCTGTTGTGTGACTGGATGAATTGAAGTACATTCATGGTGTTCTTGTCCATGCAGTAGAAGCTGAACATCTAGAGGCACTCAGATGAGATTCATATTGCAGTGTGGTGATTGCATGTTTATAGAAACGATGTCACCAAGTCCTCATACAAGCAAAGCTTTTCCCCCCATTCCTTTAGGTTCAAATTTATCCTTTGTAGCCTGACTCCAAGAAGTGACTCCTGCTGGCTGCTGCAGAATAAGGCCTGGACAATTTTAGAGCAGGCTGGAGAAGAGGGAAGCTTTTTCTCAGTACTAGTTTGAAACACCAATTGGCCTAACTTCTGAAACATGTGGAGAAACAAAAGGGGAGAGGCTGCACTTCCATAAATTCCCCTTCATGTAGACCCGACACGATTCTTGTTTCCCATATGAATGCAGAGTTATTTTATCTCCTCTTAAAATTTATCATTAAAAAAATACTTGTAAACCAAAGATTTTAGGTCATTCAAAGGGCAGAAAAATGTCTCTAGAGACTGCTAGGGAGCTGCAGCTAATGCTGAGCAATCAGTGCCCTGCTACCCTGGTCATCTGTTTTCCTAGAGCTTCTCTGGGTGCTCTTTCTAAGGGAGTATCTGGTTTTTCTGTGGTAACTGCTACTGCCAGGGCCCGAGGGAGCTCACTAAATTAATTAAACTGCTCTATTTTATTTGCTGTGTTTCTGTTTTTAAAGCCAAACAGCCTGTATTTCAAAATCCCTTTGTAATGGCTAAAAAAAAATAAAGAGAGTGCCTCAAAGTCCCTATTAGCGTGCCAGTTCAGTTACAGGGTAATTAGCCAGAACTGTTCCTCGTTGAAATCCTGTCAACAAAACTAATGTGCCATTCCCTTTCAGATTACTCCAGCACCTCCATCTACTTGACAAGGATGTTCAAAGACAGATACCATCTTCCCCTCATGCCTTTCAAACTGAAGCCAGGGAATAAAAGAGGGAGATGTTATACTGTTATGAACCCAGGAATGGTGGAAAATAGTGGGAGGGAAAAAAAAGCACAAAGCTGTCCCAAACAACCTACATTTGTTCTCCCAGGGTAGAACAGGACCCTGGAGCAGATTCTGCTTTCTCTGCTGTAACATTGCAGACTGCCACTATCTTCCCTCATTTATGCCAGCCCAGACAGAAGGAGCCCCACTCCAGGGAAGCTTTATCTGCAATTCATTTAGGAAAGAGGCAGGTCCTCTCCTCTGCCCTAATTGAAAACAGGCAACCTCCCTCTAATTGTGTGCTCTGACTGGTTTGCGTGCACTAACAGAGGAAATTGGAGAGGAACAGGGTTCTGAATTGTCACTAATTTCCCATACTTGGGGGTCCATACATTGGGAATGGAGGCTGTTTGTATATATTATTTTTAATGTTCTGTTCCTCTATATAGAAAATGGACCTCAGGCAAAATGCAAGCACTGGGAATTTTTTTCCTGCTCTAATTCTAGGCAGGTATGTAGAAATATACTGGGTTGTTTGGTTGGAGGTTTGTTTGGTTGTTTGTTTAGTTCTGTTTTGTTTGTCTGAAAGGCACATCATAACCTAGTGGGGGTTTTGGGGTTGTTGCTGCTTTTGGTTGGTTTGGGGGTTTTGTTTTTGTTTTTGGTTTTGTTTTGTTGTTATTGTTTTGTTTTATTTTGTTTTAATTAGAATCACAGAATCACCAAATGTTAGGGACTGGAAGAGACCTCAAGAGATCATCCAGTCCAACCCCCCTGCTGGAGCAGGATCACCTATACCAGGTCACACAGGAACTCATCCAGGCAGGTCTTGAATATCTCCAGAGAGGGAGACTCCACAATCCACCTGGGCAGCCTGTTACAGTGTTCTGTCACCCTCACAGTGAAATAATTCTTCCTCCTGTTTCCATGAAACTTCCTATGCCTCAACTTCCACCCACTGCCCCTTGTCCTGTCATTGGGCATCACTGAGAAGAGCCTGGCTCCATCCTCTTGGCACTCACCCTTTACACATTTATAAACATGAATGAGGTGACCCCTTAGCCTCCTCTTCTCCAAGCTGAAAAGCCCCAGCTCCCTCAGTCTCTCCTCTTAAGGGAGATGTTCTACTCCCTTAATCATTTTTGTGTCTCTGTGCTGGACTCTCTCAAGCAGCTCCCTGTCCTTCTTGAATTGAGGGGCCCAGAACTGGACACAATATTTCAGATGTGGCCTCACCAGGGCAGAGTAGGGAGGGAGGAGAACCTCTACTGACCATACCCCTTCTAATACACCCCAGAATGGTATTGGCCTTCTGGGCCACAAGAGCACGCTGCTGGCTCATGGTAAACCTAATGACTGCAAAGTTAATATTGCTCATAATTTTGCTCCTTTTCCTCAAAATACCCTTTTCATGTTTGGTTCTGTCCACCTGCAAGGAATCCTATTTTGATTAAAATGTTTCAAAGAGGTTGCTTGAGAGCACCACTTTCTGTTGGTAGGTGTGGCCAAGAGCACCCAGATACCCAGCAAAGTGTTGTAAGAAAGCCCTGCAGACATGGCTGCTCTCTTGCTGCAGAGGTCTTGCAGTCTCAGAGGGGAGCAGAGTGTCTCACAGAGCCTGGAGAGCATTTAGCAAGTTATAAAAGTCAGATGGTGGGAGCAGCAGAGGGTCTAACTCCTCCAGTCACCAACCCTTGTCTGGGAAAGGTGTCAGGCACTGGCAACTGTCCCTAAACCCCGGTAAGCAGATGGTCTCAGTGTCTCACCATATCCCAGCAAGTAAATGTTTTAGTGTTGCTTCTGCCTTTGTATCTGTTGGTGGGACCACCATTCACATGTCTTCTGCCCTCCACCAAGGTGTTCCTCAGGCAGGAGCTGCTCTGGCCCCATGGCAGCTCTCTTGGAAAAAACCCTGTTGTTTCTGTAGATGGTTCACTTCAAAGCACCTTTAGGAAGTTGACGGATTTATTGTCCCTGCACTGTGAAGATACCATCACAACTTCTTTGTTTTTTTCTCCTTTCTTCCTCCTTCCTCTTCTCCTGTTACTCTTCTCCATTTTTTTCAAATATGGGCATCTCTGCCCGCTTGAATAGGTGTGTAAAATGCTGCTCTTCTTAATTTGTCCTATAGCTCCTTTAAAACCACCCCCCTCTCAGTTTAAGCCTGCAAGGGGTCTTGAACATTGATAAGTTTGAACTTGAACCCTACAGCGTTGGTCAGCTGGCTCCATTCAACCCAAAGCCATCAGAAATTTCAGTGTACAGCCAGTCTGGATAGGCCCGGGGGGAGCTGAGCCCCCGCAGCTCCTGTGCACAGCCTCGCGTCACAGAGTCTGCTGTATGGGGTCCATATGTGGTCTGCCATTGTCCCTCCCAGCAGCCTGTGGGCCCCTCTGTTACATTTCCCAGTTTTCCACCATGGAAGGCACAGGAGGTGGGTGCAGCATATGGACCTAAGCTGTGTTTGTTTATATACCTACGCAATAAAAACTGTGATTTGGAGCCCAGCTGCCTTTATGATTTCCTCATGCCACTAATGAGAAAGGCTTCCTTAACAGTGTGCTATTAATTATTATCAAGCCTGAGTGAAAAATAAATTCACAGCTCGTAGATAGGTGTTACATGCACTTGATTTAGAGGGTTGACAACATGTCCTGTCCTTTGGACCCAAACTCACATCTGGATAAAGAGACAGGGCTTTACCAAATTCCTCCTAGCCGCTGTTGTGCAGGAAAACAAGGAGGTTGAAGGAGAAGAGGCTGGACTGGCAAGGAAAGCTTTCTGCAGTAACTCTAGCCTGAACTTGTATATGCTTATTTCTGGAAATGAATATGCAGTAGAAAAGCTGATTTCCCCTCCAAACTATTTTTAAATACCTTTGGTCCAAATCTCTTCCATCTCCAGCTCAAAACCTTCAACAAATGAGCAGCAGCATGATGATGAGAAATCCCCTCTCCTGTCAGCAGCTTCAGGAGGTTTAGATCCTACAAAGTCCTAAGTGTTCTGAATACAAATTACACTGAAACAGTACAAAACAGCAACAAAACTTCTGCTTGGCATTTGTAACTCCAGTGTTTCTGTATCTAGACAGTTCCCTGTCCTGGGAGCTTTCACACAGTCAGATAACTTAGAGCTATTTGAAAGTCACCCTAGGACTTGGAATCTTGATTCAATATATTGAATGTGCTTAAGCAGAAATAGAAATGGCTTTTAATTGCAATCAGGCAATTGTACATACTAAAGTCAGCGCAGTATGCTAAGGAATATGCTAATGTCCCCCTGCATGTGCTGATGCAGTGACACCAAGATGGAGAGAAAGACAGAGAGAGATTTTTGGGGCAGGAGGTAAAACACAAAAGAAGAGATTCTGAACTTCACTGAAGGTAGCAGAAGTTTGCTTCAGCCTGTAGTAGTCAGGCCTCAGGAACTGTGGCTCCACTGAGGCTTTCTTCTGGCTCTCTGCCGTAAGTGGTGCAGGGGCTCCCATCTACACAAAAGCTCTGCTGCAACGATAGAAGGCATTTCACAGCTCCTCTCACAGCCTTTGGTGTAGTGTCTCTTCTAGGATTCTATTCACCAAATAGAGTGGTTTTGCAATGCACATAACCAAGGTAGAATCTTGTGGAAAACTGCTGCTTACCAGCTGGCGTTTCTGGAAGCCAGTGAAACTGGGACCCTCCTTTCAGGGTTGCCATGGACCACCGAAATGGATGACGCTTGAATTACTACCTGTGCTGTTTCCAGGTCTGTGAAAGCACGTGGAAAAGAAACGTGCCTTCTCTGTTATGGTTAACTGCAGAGTTATTGATGGGAATTTGAGAGCAATTTGTCAGGTGGGGATTTGGGGAACCAAAAGAGGCAAAAGATTTAAAGCAAGTCTGCTGGATGCTGGCCAGTCATGTAGACCAAGAGTTCAAAGTGGGTGGTCTTGGTAAATAGCCAGGGGAAACAGGGCCAGGAGATGGTGTCATCCTTGATTCCAACAAACTGGTATCTTGGCTTTCTAGTAAGGGTTATTTTTTTTTCTCTTTATTATTCTCTTTATTCTCTTTTTATTCTGCAATTCAGCACAAATCTCTCTCTCATGTTCTAAAATCCTTGAGATGATCTGTTCCACCCACCAGGTGCAACACAATTGACCAGAAAAAGAAGAGCAAATTACTAGAAATGGTAGACAAAAACCAGGTAAAAAAAAATAAAGCATTGCACTTGCCCAGTTGTGCAACTAGGAGAACTCTCAGAAAGGTGTGTAAGACATTCTTGAAAATCACAAAATAAAACAGCTTCACCTCAGTGGGACCTGCCCTCACACTGAGCCTCTAAAACATACCTTAAAACATTTGCAGGACTGGGGTAAGGTGGGTGTCACCTAAGTTTTAAGCCAAGCAGCTTGACATTTCCCTAGCAGTAAGAGGGATTCTTCCAAGTTTAAAATGTCATTTATTATTCTTGTTTTCAGTAGGGGTTGGGTTAAGTGCACACCAATTTCGTAGCAGTTTTGAAGAATTGCCACAATCTGGTTCCAGTTGAGTTGAGCTGTGCTCTTCATTGTGGTGTTGGAACTGCAGGGCTCTTCCCAACCACAGAGTCCAAGGTGTGCCTCCCACTAGAATAGAATATTAGAATAGGATAAACCAGGTTGGAAGAGACCTTCAAGATCATTGTGTCCAACCTATCATCCAACACCACCCAACCAACTAAACCATGCAAGCAAGCACCCTGTCAAGTCTCCTCCTGAACACCTCCAGCGATGGTGACTCCACCACCTCCTCAGGCAGCCCATTCCAATGGGCAATCACTCTCTCTGTGTAAAACTTCCTCCTGACCTCCAGCCTGAACTTCCCCTGGCACAGCCTGAGACTGTGTCCTCTTGTTCTGGTACTGGCTGCCTGAGAGAAGAGACCAACCTCTGCCTGTCTACAGCCTCCCTTCAGGTAGTTGTAGACAGCAATAAGGTCACCCCTGAGTATCCTCCTCTCCAGGCTAAGCAACCCCAGCTCCCTCAGCCTCTCCTCATAGGGCTTGTGTTCCAAACCCCTCACCAACTTTGTTGCCCTTCTCTGGACACGCTCCAGCAAGTCAACCTCCTTCCTAAACTGAGGGGCCCAGAACTGGACACAGGACTCGAGGTGTGGCCTAACCAGTGCAGTGTACAGGGGCAGAACGACCTCCCTGCTCCTGCTGGCCACACTGTTCCTGATGCACTATTCAATTTTGACCTAGGTTACAAAGGCATTTTAAAGATATTCAATTATAAAGCCAGGCTAGGCAACATTGTGGTCCTCATAAGCATGGTCACTTGCTCTGCCTTGCTTGACTTCACTTGCAACTCAGTGTTTCCCATGTCTGGATTATGATTAACTGACCAAAGGGGCAAGAATTTGGGTCTGAACTTGCATTTATTTCATAAATAGTTTCATTCTTAACATATGTCACCTTGAAAGCCTCAGGGTTTCACATATGTTTGAGCACATTGGAAGTTTGTGTTTGTTCCTGTAACTGATGGTACTCTGTTTTCTTGTCAGTTTACTACTATGACATCATGAGGATTTTGGGGGTAGACACGTAGGTGAATTGTAGTGGTAATTTGGGTTCCATATTATCTTCTTCAGGAAAAACATTGCACAGTATATTCAATGTTCTCCTAATACTTTCCAGATGGGTGCAGCTACAGCTGTAGCAGCTACAAATAGGCAGAGCTGTCGAAGGCAGAAGATTTGCAATTAAAGTGTAAATACAATTGGAAAAGAAAAATGTTCTTTTTCACGCAGTCACAGGCTGCATCAGGTTGGAAGGCACCATCAAATGTCATTTTGTCCAACCCCTCTGAAGTCAGCAGGGACACCTTCAACTACATCAGGCTGCCCAAGGCTACAACAAGTCTGATCATGAATGTCTCCACGGGGCCTCAGCCACATCCCTGGGCAAGTTCTTCCAATATTTTACCACTCTCATTGTAAAGAACTTTCTCCTTACATCTAACCTAAATCTACCCTGCTTCAGTTTAACACCATTGCCCCTCACCCTATTGCCACAAGCCCTTCTAAACAGTCCTTCCCCAGCCTTCCAGTAGGTCCCCTTCAGACACTGAAATGTATGTATAGTGTCTCTCTGGAGCCTTCTCTTCTCCAGGCTGAACAGCCCAAATTTTTCAGCCTGTCTTCATAGGAGAGGTGCTCAGCCCTCTGATCATGTTCGTGGTCCTTCTCTGGAAGCTCTCCACCAAATTCATGTCTCCTTTTTGTTAGGGGACACAGTGATGTATGTGAGGTCTCACCAGAGCAGAGGAGAGTGGAAGAAACACTTCTCTTGACTTGCTGGTCACACTTCACAGAATCACAGAATCACCAAGGTTGGAAGAGAACTCAAAGACCATCAAGACCAACCTGTCACCACAGACCTCATGACTAAACCATGGCACCGAGTGCCACATTCAGTTCCCTCTTGAACTCCTCCAGGGAAGGTGACTCTACCACCTTCCTGGGCAGCACATTCCAATGACAAATGACTCTCTCAGTGAAGAACTTTCTCCTCACCTCGAACCTAAACTTCCCCTGGTGCAGCTTGAGACTCCTCTGTTGAGTTCCCATTCTCCTTGAATGTAAAACCACTCTAGATTTCAGAGGCTGAAAGTGTGTGGCTTTGCCAGAGGAAACTGAAATACCTGTAGCCTGTGTTGCAGAGTAAACATCCAAAAGCAAAGTCAAGTCACTTTGTGGAACTTCTTTTTACAGAATAGAATTTGAAATCCTCAAGAAAATTTAACCACTGATATCTGTCCATCCACCCAACCATCCATCCATCCATCCATCCATCCATCCATCCATCCATCCATCCATCCATCCATCCATCCACATGTGATCCATTACAGCTTCCAGGAGAATCTGTTCTGTGATCTTCCCAGGCACAGAGGTGAGGCTGAGAGGTTGGTAATTTCTAGGGTCATCTTTTTTACCCTTTTTAAAAATGGGCTTAATGTTTCTCTTCTTCCACTCTCCAAGGACTTCACCTGACTGCCAGGACTTTTCAAATATCATGGAGAGTGGCTATGCAACTACATCAGCCAATTCCTTTGGAACTCTGGGATGCATCTCATCAGGTCCCATAGACGTATGTATGTGGAGGTTCCCCAGGTGGTCCTGAACTTGATCTCCCCTTACGGCGGGAGGGGCTTTACCCCACTGGTCCACACCTAGTGGTCCACTTTAGTTCTGCACATTCACCCTTAAATTTCAAGACTAGAAACACAGCATTTCAGATAAGATTACTGGGTGCTGCTTAGGGCTAAGAAAATAGAAGTGAATTTTCACTGCATCAGCCGAACAAAGAAAATCAGCTCAAAATCCCTTGGGAGTGAGCGAAGTGATGAAAGATTTCAACTTCATTTCTTCTGAGAGGGAAGGAAAAAAAAGCCAAACCCCAAAAGAAGACATTCTTTTCTGCACAAAAATAACCCCTCCAACCTGAAAAAACCACTGATTTCTGCACTTGTGGAAGAAAAACCAAATAAGAAGGAAATCTAAGGCATTATAAACTGTGAGAAGAAATGTCTCCATTTTCTAGCTATTTCAGGGCTGAAAGAACTCACTGGCATGTGGGTAAATTTGGTTCTTTTCTTTCCCCTGCTTGAGGAGAGTAGACTCCCACCTCTAGGTGGTTTTATCAGTCTCTTCCCCAAATAAATGTATTTCCAGCTCAGACAATTCTAAAGCCACTAGATGAATCCAGAAAGACCAAGAACACTTTTTTTTTCTGATGCATTTACTATTTACCAAAATACATACACAACTCTGCCCCAGTCTAGCACAGAGCCTTATAAATATCACTCATCCAATGTGCTAAATGTCTATTTTTATGCTACTTTCCCATATTCCAAACAATGAAAGCAAGTCCCACTGAACTGCTGTTTGTGAAGGTGGGTTTAAAATGTCTCTTTAACCATGGAGGCTTTCAATGGGACTGGATTGGTCACAGAATCACAGAATCACTAAGGTTGGAAGAGACCTCAAAGATCATCGAGTCCAACCTGTCACCACAGACCTCATGACTAGACCATGGCACCAAGTGCCACATCCAATTTGCTCTCGAACACCTCCAGGGACGGTGACTCCACCACTTCCCTGGGCAGCCAATTCCAATAGCAAATGACTCTCTCAGTGAAGAACTTTCTCCTCACCTCGAGCCTAAACTTCCCCTGGTGCAGCTTGAGACTGTGTCCTCTTGTTCTGGTGCTGGTTGCCTGGGAGAAGAGACCAACCCCCACCTGGCTACAACCTCCCTTCAGGTAGTTGTAGACAGCAATAAGGTCTCCCCTGAGCCTCCTCTTCTCCAGGCTAAACAATCCCAGCTCCTGGTCAGATGAAGGTAGGAAACCTGGCTGCCTCATGAATTCATCCAAAAGGGGATCAGACGTCCTGAGACCACAAAGCATGGAGTCTTCCTCACTGCAGTGTGTTGGGGGAAGGGGAAAAGCTCTCCCATTTCCTTTGTTGTTTTTTTTTGCTTGAGGTTTTCATTACTTTTGTACAGAATGGAAAGCAAGAGAGAGGGCATTTGGTAGTCATTCTGCTTTAAACACCAAGATGTCTTCCTGTGCCACTGAATTTCCAGAAAAGAAACCCCACAAACTTCTTGATACCACTGCTGACAAGGTGGAGCTGTTGCTGCCTACGCCTGAGCCCAGCAAGCTGGTGCATCTGGGCATGTGGAGCTGGGGCTGAGCAGCACCCCGGGCACTGGAACCAAACCAAACACACTCTGCAACATCATCAGGGGATAACATTCCAAGGCAGCTGAATCCTAGATGTTGAGCAAGGCAGTGAATCCTAGATGGTCTGCAATCTCTTTGAAAATCTTTTCCAACGTAGCAGTGACTATTTTGCGCATCTGACCATTTGGATACTCATGGCAAAACTTTCACCTCAGTCATAGTCATGTCACAGTGTATATTAATGGGAAAGTATTTCCTTTTGTTAGCTTTAAAGCTGTGAGATCTTTGTCCTGTGGTCTCTTGTTCTTCTGTCACTGAGAACAACCCTCTCAGGAAGGTGTGTTGTCTTGTGTTGTGCTACACCCTCATTTCGTGTATGTCACTGCACATCAAATGGAAGAGCTGAGGGACTGAAGCCAGGAGCTGACCTCAATGAGGAGAACAGAGCCAAGTACATGTGAAGGAACATAGGCTGGATGGGGGAAATCTTTGATCTCCATCTTCATTTACCTTGGAGGATGCCACCTTGGAAGAGCATGGCTAGGTCTACAAATAAAAATATTCAGCCTCTGGTGACACCCAGCAAATGCCAGCCAAAGAGGTCCAACATTTATGGGCTTCTAGATGCAAAACACAGACATAAAGAGAATCTCCTTTAGCAGAAGACAAAGCAAAGGCCAGTCTGTGTGAAAAGCTAATTTTAGCTATCAGCAGCTAAACTGTTCCTTTGATGTTGCTGAGGTACTTACAGAGGTTCTGGAAAGGGATTTGAAAATATGCTATAATTAAACATTTGAACTGGAATATTGTTATGATAAATGATCATATGGAGGTCCCAAACACGTTAAATAGTCACTCTGTGCTCCTAAAGCAGAATGTTATTGGCTCTGATCTTGATTTAATGTCCTCAAAAGGGGCTTTAAAAGCAAACACAGGACAGAGAAGTCAAGCATCAAGTTTTTACTGTAGAATTCAAAAGCCTAATGAGGTAAAGGAAGCTACCAAGAGAATTATAAAAAGGAAGGCAAAGGGTTGAAGAGTCAACAAAGTTAAATAGGAGGTGGCTGCAGATGTTCATGATATACAACACACGGCAGCAGCTAAATTTTGAGTTGAATGTTAATCAAATCCTTCCAAAATAGAGGCAAGAAAATAAAGGATAATTCCTTTTCCTGTACTTCAGTTTGCAGTTCAAGAGCCCATCAGCTATAAAGAGACAGATAGCTGAGTGGTGCTTGCCTTCTGTTTTGGTAATAAGGTTTTGATGAAGGGTGTGCTTTCTGGCACAGTAATTATATTACTATGGTCTCTGACACTGATGTAGCTGAATGGGCATACAGGTATCTTTCACCACTGATACATAGAATCATAGAATGGTTTGGGTTGGAAAGGATGTTCTAACTTCCCCACCATGAGCAGGGAGATTTTCCACTAGGCCAAGTTGCTCAAAGCCCTCTCCAACCTGTCCTTGAACACTTTCAAGCAGGGGGCATCCACAACTTCTCCGGGCAACCTGTTCCAGTGTCATACCACCCTCAGTACAGAATGTCTTCCTAATATCTCAACTCTTCCTACCTTATTTCAGTTTAAAACCATTACTCCTTGTCCTATCACTGCACTCCCTGACATAGTCCTTCCTCATCTGTCCTGTAAACCCCTTTAAGTACTGGAAGTCTGCTGTAAAGCCTCCCCAGACTTTCTCTTCTCCAGGGAGAGCAATCCCAACTCTCACAGCCCATCCTCATAGGGCAAATGCTCCAGCCCTATGATCATCCCTGGACCCACTTGAGCAGGTCCATATCTTTCTTACACTGGGGCCCCCAGAGCTGAATATCAGTCCTTAATGATAATTATTTAGTAGCTGTAAAGTATTCTAAAGAGACCATGCCAGTATCCAGCCATCTCAGACCTTAGTTAAACTGAAAGGGCTTTATTAGTACAAAGAACCCTTGCAAGATACAGCAAAGATCACTCTCCAAAAGCACAGGATGAGAACGGTTTTATGGAGGTTTCTCCAAACTCCATTTGGATCCGATGGCAGAACAGCAGAAATTTCTGGCATGTGTCATGCCCTTGAAAATTTCAAAATGCAGAGAGTAGAGGCAGTCATGCTTTTTCATCTCCAATAATACAACAGTGGTAAGGGGAAACAGAACCCTCAACATGAGCTGGCAATGTGCACTTGCAGCCCAGAAGGCCAACTGTGTCCTGGGCTACATCAAAAGAAGTGTGACTAGCAGGATGCTGGTGAGATGCCCCTGGAGTACTGCATCCATTTCTGGTGCCCCCAGAATAAGAGGGACATTGAACTGCCAAAATGGGTGCAGAGGAGGGTCCTGAAGATGATCAGAGGGCTGAAGCACCTTCCCTATGAGGACAGGCTATGAGAGTTGGTGCTGCTCAGCCTGGAGAAGCCTCCAGGGACAGACCTTAGAGAAGCCTCCAGTACCTGAAAGGGGCCTACAAGAAGGTTGGCAATGGACTTTTTACAAGGGCTTGTAGCAATAAGATGAGAGGGAATTGATTGAAGCTTGAGGAGCATAGATTTAGGCTAGGTATTAGGAAGGAATGCTTTACAGTGAGGGTGGTGAGGCACTGAAACAGGATGCCCAAGGAGGTCATGAATGCCCCCTCCCTGGAGGTGTTCAAAGCCAGGTTGGAGAAGGCCTTGAGCAACTTAGTCTAGTGGAAGGTGTCCCTGCCCAGTGTGGGAGAGGGATGAAACTTAGGTTTTAAGGTCTTCTCCAACCCAAAGCATTCTATGAATCTACGAATTACTGGGCAAACTTTGGAAGAGCAAAGAACCCCAACTGCAAGTGGCAATGGGCATACAAATCTTTAACATTTTGGTACATTCTCACTTGATGTAGCTGTTCATCAATGCTGAAGGAACTATAACAACTTATATCTCCAGAGAGACTTCACAGATATTCCTTCATTACTGTACAAATATAAATAACACAACATCTTGACTTAAACTGGTGCTTTTTTGTGGGGGATAGCTGCGGGACTTCTGGAATCAAATACAATAGTGGCAATGAATGCCGTGGTGAAAATAGCAGTGAATTTTCCATGGACAGTCTTGTCTCTCATCTTGTCTGTTGGCTTTTCTGACAAATTCAGGACACTATTCTTTAAATGTCTATATAATTGCCACTTGCCTCTCTCTGTAATGAAGGCTGGAGCTCAGGCAGGTTTCCTTGTCTTCCAAAGAGCCACTCAGCAAAAGAATTGGGGAATCCAAACCATTCTAATAGCAAGGTATGAGCAATCTGTCTTCCTTCAATACACATGCCAAACAAATGCCCTGACATCATTCCCATTCACCACACAGAATCTATATTGAGTGTAAATACCCTTTTCCTTCCTTTCAGTTCAGCTTTAACTAGGCAAAAACTAACCCTCACTCACCATAGCAGAGATGGTCTGTGTATGTTTTCCTTGTCCTGTTCTTCTATTAATAAGATGAGTTTTGCATCATTGTCTGCTCTACCAACACTGTTTTCCTTAATCCCTTTGCTAGATAAACTGGATGCAGTGTAGCATATGATCATGAGATGAGTCTGTGCTGCTGTTATTTACAGTAACTCTGCAAGCAAAGTTTTGTTGACTTCAGAGAGCTCAATCCTGGCATGAAGCCTTGGGTGGAGCAAATGAGGATATCAAAGTGTGGATCCTAAGGAGATGCAGACCTCAAGAATACTGAGTGTTGTGAAAGTATTAAATCAGTATTCCCCTGACTTCTGTGTATAGAGATAATCTTTACATTCATGGTGTTTTTATGCTGTCATTAAGGTGCATAAACCAAACATACCAGCACTCACACACAAATGCTAAGAGCATTTTAAGTTCCTCTAACATTTTGTAAGCATGGGGGATAAAGCTAAATGGAACAACTATTCTAGCCTAGTATTATATACAGTTACATCCTGAATAATTCCAGATGTGTGGTGTCTCAAAGAAGTGAAATCAATCAGTCAAAAGCAATTGGTCCAGTGAAATTATGAACATGTGTGTGGAAATAATAAGACATGAGGGCCTTTGACCGCTTCTGTGATTTTTTAAGAGCTGCTGCTAGAGGTTCTTTGTTTGGGGTGGGTTGTTCAGTCAGCATCCTGGCTTTGCTTAGACAGAAGTATTTCACATGTGAACTAACATCTTTCTGCAAGCAGCTAACACAGCATATTTTCATTTCCCCTTACTATGTCTCTGTGTGTGTGTGTATATATATATATGTACATGTATGCATGTGTGTGTGTATATATATGTGTATCAAACATATGCATGTCAAAATGAATCTCACTGTAAAATGCCTTCTTGTACAGAGTCCTGACTAGGTGTCAAAGCCTAGCAGGGCCTTAATCCTACCTCCAGCACAGCAATAACAGGATATGCCCTGATCTGTGGCTGAACACAGCTCTGCAGCTCTTCCCCCTGGTACAGAGGGAGAAAAATTAATGACCTGTGTTTCTTAATGGAGTCAGTTAAAAGAGAGTTATGTCCAGCTGAGGCCCTCGCCTCGTCTCTCTGATGGATGGAAAAGCTGTGAGCTCAGGTCTGGCTTGGATGTAGCTGTTGCTTTACTGTTTCTTTTCTTCTCTCTCCTCAAGGCAAAGCAGACTACAGCTCCACTGGAGGACTACTCTTTCCTCCACCCCGATAGCTGCTTCACAAATGGCAGTTCAACTCTGCCCACCTGCATATGATCTCCGTGCAGCACTTCAGGGGACACAAGTGCCTCCTTCCCTCCCTTGCCTTCTTATGCCTCCACATGCATGGGGCCTTTATCCCAGTCCTTTATCTCTGCAAGGGACACCAGCCCACTTGATGATGCAGCCAAATGCCAGCAATTGCTCATCCCTTGATTTTCTGCCTTGGCAGCATGTCGCCCCAGGAAGAAGCTTACAGCCCCCTGACAATTGCTTCTCAGAGTTTGAAGTGTCTTTTTTTGTGGATCTGAGTTCACACCCTCATCCTGAACAGGAAAGTGTATGAGGAGAGCTTGAGCACAGACTCAAAATGTATGTCTTGTTCTTGCTTATGTACAGCAAAGGCAAGAGCATGATTGCATCTGTGCATACGAATACACTCAGACTCCAGGGAAATTTGGGGTTCAGACGTGATGCTGGCCCCTTGCTCCTGCTGTGAACTGAAGGAAAAACCACACAGCTCACAGAGCAGCGTTGGGGCTGGATCTGGATCTCGCAGCTGGCTGCATTTATAACACTCTTAGGAGTAACAAAACCCAGTTCTACAACTAAGATGATCGTGACGACAACAGGAACGTGCTTCACGTTTCCTGGGCAGTCCATGGATCTATGTGTCAAGAAGCAGTTCCATGGGAGAAAATACAGTTTATGGGCTGGATGTTTTTTGTCTACAAGGGTAAGGCTTCATAAATAATTTTAATAATTTAAATCAACAGAATCATGACTTTTCCTTTCTAGAGTGAGTTGCTACTTCTTCCGATGGCAATAAACACCCCCTGCACAGTAGATATTAGTAATTAGATGAAGGAGACCCTCAGAGAGTGTCACCAGCACTGGGAAAATCCTCTTGGGTTTAACTACCAAGGTCTCCATTTTATGGATAATCCTAATGTCAGCCACTAAAAATTAGCTGGTGAATGAAAACCTTAGCCATCATGAGTGTAATAAGGAAAATAATAAAAGTAATAACACATTTTTAAAAGTAATGAGGAACTGAATTAATCAGGACCGTGTTCAGCTTCCTACTCCTCTTGCTGGCTTCCCACGAGACCTGTTTCATGTCCTTGCCCTGCACTGGACATGGAACAACCAGAGGGCAGTGAGGCAGCCACTGAAATCAGCAGAAGCTTTCTTTTGGCCTTTGGCAGAGCAAGGCACTTGGGAATTCACCTGGACTTGGCAATAAAAAATATCATAGAGCTACAGACCAGACCTTGGTATAAAATATTGAAGTGGCTTTGTTAAACAAGGGAGCAAAGAGCCACGTTGCAAATTCACCAGGTTTGCTCAGGGCATTTCTAGGGCTGACATGATCTCTTTAAAGCTGTGCAGTAGCCACAGGCAAATCTGAACTATCAGCTTGCTGTAGGAAAGCTGGGGCAGCACCTCCCCAGCACTCACCCTCACTCCCTCACTTCTCCACTTCTCATATGAGAGCTGCCTCGCCAAGCTGGTCAGCCCTCCACAAAACACAGCGTGGCTCCAGGCCCCCATGCTGTATCTTGGCTATGTTTTGTGCTGCCAAAAGGCACTGGAGAGGATCCAGCTGCCTCACAAGCTCTCTTCCCTGCAAATTGCCACAGCGCAGAGTTTGCAGTGATGCAGCTGGGTGGACAGTATGTTGCTTCTCATTTTTGGAAGACGAGCAAAGGACTTGACTGACTTCCAGCTAGCACTGCAATACATAAATTATGTTAGTGTGTGGAGTATTTGGCAGAAGGAATACCCCATAGCAAGAGTACAAATGCACTGGCCCAAAGCCCCAGTGTTAATCAGAACCAGAGGAGCTGTTCAGCACAGGCAGGAGCGCCTGCAAGGCCATACTTGCTGGAGGAAGCTCAGCCTCCAGCCTTGGTGGAAGGGCAGCCCTGAGTGGGGCTAGGGGGAAGCTTATCCTGCCTGACAGTTTCTAGAAAGACTTGTACAGTTTCAGTAGCCTTCAGTCACAGGCGTTACAGGAACAGGAGGGGAATGCTGCTTCAGCTGATTAAGGAGATTCTACTGCACTTATAAAACTATCAGGAGTATGTTTGTCTCTAGCTTTTGTAACATTCTGGGGGGGAGCTGGGCTTCTGGGTGAGGAAACAGACACTTTGTGGAATTGCACTCACATCTACAGCACTTGGGATGCTGTTGAGCAAGAGTCATGTTCTGCCAGAAGGAATGGTGATGATGGGGTGAAGGCCAGTGGCAATTTTGGCAGTTGCTGTACCATTCATCATAGAGATAAGTGAATTTGAAACACACTGAAAGTTTCCTCTGTATTCATCAAGGGTTATGGCTGAGCTGGCCACTAGATGAGTGACAGACACTCTCCATTAACCCCACTTCCTTCCCAAATGAGAAAAGAATGGGAATAATGGAGAGAGACTTATGGATTGGAAAAGAACACTAAACCAGCTTTAATGCAAGTAATAACAATGACATTAAATATTCACAAATCTATTAAAAACCAATATTGAATCCAACTCCCCACCCATGGCAATTACATCACTGCCACCACTGATGCTGTGGGCAAGCACTGGGGAAGTCCCAGACCAGACACAGTGGCAGGTGGAAACCTGCTTCACGTGCTGGATTTTGGAACTGGATTCAGGAACAAATGGACAGGGATTGAAGGCAGAATGGACAGATACCTACCTCAGATGCTGGCTGTTGAAGAAGAGAGCTTAACCTTCATGATCATTCAGCTTTATATAGAATATGCCATATATGGAACAGAATTCCTCGTTGGTCAGTTCAGGGTCATCTGTCCTTCCCATAGATACACCCCAATGTGGTACACAAGTTTCAGCAGTGACCTTGATTTCTGTAGCAGTAAGTACAAGCAAGAGCTTTTCTGCCTACCAGTACTTAAGCAGTGACTATAAACACCAGAAGTTATCACCTCTAGAAGCAGAGACTGTCTGTGAAAATAAATTAACTTCAGAAAGTGCCATGATGAAAAGTAAAACTACTGAACAAAAATCCTTCTGTTCTACCTCAAACCAGGAGAGTCCTACCCATCCTGTTACACAGCATCCTCTACCAGTAACAGTGAGATGATAAAGAGCAACTTTGCTTATTCACTAGGTTAGATATTCTAACCTGGGAGTAACTTTTCTATCCTCTTCAGTGACAGATTTGGGAAAGCAAAAGCACTTTTGTAAGGGAATGAACAGAAGGAAAGAAAAACTGAAAAGATGAAAGCCACCTCTCCCAACAAGATTTTCAGTATCATACTAAATGGGATAAAATATGAAATAATTCTCTTTTTGTCCATTCAGGTTGATCAGTCAGGATGGGAAGAACAGGACTGGGCACAAGTGACCTGCAAGGCAGCATGAGACAGGACTTGGGGTAGGCCAGAGAAGGGTAACGAAGCTGGTGAGGGGTTTGGAGCACAAGCCCTATGAGGAGAGGCTAAGAGAGTTGGGGTTGCTTAGCCTGGAGAAGAGGATGCTCAAGGGAGACCTCATTGCCCTCTACAACTACCTGAAGGGAGGTTGTAGCCAGGTGGGGGTTGGTCTCTTCTCCCAGGCACCCAGCACCACAACAAGAGGACACAGTCTCAAGCTGCGCCAGGGGAGGTTTAGGCTGGATGTTAGGAAGAAGTTCTTCACAGAAAGAGTGATTTGCCATTGGAATGTGCTGCCCAGGGAGGTGGTGGATTCACCATCACTGGAGGTGTTTAGGAAGAGACTGGATGGGGTGCTTGGTGCCATGCTTTAGTTGATTAGATAGTGTTGGGTGATAGGTTGGACTCGATGATCTCAAAGGTCTTTTCCAACCTGATTAATTCTATTCTATTCTATTCTATTCTATTCTATTCTATTCTATTCTATTCTATTCTATTCTATTCTATTCTATTCTATTCTATTCTATCTCTCAGCAACAGGGGTGTCCATGGGAGTCCTGAGCAAGACTGCTTAGGGCCATCCAGGACTGCATACTCAGGGCCCCAGTTATGGCTGAGTTGGCTTTTGTAACAAGGAGAGTCAAAGGCTAGGAGACCATGGAAGACATTGCAAACATGCAGCCTGAGCCTCCAAAGGGATATGTGTATCCCTGGGGAGCCTAAGACACTTGGGCTGGACCTGGAGGTGAGAAAAAAACATCTTTTAGTTCAAACATATGCTTCAGGAGTCAAAAGGCAGAGACTTTTCTGCCTTGTGCTTAGTCTCTAGTGGCATTGGGCATGCCTTCGTGAAGGCTTCAGCAGCTGCCTCTTTGCCAGCAGCCCAGGAAGCAGCAGGGGCAGCTCATGAGGTTAGCTGGGTGGCTGTGATGGCCACAGAAAGGCAGCTCACCTTTCTATATGGTGTGGTGGCCAGGGAAAGGCAGCTCACCTTTCTAGATGGCAAGATCTCTTACAGTGACACGTGAGGACCGACATCCGTGTGGGCATGCTGTACAGCTGAGTATTTTTGTGTGCCTGTCTTCATGACCAGATCAAGCTGAGTTTAAGGCATTTTCAAAGCAGTAACCACGGGGTATTTTTAACTGACTTGTGTTTGCAGGAAAAATATAGTCACTTTTATTTAGATACAACCTGAGATTACTCAGCCCACATTCACAGGGCATGTCAAGTGGGATGTTTAATGCCAATATGTCCTACAATCACCGTGACATAGCTATATATGGTATAAAAATCTCTGTGCTAAGCACCGAGTGAACGGCTTTTCCACACCTGACGCTTAGAAGGGGAACGCCGTAAGATCAGCTGCTAAGGAAGCTTCTATCCATTTTGCTGCCATATTGTGCTGCCTAAAATAACATTCTCCCTCTTCAAGCAGCAGTTTAACGTCTCCTTGTCGTGAAGGTCACACCTTGCAGAACACAGAGGGTCTTCTGCACAGAGGCTTTGGGAAAGAAACCTTTATCAGCATTAACTCTCGTTAGACAGGGCTGCCTCTGGCCAGGCCCTAGTGATTTGCACTGAAGCTATCTAAAAGTTTATTGCTCTTGGTCTGGCTCTTGCTGGAAGTTGTTGCTCCCTTTGCAGGGTAACTGAAGAGGTCATGTGCCATTGGGTCTGATGGCACACCACCCAGCTCACCACCTTTGCTCTGAGAGGTTTGGTAGGCAAACAAGCCTGCAAGATGAGGCAGTAAATTAATTTAGCCTGGCTCATGGGAGATCTGCCAGACACATCTCTGCAGCCAGACCCCCTCATGGTTATACATACATTTGCTTGCAGAGAGAAACCTGCTCTCATGGGCCAAATGGGAAGTATGGAACACCCACAGGCTCAACAGATAAGCATCTTGCAGACTGAGAGTCTTCCTAGGGCCACCTGGCACTTGAGACATGTTCTTACTTGATGTCAACCACATTGACTCTGCTGAGGAGGTTTCTATCTGTCTTGGGTCTGGTTCTCAGTCTTTGCACAAGCCTCATAGTGATTTTAATCTGACCATGGCACATTGCAGGTTTCTCCATCAAGATTTCCCATTATCCACTGTTGCCAGATCAGGAAAGCTTCAGTGAGTTTAAACATGTCATTAGTGTGAGGCTGCTCCACAGGCAAAACTGCAAATTATTAGGAACTTGGCCTCTGAAAGTAGGATGGTATAGTATCAGAACAACCACACACCCCACCCCACCCCACCCCCTTCATTTATGGCTTCTAA
Organism: Melanerpes formicivorus; assembly: GCF_026170545.1. NCBI lineage: Eukaryota > Metazoa > Chordata > Aves > Piciformes > Picidae > Melanerpes > Melanerpes formicivorus. The sequence continues at coordinate 11,287,293 of NW_027142363.1, read as the reverse complement.
AAAAGCAAACAACAAGAATGATAGCAAGTCATTGGAACTGCCCCCCTTCTTTTTCCAAGGAAAGAGTTACCATCACAAAACAAACAAACAAACCCAACACAGAGTAATGTTGCAAGTTCTTGTCAAGTGCTGAATTCACAGAAGATACAATTATGCCTCTATTATACCTGTCAAACTCCAGGAAAACATGAGGACCTGAAGCAGAAATAATAAACAGATAGGAGAAATCACCCAGAGGCACATACAGACGTGATGCACCATGGAGGGATTTTTCAGGCTCTGGTGACAGAAGGCATTTGGATTCAGAAACATTTGCTGGGGGCTATCGCTGGGCTGGAAAAGCTGAGGCCATGAAGCCTTTCAGTTTGCTTTCAAGGCAGCCTGGTGCGTGTGGCTGTGCATGGCAAGCTAATGAAACAAGTGGCAGCAGTTTATAGTCATGGCAAACACTAAAATGATTTTCCTAGCAGATCCTTTGTTGCTATATTATTGTTGCAGACTCTTTTGCACTAGGATGGATCTGGACCTACTGCATCATCATCTACAAACCCAGTACATTCATCTGATCTCAGGAATTTTTTAGTGTATGGATTACTGTTTCATAAATGAACATTTGTTGATAAAGAACAAAAACTAAGGAGATGAGGAGGAAGAATGGCTCAGCCTTTCATCTGCTGTGAAGGTTATTGTGGGACAGCCGAGGAGCCAAGGGTGCCAAACCATGTGATGCGACAGCCTGCAGAGACTCTGACAAATGGACTTTGACAAGAGCAGTAGACAAAAGCAAGAGCCAGTGCCTGAATTTTAAGGAGACTCTGCTTTTTTCCCCCCCCTTGCTTTCAGGAAGGCAGTTGTCAGACAGCTGTTTGATGCAAAGCAGACTGATATATTACACAGTCCCTGTGGGGATCTAAGAGAGATGAAAACACTGTCTAGCCCACCCTCTGGCTGCCCATCTTCACCATGTCACATGCAAGGTGCCCAGCAGCCCTTACCTAGTGTCCCACCTCACTTCAGCGATGGTAGGTCATCTCCCACCTCTGAGGGGCCTCTGATGAAAGCTATATGAACTGCATTAGCAAATAGGGCCTGTGTGATTTCCCCACGGTACCTAAGGTGAAACTCCCTTTAAGCATCTGTAAAACTAATTTAGACTTTTCCTCTTACCCCCCACAGGAATGATCCTCTTTGTGGGCCTTCAAATTATAGACACAACTACAGAAGACAGTTTATGACACTAACCAAAATTAACTCCTTGTTACCCTATCCTTTTCCATTTGCCTGCTGCAGGCTGCAGTATCCTTGGAAGGACCCATATCCATCATGGGTATTTGTATAGTACTTAGCATAAATTCACAGAATTGTCAGGGTTGGAAGGGACCCCAAGGATCATCCAGTTCCAACCCCCCTGCCGTTGGCAGTGACACCCTCCACTAGATCAGGTTGCCCAGAACTGCATCTAGCCTGGCTTTAAAAACCTCCAGGGATGGGGCTTCCATACCTCCCTGGGCAACCTGTCCCAGTGTCTCACCACCCTTATAGTGAAGAATTTCCTCCTAATGTCTAATCAAAATCTACCCTCCTCTAGCTTGGATTCATTCCTCCCAGTCCTATCACTACACAACACCCTAAAAAGTCCCTCACCAGCTCTCTTGTAGGCCCCCAGCTCTCTTGGAAGGCCACAGTAAGGTTTCCTTGGAGCCTTCTCTTCTCCAAACTGAACAATCTCAACTTTCTCAGCCTGCCCTCACAGGAGAGGTGCTCCAGCCCTTACTGGTCTTGACAAAGTCTTTCAGGCAATCCAGTTACCCACATACGGGACGCATCCACGAGTGCTGAGAGAGCTGGCTGACACTGCTGCTGAACCTCTCTCCATCGTTTTTGAAAGGTCATGGAGAACAGGAGAGGTGCCTGATGACTGGAAGAAAGTAAATATCATTCCAGTCTTCAAAAAAGGCAAGAAGGAGGACCCAGACAACTACAGACCAGTCAGCCTCACCTCCATCCCTGGAAAGATAATGGAGCAGCTCATCGCGGTGGTCATCTCTAACCATATGGAAGACAAGAAGGTTATCGGGAGTAGCCAACACGCATTTACCAAGGGGACATCCTGTCTGACTAATCTGATAACCTTCTATGAAATTTTGACCAAATAGGTAGATAAGGGAAGAGCAGTGGATGTCACATATCTTGACTTCGGTAAGGCTTTTGATACTGTCTCCCATAACATCATCATAGAAAAGCTTAGGAGATGTGGTATAGATGGCTGGTCCGTGAGGTGGATTGAAAACTGGCTCAACAACAGAGTTCAGAGCGTCATCATCAGTGGCACAGAGTCACCTTGGAGGCCTGTGTCCAGTGGTGTTCCCCAGGGATCAGTATTGGGTCCAGTTTTGTTCAACATCTTTATCAACGACCTGGACGAGGGGATTGAGAGTACCCTCAGCAAGTTTGCCAATGAAACAAAACTGGGGGGGTTGGCTGACACCCCATCAGGCTATGCAGCCATCCAATGTGACCTGGACAGTTTGGAGAGCTGGGTTCAGGCAAGCTTCATGAACTTTAATAAGGACAAGTGCAGAGTCCTGCATCTGGGGAGGAATAACAACATACACCAGTACAGGTTAGGGGCTGCCCTGCTCAAAAGCAGCTCCACGGTGAAAGACTTTGGAGTGCTGGTGGTCAAGTTCTCCATGGAACAACAATGTGCCCTTGCAGCCAAGAAAGCCAATGGTATCCTGGGATGCATCAAGAAGGGTGTGTTCAGCAGGTCTGGGGAAGTTCTTCTACCTCTCTACTCTGCCCTGCTGAGACCACACCTGGAATACTGCATCCAGTTTTGGGCTCCCCAGTTCAAGAAAGACAGAAAACTGCCAGAGAGAATCCAACAGGGATCCATGAGGATGATTAGGGGACTTGAGCATCTCCCCTATGAAGAGAAACTGAGATCCCTGAGATCCTTTCAGTTCAGCAATTTCACCTTACAATTTATATCTTTGCCTTGGAAAATTATAGCACAAAACTTCATGGGCACCTGGTGGTTGATACACGTTTCAGACAAAAGAATGGAAACACAGGATGGGAAAGGATGGGCTGGGCCAAGGTGTCCAGATCCTCAGTGGTATAGAACACCAAACTCTACCTGAGGGTTCAGAAGGGCAAGCAGAGGGTTTAATCTTCCTGTGAGACAGTGCTCAATATCTAAAAAATGAATGTGAGGAGTAAAAGTTCCCAAAGCCATCACTGCAGTATGCTGTACAGAGAAAGCAAGAGGGGTCAGGGAGTAAATCAAGCATACTAAAGGTGGAGAGACAAAGAAAGCCTGGAAGTGCAGTTGGTGAGAAAGGAAGGGAAACCTGGGCTGCAAAGAGAGCTTGGGCTATGTGTGCAGTCCCTTGCACAAAGGCTGTCTGCCAATTAGCACTAGAGTTAGGGTAGGGTTTTGGGTTTAGAGAGGCTGACAAAGACTGGAGGTACAGTTAGGACATGGATGGAAAGGAAAGTGTGGGTTGACCGAAGGAGTTGACTGTGAGATACATTTCATTCGGGGCAAACCCCTTGTCTAGAGTTTGTCAGTTGGGACTACATTGAGAGAGGAAGAAATCTAAGACTTGCAGTTGGAATTAGAATGGAAAGAGGCTGGCCTGTGTTCAAAGGCCTCAAGCAAAAGTTTAGGGGTAGAGCTAAGGTTGAAGAAGGCAGCCTGGAGTTGCAGCTGACTTGGGGATGGAAAGGGACTGCCCAGGAAGGAGTGTGCCAAGAGAGCTTGGCTGTGAGGCTTTTTTCAGTTTGGGCAATGTCTATAACACCTTGTCCAAACATTGATCCTTGGTTAGTGCTAGGTTTGGCATTTGGGTTTGGGTTAAGAAAGGGAGATGGCTGGAGTTGCTATTGTCTTGGGGTAGGGAAGGTATCCATGAAAGAGAAGTGTGGTCTGTCAAGAAAGCTTGAATGCAAGGTACAATGCCTGGATCTCTGTGCCCATAAGGCAATTGTCAGTCAGCATTAGTGCTAGGGCTGGGTTTGACATAAGGATGGAAAAGGAAGTGCTGGTTGCTGAGACAGTTTGGCAGTGAGTCATATTTTGTCTGGCTGCCCCCTCCAAAGGTCTGCCATCCACTGTTGTATAGGTGAGGTTAGCATTAGGCTTAGGGTTCAGAGAGCTTGGGGTTGCTGCTTAAGAGAGACTCTAAGAGAAATGTCAAAGGGAAGGGTGGGTTGTGGAGTGAACTTGTCTGTGAAATAGATTTACCTGGGATCTATCTGCAGGAACTTGTGTAGCAGCCTGCCTTCCACCAGGGCTGTAGCTGAGAGAAAGCCTAGTGCTGCGTTTTGAGAAGAAGACATATGAGGAAAGTCTTGGCTGCAAGTCAAAGGTGCATATTTCAGGTCCTCCTATTCAGGTGCACCTTTCTTGTCTGCAGCATAGTCCAGACCCACACTGAGCAACTGAGGTAAACCTGAAGCAGTTTTGGGCCAATTTGAGTCTACTGTCATTTGTCCATATGTGGAGAAAATGGTAGTGCAATCTTGAGGTTATTTTTCCTGCTTGACCTCCCCCTAGTGCCCCAAATATAAATTTGTTTCTGTGCATTGCACAGAGCCCTTATCTGGATTGCTGGGCTGGCTTGACATAAACATTCTTTCTCTTGGCTATGATTTGGGAGTGAAGTTGTGGGAGTTTTATTAACACAGAATGGCCCAGCTGCCAAGGTTTAAACAACTCTGTCTAAGATCAGATCATTCTGCCTCCCTCCTGCTATTCCCTGTCCCTGCATCCAGCTCCTTTGCAGGGCTATTTGGCCCTGTGCCTTCTGAGAGCTCACGGGAGTGCTCAGGGTCTGGGCATGGCCCATGAAACATGGTCATGGGGTCCCAGCACAGCACTGCTGCTGGGAGCACAAGCCTTTCTGGAGACAGTGCTAGAGGAACCTTACAAGAAGTTGTTTTTTCTCCCAGCTTGGTTTGAGAAGTGACTTCTTTCTCACCGCACTCTCTGGGCCCGAGTGGATTTTGAGATGCAGTGGTGTGCAACAGAAATGGAAACTCAAGAGTCAAGAGAGCTGCTGGGAGAAATTGCCAAATTCATTGATTACAGCACTGCCTACTTATGCCTTACTGTCAGCATCCTGTCCATGGGCACAAGTGCCTGAAGCTTAGAGGAGAAAGAGAGAATGCAGCTCACCACAGCTGTTTGCAGCTGCTCTCTGCAGAATGTTGCTGTCTCCTGCAGAAAAACAGCACAGGGGACATTCCAGAGTACTACCTTAACCAATCCACCCAGCATCTCCACTTTTTGGAAGGAGTTAACCATGTGCAGAGCTTCCTGCAAGCCATCATGACATGAAGTTTAAGAGCAGTGCTTACAGTGTAAGTGCTGTGAGGCTGCCAGCAGGGTTTTCCTTGGCTGGCTTTACCTCACTCCACTGCTCCTAGCAGCCTTGCTTGCCCAGGGTGTGCATTTACCTAAAAAGGTGCCAGCTCACATTTTTTGGGTTTTGGGCTTGCTTACTTTTTTATTCCCCATGGAAAGGGAAAACAGTCTGAATGCAGCAAAACACTTGCTAACCTTAAATTCGTGTCTCTAACACATGTTTTGAAGGATCAGGGCTAAACCAGACATTTTCTTAGTAAGAAGCAGCCTTACTTCAGTTAGGAGGATGTAGCAGTCCATAGATTCACCTTGTTCAACCTCCCTGCAGTCAGCAGGGACATGTCCAACTACATCAGGCTGCCCAGGGCAACATCAAGTCTGATCTTGAAAATCTCAAGGAATGGGGCCTCAACCACATCCCTCAGCAACCTGTTCTGGTATTTTACCACTCTCATTGTAAAGAACTTCCTTCTTATGTCCAGCCTAAATCTAACCTGCTCCAGTTTAAAGCCTTGCCCCTCATCGAATAGAGTAGAGTAGAGTAGAGTAGAGTAGAGTAGAGTAGAGTAGAGTAGAATAGAATAGAATAGAATAGAATAGAATAGAATAGAATAGAATAGAATAGAATAGAATAGAATAGAATAGAATAGAATAGACAGTCTTTCCTCAGCTTTCTTGTAGGTCCCCTTCAGATATTGAAATGCAGGTGTATGGTCTCTTTGGATCCGTCTCTTCTCCAGGCTGAACAGCCCCAATTCTTTCAGCCTGTCTTTGTAGAATGGATGCTCCAGCCCTCCTCTTTGTGGCCTTCCTCTGGACCTGCTCTATCAGTCTATGTATCTCTTCTACTGGGGATCCCATAGCAGGACACAATACTCCAAGTGAGGTCTCATCAGAGCAGAATAGAGTGATAGATGTAGGATCCAATTTGCAGACTTGTACATAATTTTAACAAAATCAACGAAGCTGCTGTATGGCTTCTGAACCTAAGTTATTTTGGGGATGTGTGCCCTGCACTGAAAACATGAGGCTGAGGAAACTTGCCAAGACTGAGAGGTAGGAAAAACAGGAGAGAAGAGTCATTAAAACACTTAGCACCCACCACAAATGTAATTTTCCTCTCTGCTGCGTTATAGAAAAACTAGCTCCATTTTCACAGTAACCCTCAGGTATAACTGACACATGTCCCCTTTTTACACATAAAAACCAGGAAATAAAGATTGTAAAAGCCCAGTTTTCATACCTATGAGGGGCCCTGCACTCCCCTTAGAGATAGCAGGAGCTGCAGGGTTTCTGCCTTTGGAAGCTCCATAGGAAACACCTGGTGGGATATACATCCAGCCCAGACCCCTGAGGGAACAGTGACTCAGAGCAAAACCTCTCACATAGGCATTCCCGCTGTGTTCCCATCCTGCTGTCCTCGCTAGACTACATCAGCTCATCAAGAAATTGCAGGCTGCTCCTCGTCATCATGGAAACTGTTCTTCCAGCGGAAATCAGAAGTGCTATTTTCCGACAAGCTAGAATTTAGGCTCGCTTTTGTTTCCCTCACGATCTCCAACGGGAAACAATGACAGCAAAAATTACGCCTGACTCATGCCTTTACTGATTCATGCCCGAGGAACTCCAGGATTGGGAAGAGCCATGCAGATAGTCAGGGAGGGCTGTTATGCAGTGGGTTGAAAAGTATTTACATTTCTTTTCATGCAGCTGCTCGGTGTTTCATGGGTTGTGTTTAACATGAAGCGATAGGTGATAACCAAGAAACTTCTCACCATGAAGCCACACAGCTGCTGACAGTGAGGAGGCCCTTGGATTTTCCTTGTCAGAGTATCTGGGATTAATAAGTGCTTAGCACAGTGTTTTTTGTCATAGGTCAAGCAATCAAGGACCAAAAAGCTGGCATCATCTTACATGAATCTTTCAGGCCTATCACGTTCCTGCTTCCAAGTGCAAGTTGGCAGGAAAGTGCCAGGTGCAAAGGACTCCTCACCCTATATCCCAAGCAAAAGCAATCACGTTCTTGAGGCAGCTCAACATCTTGGCAAATACCAGACCTACAACCAGCAGATGCCAATTCATGCATTACAAGGAAAGATCATAACAGACTAGGGACTTAGGTAGCCTATTAGCCCACAAAGCCAATCAGATCCTGGGCTGCATCAGGAGAAGTGTGGCCAGCAGGTCAAGAGAGGTGATCCTCCCCCTCTACTCAGCTCTGGTGAGACCCCACCTGGAGTACTGCCTCCAGTTCTGGAGCCCCTATTACAAGAGGGATATGGAGGTGCTGGAACGTGTCCAGAGAAGGGCCAGGAGGATAATCAGAGGGCTGGAGCACCTCTCCTATGAGGACAGACTGAAGGAGTTGGGGCTGTTCAGTCTGCAGAAGAGAAGGCTCCAAGGTGACCTCATTGTGGCCTTCCAGTATGTGAAGGGGGCCTACAGGAAGGCTGGGGAGGGACTTCTCAGGATCTCAGGTAGTGATAGGACTAGGGGGAATGGAATGAAGCTGGAGGTGGGGAGATTCAGGCTGGAGGTGAGGAGGAAGTTCTTCACCATGAGAGTGGTGAAGCCCTGGAATGGGTTGTCCAGGGAGGTGGTTGAGGCCCCGTCCCTGGAGATGTTTAAGCCCAGGCTGGACGAGGCTCTGGCCAGCCTGATCTAGTGTGGGGTGTCCCTGCCCATGGCAGGGGGGTTGGAACTAGATGATCCTGGTGGTCCCTTCCAACCCTGACTGACTGATACTATGATACTATGCCCCAGGCTTCTGCTGAAGGAGCCACAGCCCACTTACAGCCACACTGGGGTTCATAATGATACCCCATCCTATACTGCACACCTGTTTGTTGTGTCCAGCTGAGCATTGTACCTTCCTCTTGTTCATGCAGTCCCAAAACAGCACAGCTTGGTCCACGTATTTGTTCTGCCCTTCACAATCCCTTGTAAACTACATTCTGAGGGCAGAAGATCTTGTAATCTAAACAGGATAAGAAAAAAAACATGAAGACAGGAATATGTCCTCTCAGGAGCGAGGGACAGGGGGGTGATTTATGGGGTGGGTAGGGTCTTATTGCAAAGAAATGTTTTATGGCAATCATTGGCCTAATAGAACAAAAATAGGACAATTACTTATTCTGAAATCTGTCAGTGCTGCTTTAAGTGACCTTTGGTGAAGCAATTCATCCCTGTCTGTGCCTCTGGTAAATGGGAATAATACAGTCTTGATGTCTGGAGAACGCTTGGTAATTCTCGGATGAAAGATGCTTTATTGGTACCAATATCATCCTTCATTGTCATTAGCACGATAACAGATCTATCACCTAGCAACAGAGCAGCAGCTCTCCCTGCTCTGGTTGCACATGTATTTTCGTTGAATTTTGGCTTTCTAGCAGCCTGCTTTTCATTTGGAGAGACCTTACAACCTGTGGCTGTTCTTCCCTTAAGAAGAAGGGAGTTGCCTGCTACAGACAAACACAGCTGCTATGTCCCAGGTTGGCTCCTGCCACCTTTCACAGCCCACTGTTACCTCTTCCTGAACCCTGCTGTACATGTGAGTGGTGAAAAGCATCACCATCAGCTACACAACAACCATTTTTCTCCTCTTAGCTAATGCACCCCAGCAGAAGTTTTGAGCTTTAAAATGTAAGTATAAATATAAACTTTATGTAACCTTTACCATACAAGTATTTATCAGGTTTGCACAAATTTCAGGGGGAAAAGTGGTGATCAGGAAAGCTAAAATTTTGCAGAAGCCTCACAGACATTCCAGGCATCAGTTTCAAGGATAATGACACATGTACATAAATAACACCACTCACTGAAGATCAGGAGTCCTGCCAAGTCCTGTGATGCCTTTAGATGTGTGACAGGAGCAGTCCTTCCACTCTCAAGTGATATGTAGACCAGCCTAAACCACTAAAACCATTAGCAGCAAATTGGAGAGAGGATCAAAGGGAGAAAGAAGAATAGAAAAAGTCCTTCTTTATCCAGAAAAGCCATTCCTAGTACTTACTATTTGTGTAAGCTAGCTTTTGTGTCATCACCTAAGGGAAGTAGGGTTTAAAAGAAAACCCACAACCAAGACCTCCAGTGCTTGAGTCTGGGGCAGAACCTGAAGCCAAGACCAGGTCTGTTGGTTCGTTACTGTGAAGGGTTAAGTTACCTCCGCTGAATTAAATGAAGCATCAATGACATCCTTCAACTGGGGATGTTGGCTAAAATGATTTTTGGCTATCTTGCAGCTCTCACTTTTAAAAAATGTCCATCTCTCTGATTTGAGAGCCAAAAACTTGAAGAGGCACCAGTTCTGCTTTTACTGCAAGATACTTCAAGGACTGGTACCCCACTGACCTTTGAGGGTGAGAGATCTGGTAGATTTGGCTTCTCCCCTTGGGAATGACTGCTATAAACCCAGTCTGACACTTCACAGGAGGACAATGTGCCAGCAGGACGTTTATTACCCAGTAATCCCCATGCTGTTCCCTTAGGTTGTTTCTTTAAGGAAGAGTGATTGTGGGCATTCAGTGCATATGCAGTTCCTTTCTAGGGCTAGGGACAGGACAGAACAGAGTCTGAGTTTCAGATGTTTCTGGGCACCAGTGTGTGGGAGAAACCCACCCTTTCTGCCTGAGAAAATGTCTATCAGGAGGAACACAGATGTTCACTCATGGGGCTGACACATCCATCATCATTAGGTTTCCTTTTAAAGAGAACTCATTAGGACCATTGCTTTTTCCATAGTGTTTGTGCATCCGAGTGAGTTTTTTTGTGTGTGTTTCTTTCTTAAAGGTACTCTGGTTTCAAACACATGAAAAGAAATAGTGAGTTTGGTGTCTCAGTTGGCTTTCTCCAAACTCTGCAAGTTGCTTCTCACAGCAGCTTTTCCAAGCCCTGGAAACTTTCTCCCCTTTCTCAGTTCCAAAAGAAGTGAGGGAAAAAAATACAACACAGGAAGAAAAGTAAATGTGAAATAAACAACTTCTTCCTTCCACTCCTTCCCATTGCCCTTTGTTCTAGCATGCCAGCTTTGGACAGGCTCCTCATTGGAAGACGAGCTATTTTCATACTGCTTATGCAGCAGAACACTCAGAAATAAAGGAGGACTAGAACCACAGGAGATCAGGCCTTTTGAATGGAAGCCTGAGAGCACAGATTTCACTAGAAGCTGCAACTTCTCCGAAGGTATAGATACAGAGCTAATCAGACACTGCCCTCAGGCAGCAGAGGCAGAGTGGCTCCTTCTCGGGGCAAACACAGATCATTCAGTTGCTCTCCGCTGGCTGACTCAGAGCAGCAGCCTGGCTCTCCCCATTGTCTGGGAAGGAAGCTTCCCTGCCTAATTGTAGGAGGGCCTCAGTTGCAGGAGTTATGAATGTCTCCCACAGCCTGTGCTGGTCAACATCAGCATATGCATTTCAGTTACAGACCGATGAGCAATAGAGGAGGCATTAGTTAGATTTGTCCTTATCTCCCTTTCCTTGGCTGTCAGAAGCACGGCTCTCCCTCACTGGAAAAAACACCTCCCTAGTATGTATTTTATAGCCTCACAGCTTATAAAATTAATGTAGAGTAGGAAGAAATATGGGGAAGTTGTACACAAGGGGTTTTAGAGCCTAAATTAAAAACAAAACAAACCAAACAAATCAACCAACCAAAAAACCCAAACACACCCAAACAAAACCAACTCAACCAGACACCACCACCAAAAAAAAAAGGCAACCCAAAACCCAAACAACCCTCCCCCCCCCAAAAAAAAACAGGCCCAAAAAAAAAAACAAAAACACCACTCCTTTGTGCTTGCTGGGGATTTGAGAAGGTTTGAGGTGACAAACTTTAGGCTCGAGGTGAGGAGAAAGTTCTTCACAGAGAGAGTAATTCGTCATTAGAATGGGCTGCCCAGGGAGGTGGTGGAGTCACTGTCCCTGAAGGTATCATAGTATCAGTCAGGGTTGGAAGGGACCACAAGGATCATCTAGTTCCAACCCCCCTGCCATGGGCAGGGACACCCCACACTAGATCAGGCTGGACAGAGCCTCGTCCAGCCTGGTCTTAAACACCTCCAGGGACGGGACCCCAACCACCTCCCTGGACAACCCATTCCAGGGTTTCACCCCTCTCATGGTGAAGAACCTCCTCCTCACATCTTCTGTCCCCTGAGTGGTAGAGGGGTGACAGGGAACTGGGGGGGTTGCAGTCAGTATATAGCAGCTCCTCCCTGACACTCCTTCCTCCACATATTTTTGCCCTGATCCAGTATGGGTCCTCTCCATGAGCTGCAGTTTTCCAGGACAAATCTGCTCCAGCATGGGCTCTGCAGGGGCCACAGCTCCTTCGGGGCATGTCCACCTGCTCCAGTGTGAGATAGTCTCTCCAGCTGCAGTGTGGGTATGTGCTCCACCATATCTCTTCTGGGGCTGGAGGAGACTCCTACTCAGGCACCTGGAACACCTTCTCCCCTCATCTTAGTGCTCACAGGGCTGTTTCTCATACTTTTCTCCTCACCCCTCACTGCCAGGCAGTGTTTTGTACTTGTTTCTGGGAGCAGTTTCATTAAGTCATAAGCATCATTGCTGAAGTATTTGGGTTTTTTCCTGCAGTGTTCAAGAGGGGATTGGATGTGGCACTTGGTGCCATGGTCTAGTCATGAGGTCTGTGGTGACAGGTTGGACTCGATGATCTTTGAGGTCTCTTCCAACCTTGGTGATACTGTGATACTGTAACTCAATAGCCAGTTGGAAATAGCAGGTACCATTTTAACAGAGGAGGGAGTCAGGCACCACTGCATGACGAAAAAGAGGAGTTGCATTAAGCAGAGGGAGTAATTAAGCTAAACATCACACGGATCATTCCCATGTCTGAGGTTCGTGGAGGACACAGACTTTGACTGAAACTTTTTCATGGCTGTGGTGGTCACAGCAGCTACATCCTGTGCAGGTACCCTGGCTTTTGTTTGAGCTCAGCGTAATCTGCAACCCATCTTCTGCGAGGAAACGTGCAATGGTTTCTTTCTCTGCTTCCCCATGTATTTTCATGAAGCTCAGAGAAACAATGAGATTTCTGACAGGGTTGCATCCCTGTGAACTGCAGCTGAGCTTGGCCAACAGTGCAGAAATGACCAGGGAAGACAGATACACAGAGAGACAGAAAACAACTGATAATGTCGCAAGCCTGCCTGCTCCTATTTACTTTGTGTGTGAATCTGGGAACACTCCCTTGTGAGTTACATGTTCATATACAATAACATTCATGGATAGTAAAAATGCATGAATACGTGACTGTAACCTCAGATCATACTATTAGCTATTAAAAATATTGTATAGTCAGTATCTCTTTAAAACTCTGAAGGCACAGCAGCAACTCTAATGCTGTGATCACTTTTTCTTTCAAAGATGAAAAAGCTCTGTCATGTTTCCAGGTCAGTACCTGGGCCTAAGCAGAGCCATCACCTTGGTGCTGCTTGGCACTTGAGACTGGGACTGACAAGGGTAATTGCCAGCAGTTTGCCTTTCTTGTCCCTAACCACCTGAGTACAAAATACAAATCACAATGGTTTTAAGAAACTGGCTTTTAGGATTTCATTTAACATGCCTGAAAGGATTTTTAAGTAAGGATACTCAGTGTAAAAAAATGTTTCCAAGATGTCAGCATCCCTTTAGATAGGCTGAGTCTGATCTTCTGCAATTGCCACATAATTCTATCCTTCTAACATGGGATGCCCAGGTAGCTAATCAGTTTTCTAATTTGGCTGTGAGATAGGGATTTGGTGTCTTTATTAAAAGAGGATTGAAGGTAACTGAATAAAGATGAGACAGGACTCCCTGAAGATGACACTGTCCATGCAAACTGCTCTCTTGGCAACCACAATTTGAGAGGCAGAAAATATTCAGAGAAAAGGGTGGGCTGGAAAGAGGAGCAGTTGCCTGAGTACACAGATGCTAGGTTCTCTAGAGGCAGAAAACGTGGAAGTTATTTGTTTTATAACATCCTTTCTTCCGTGTAAGGTTTGGCCATCCTTAAATCATTCTCATCAGAATTCCACCCAAGTATCCCACAGAACAGGCAATGAATGGGCTCAGGTGGATGCCACATCCCCATGTCCTGGAAGAATTGTTCAGCACATGCATCAGTGAGCACCACCAGAATTTTCATCCTCCAGTGCTGTCAGCCTGCTCCTTCTCATCTCTTATGGTGCAGTAGGCAAGGAAATGCCTTCTTCCATGAAATCACTCGTTTGGGTTACAGAAAGAATTCTTCATCTCCATCTCAGCTCCTTGCTGCCACCTGAGCACCTTCCACAGACCCAGAGAGGCTGAGGAGCAGCAGCAGTAACACAGAGTAGGTCCACTGAATCAAGCATGTCGCTCTTCAGCTTATTACAAACAAGGGGAGGCCTTCTGCTTCTGCATCCGATTTCCCCTGCCAAGTCACGATACCCTATCTGTGAAGGTACAATTAATCACTATGGAGACTGTTGCAAAGTCACCAGTTTGAGCTTAGTGTTTCAGCTGAGCACTAGACAAGAGGTGCTGGGCAGCTTTTTAGAAGGATCTTTTTTTCATGCTGGTGTGCAGTGCCTGAAGGCAAAGGGAGGTTTTTCCTTCCCAGCTAACATAAGTGCACAGGCAGGCGCGTAGGAGGGATTTCCCGAAGCATAGGAGTCTATGTGACATGGATCAAGCCCCTGTCACTGATGGAGGTGGTTAGAGTCAGGGCTCATTCATCAAAGGAATGGTTGGATTTGGAATTGTTTGGAGGATCCCCCATTTTTCATGCTATAGAGGATTTTAACCCCACAGAAAACTCTGCACTGTATGCCAATCCTCACAATGGCTTGTTCAGGGAGTGAGTACACAGAGTTCCGAGGTAGGTCTGTGGGGGTAGGTGCTGGCAGATCTCAAGTTTCCATGTCAGGGCTGCCAGTCAGGCCTGGACCAGAGGCTGGACAGCTGTAATAGCCCAGAAAGACAAACCCTGCTGAATGAAACACTGTGTCTTTCAGCAGCTACAGCATGTCTGGGTGTGCAGCCCCTAGGAAGCAGCGAGTCCTCCGTGGTGCCAGCGCACAATCTGAAATGCAAGACCATGATTGAAGAAAAAACTGGGGTGGGAGCATTTAGTTGTCACTTACAGACACAGTAAGCGAGTTACACGCTCTAATCACAGCCCCAGGGCATGTGCCAGGCCAGCTCCTCACTCAGAGGCTGGAGCACCAGCATCTCTCATCCCTCTACATATCACTGTGGGTGGGAGCAGTATGACAGTCAGACATCACTCTGCTAAGCCCTGCATGAACACATCTTGAAGCTGGGGCTACCACATACCTTAGACACGTGAGTCCTTTGCTGGTGCCTCAGTACACTGAGAGACTGCACTCAGCTGTAGGTAAAGTGTCCTTCTGGAGGGCAGACCTAAATATGTCATCCTGTCCATTTGGAAAAGAGAGCACAGCTCTGTGTAAAAAGAAAAAATCAAAAGGAAATTTGCAGCATCCATGAGATTTGCCAGAACAGAAACAAACTGCACCAAAGCACTGGCAGCTCCTTGCTGAACTCAACAGACGACTCTGCCCCATTCCTGCCCCCTCAGCAAGTCAGCAGAGAAGGGGAGTGACAATTGTGGTTATCAACTGCACAGATTTGTGCATGGAATGCTCTGTGCATTTCAGCAGGCTTGGTGGGGCTGAGTCTAGAACCTGACAGGCACACTGTGGAATGGCAGTGCTGAGTATCTGCATCCAGAGGCATTCCAGGAGGGCAAAGCAAGAATTTTTTAACCAGGTGCTGCTGATGCAAAGTCAGCAGTGCAGCTCCATGTGAATCTCCCAGCACAGCTGAAGCTTCACATCCTCACCCAGTCACTGGGAAAGGACAGAGGGGTCACATCCAGATGCATCCATGGATGAAATTTTTAAATGAAATGCAGTGAAAGGGGCCCTTGGGGCATGATCATACACAGGTTTTGTAACACACAATACAATCCACCCTATTCTAGGGCTGTACTTTGTCCCTGTTCTATTACTGTAGATGTAAAGACACCTGATGTAGACCCTGAATAATTGCCTCCCTTCCATTGGTCACCTCCATTCCACTGGTTTCCTGATAGGACAGAGATGCTGAAATAGCTGTCCACAATGCCACAGTGCAGTTTTGGCTATGAAATGTACCATATTTGAAGAATATCTCCCAGAGGAGATGCTGCAGAGCCCACCCTCTCCTTGTATCCAGAGGCACATAAGCTCTTAAGGACACACATGTCTACATGTGATTTAAAGCAGCTCTGCAGCTGCACTGCCTGGGCTAGGCCTGAGCCAGTCTCTAGGCAGTCCTACTTGGCAAGGACCTTCCACTTCTGCTCACTGTCTACCCTTCAGATGTTGCATCACCTCCTGAAACTGCAACGGGGATATTCCAGCTGAACTGAGCGTGGTGAAGCAGCCTCTCAAAGTTTTGCTGGTTCAGCAGAGAAACTCAAAACACAGCTGCTGGGAAGGATATGGCATGCTCTTAAAAGCATCAGTTCTAGCTATTTTCCAAGCTCCGGAAGAGGCGAGGTTATAAGTAGCTTCAGCTTTAGGAAAAGTACCAGGCATATTCTCATATTATCTAAACCCATGCTCTCAGACTTGGGCCATCTGTCACCAGTGTTGTGGTTGTCCCAGAAGACCATGGTGGTTTTGCCTTGTTACATGTCCCTTGAAAATAAAAGAGTTATGCACCTATCAAAACTGGCCTAACAGAGGTCTGGGACAGCACGAGCCACTGGGGAAGCAGGAATCGTCTGTCTTTAATGCTGCAATCAGGAAATCCCCTCTGATTTTCTTATTTCTGAGCAGTTTCTAATCATTAAAAAAATAATAAAATATTTTTTAGGTTGCACTGCTTATTAGGAGATAAAAATAAACTCAAATTATTTAGTCCTGGTTTTGCACGTGATGTTCTCCAGAGAAGGGCAACAAAGTTGGTGAGGGGTTTGGAACACAAGCCCTATGAAGAGAGGCTGAGGGAGCTGGGGTTGCTTAGTCTGGAGAAGAGGAGGGTCAGGGGAGACCTTATTGCTCTCTACAGCTACATGAAGGGAGGTTGTAGACAGGCAGATGATGGTCTCTTCTCCCAGGCAGCCAGCACCAGAACAAGAGGACACAGTCTCAAGCTGCACCAGGGGAAGTTCAGGCTGGATGTTAGGAAGAAGTTCTTCATAGAAAGAGTGGTTGGCCATTGGAATGTGCCACCTGGGGAGGTGGTGGAGTCACCATCACTGGAGGTGTTTAGGAGGAGACTTGATAGGGTGCTTGGTTCAGTTGATTAGGTGGTGTTGGATGACGGGTTGGACACAATGATCTTGAAGGTCTCTTCCAACCTGGTTGTATTCTATTCTAGAAGGCATCATGCTGGACACATTGTTTAGGCAGCTTTAAACACTTTCTCTGCTTCAGCATCAGTCTTTTCACCCGAGGCTTTGCACCCAGCTGTCTAGCCTAGGTGCCGCACAGCCTCTGGCAGAGTCTCCAGGCCACAGAAATGTAAACAGCAGATTAAATTCGTCCAGATTAATTTGTGGGAGGTTCGTTGTCTTGTCACACTTCTGATCATGTGCTGAGGGAGCATGGCCCCATTCCTGACAACTGTAATGACACCTTAGCACAAACTTGCCGTGTCCTCCTTCTCTCACACAGAAGAAACAGAGATTTTCCTGCCTCTGAAGTCGTGGATGTGAAAAGTTGTGTATGTATTACTGTGACGGTGGAGGCAGGCCCTTTGTGGAAGCCAGCACATGCAGCTTGGTGCTCTTTCACATCTGAAATCTGCCTTCACATTTAAAGAATGAAACAGGCCTTTGATTTCTGCTTATGAGCTGTCAGAAATGGTCCCACCTGGGAGCAGAGCACCTGAACATGCAGTTCTGTAGGGTCTTGGACTGGTCACAGGAGCTGCTCTGGCTTGCTGCATGACAGAAACCCTCAACCCTATGCATGTGCTCCTGCCCCCTCTCTGATGAACGAAAGTATGTGGGCTCAGGGGACCTGAAAATTACCCCAGTAAATAAGTTAATTATTTTTCAGTTGAGTCACCTTCTGAAGTCACTCCTTGGGAAGGGTCAATAAACAAGCCCCATGGTGCAAAAGGGCAGAAAGAGGTCAGCAGAGCTGGAGGAGGGTGGTTGTGAGAAGAAAGGGATAGATGGCCCAGCCACAGCCTTGGTTTTGCAAGGTTTGAGATGTGGGAGAGCTGACTCTCATCTACTCCTTTGTCTGCCCTCTGTCTGCTCTCTGGTTTTGCTTTTCTGAGTTAATAATTAGTGTGTTGACTCCTGGAGAAAGCAAAACATGGCCATCTCTTGCTGAGATGGTTTCCGCCATGCTGTTGCCGCACACGACCGCAAGCAGAAGCATAGGGTTTACCCATGAATGTACATAGCAGAGTACAGGGTAAAGTTGTATTTCCCAATCCAACATAAAAAACAAGCCCAAATGAAGGAAGCATCCAGCAGTACATTCAGAGCCATAGATTTTATCCTGAGATGTTTTATGCTCAGCAATCTTTCCTCCTTCCCACTTAAGACACCCATCTCACTTAGCAACTTTTCCCTCAGCATTACCTGGGCTCCGTTTACCTCCAGTTACCCCAGGGGCAGCCCAAAGTAGCTCCACACCTCAGTTAAGCCCAGCTAAACATTTCACACACCCTGTGCACAGCCCAGCTAGCCACCATGCACCACCCATCACCCTCAACATCAGCTGGCAGCAGCAGCTCCTTCCCACCAAGGGGATACCCTCCTTTGCATATCCCAAGTCATACCAACCTCAATGGTCTAAGCAGCTGCTGTGTTTTATTCCCATTGAACCTGCAAATTACATTTGCTGAAGCATATCTGATGTGTCCTCTTGCTTGTGGGCTCACACCAGTAACTGGGAGAAGGAAAACCTCTATAGGTAAGGCATGAGGGAAGGGGAAGCTTCATGGAGCTCACATTAACTTCTCCACAAGAACAATGTGGTTTGGTGTCCTGTGGCAATGACAAGCTGCCAATGGTGGGGGGAAATGGTAAATATTGCCCCATGGAAGTTGCAGAAAAACGTGCCAGAAACCTGCTTGCTCCAACTATTTCAGCTGTGGCAAAGAGCAGGAGAGTCCCATTGAAGAACTGCCCTCCTAGGCTTGTGCTGTCAGTCTGCTCCTCAACGTCCCCCAACCCCTGCCAGTCAAGTCTCCTCCACCTTCCCTCTCATACTCAGCCAGTTCCCAGAGCTGACACCTGAAAGATCCATCCCAAAAGCCACCTTTCCCTGCAGCAACTGCCTGATGTGGCAGGACAGAGGCTTGCTCTCTTTCCTTTCTCTCCTCTTCAAAGATGTTTGTCAAAACAGCTGTGCACATTAAAATGTTGGTTGCAACACCCACTTCACTGCTGTTTTCATACATAAAAGCTGGTTTTATAACTTGTGATTTTGCCATGTGCTTAAGTAACTAAATAAGAAGGTTTGCATTGTGCATGGGTGTTAAGAAGGTAAGCCTTAAACCCATAAGTAAAAGCCTGATTTTTTTCACTAATAGTCCTTGGATTCAAAGCAGAATGTAATTAATCCATAAACCATCACAAATTGGTGGCCTCCACAGAGACTGGAGAGTTAAGCACTGATTTAAGACATTTTTCTCTTGGGATAGCTAACTCCTCCATTTAGAAGGCATGCTGTGAAAATGGACTTTTACACCCCTCTGAAATTGTTTTGCACTAACATTTTACTTTTTTGCTCTTTGGAAAGTCATAATCAGTAAATGTGTGAGAGACATTTTTACTGGGGGAGTCACAGCCAATGCCCCAACTGAAATATTAGGGCAAGAGATCCTCCCAGTTTTACAAACAAACACCTTTGGGGGAGAGGAGGACACAACACAACTTCTGCTCTGTATTACCGTTGAGGATAGCTTCCAATTTCCTCCCAAACTGCAGTGGTGGCTTCAGTGCTTGCAGGTGCTGCTTGGAGGACTTCCCACTGCTGGGTGATGATTACATGCAGACAGATAATGTCAAAAACTTATCTTACCCTTCAAAACCTTTAGCAGGTCCAAACGCCACCCTCAGCTTTTGCTAAGCCATTTTGGGAGGGGTGTCTCTGCCACTTGTCAAACAGAATTCCTTGTTTCTGCAGCACCAGAGCCCTCAGGGCAGAGTCTTAGGGGAACTGAGCTATTAAAACAACCCAGCCTCCTCTTAAAAATCTGCCTGCTGCAGTTTTTCAAAGACTTATGGTCTGGTCCAATGTGGGTGGCTCCCACCAGGATGAACAGACCACTTTCCAGCACAAAGACCACCTGCAGGTGCTTTGAAGACTTTCTGGGGGTTTGTACTCAAGAGAGCTGCTCAAAGGCAGAAGCTGTAAGAACTTGTGAACCTGTCAATTACAAATCAGTACTACACCCTCAAGCCCTGTCCACATAAGTGACAGAAACCTTTGAGCTGCATTAAAACACTGCATTAGAAGTGGAGCTTGGCAACAGGCACCAAACCCCAGCCCATAATTTCCAGCGGCTAGCACGCCTGTGTGGTTGACTGAGCAATCTCAGTGTCAGGCCTGCCCAGAAGCTTGGCACGTGGAAGGGAGCTTTGCTGCACAAGCAACCATGTAATTTCTGGGCTCTATGCCCTACATATATACTGCCCTGCAATAACATACATGTGGGGTGAGAAAGATCTTTCTGCTGTGGATCCAAGGTCAATCTGCCCATCCATCTGCCAGTCTCATGAACAATGTGTGAGCCCTTCTGGCTGCTTTCAACCAAAGAGGTCTCTGAAATCTGAAATCTTCACAGATTTTCTGATGATCAGTGACCAGGCAGAAGAAACTCAGATGACTTCAGGAAACACAGGTCCAAGTCCACATGTGGGCAAGTCAGAAATTAATTGATTAGGGGAAGGTAGAGATGAGAGGAAACCCTCCCATTTTATCTAACAGCCTTCCCTATCCTATAAGCACTGGATAATCCTTCTGTTTCCTTCTGTGAAACAGAAAGAGGAAAGCTGTTTTGATATAAAGCCTCTGGTGGCCTTTCCTTTGTTGTAGATTGAGTGTGTGGGTTGTAGGAGATACAAGGAATTGGGGAATTTTTACCTTTCTAGGTAGAAGACTGCTATTCATACACACACTAATAAATACATTACTTTAGTTCTGTATCTCAGCAATGCAGGAGTTTTCATTTTGGATATTAACCATCTCATCCTTAATCTGTAAACCTCTTCTTACTTTTTCTCTCTCAAGCCCTGGTATCATCAAGCAGATGCCAGTGCATGTGGCTTAGGAATCCAATGGTAAAGCAGCTTCCTTGGCAGAAAACCTGCTGCATATAAGACACTCGCTCACTTCTGCACATTTCTCTCAGTGAAAAGGGATGTCTTGAAGTTGAACCCAGTTCTGGTATTCCCCATGCTATTCCTGCTTGAGACCACCTCTGATGCAAACAAGTCACATAAGCAGGAGGCATGGAGCTTGCTGAAAGGCTGTAGGAGTCACACTTAATAATGAATTTTCCACAGGGCTGCGTTTCTGCACCTGAGTGATTTGTAGCGCTCAGTTCACAGAGCTATGATAACTTTTTAATAGGAAAACCAGGCCCCAATGCTGTATCCAGCAGTTTTCTTATGCTCCAGGGAAGCTATGTGAAGGGAGAAGCAAAAAAAGAAACCTGACCACCAAACATTAAAAAAAAACCAGGGGAAAGGCAGGCAAACTTAAAACTACTGCACACAGCAGTACTGTCCCTCCATTTTCTGCTTGCTTCTTGATAAGCAAGGCTGTTATGAGCTCGGGGTGCTTCAGACAGTAAAGTTTAATTACAAATGAGCAAATAATGGGTCACTTTTCTCTTGGATTGGAGCTGTTCCTCACACCAGTTGTGGAGGGGGTGTTTCTGTACCACCCTAAAACTCTCTTACTACAAGAAGCAGCCCTAGACCCAACAATGCACTGAAAGTTTACCCACCAACATCACACTCTGCCATTGACACAGTCTACTTGGCAGATGTACAGCAAAGCTATAATGACCACTGAGTCGTCCATCCTCGTCTTTCCTTTCTTCCATACATTAACCACAGCCATATTGCTGGCCTGGGCAGATTTGTGCTGGGCTGTCTCCAGGGAGTGGTCGATAAACCATCTTACTGGTACACTGTGGACTCGAAAGCCTCCTGCAAATGTGACCCAACCTTCTTGTAGCTACACACCAAAGGATTTTGCTGCAAAGATCAACTGATGTTAAGCATGAAATCAACTACTACTTTTAGGATTTGTAAACCTGGATATTTAGTATTTATCAGCATATTTACAAGACAAGTAAAACAACCAACACCTTTAACAACAGAAGCTGGTATGTGGTCCTTGTCTTGCTAAATAAATTTGGCACCTATTCTTTTACACTTTTACTTTATCACTGTGGATCCAGAACTGAGGTCCAGTGACCACTTCATTTGCTAAACCCTCTTTAAGTGCTTCACAGTTCCGCCGCTGACTGCACTCCTCCAGGCTCTGGGATGTGCTGCCCAGGGAGGTGGTGGAGTCACCATCCCTGGAGGTGTTCAAGAGGGGATTGGATGTGGCATTTGGTGCCATGGTCTAGTCATGAGGCCTGTGGTGACAGGTTGGACTCTTTGAAGTCTCTTCCAACCTTGGTGATACTGTGATAAACAGTAGCTCAGAAAGGCCCCATAGAGCCATGGTGCTTCCCTCCTGCACCCAAAGCACAGCAGTACTTTTTCTTCAGTACCCAATCCGAAGCATAAGGTCTATTTTCAAATCAAAGAGGTTCATTATAGGCTTAATGCCAAGACTACTGCAAACTCCAGAAAAAGGCATCAGCTGATTTTAGAGGCCTCTGGATCAGCTGCTCTAGGAAACACCTTTAGACAAAGGCAAGAGGAAGAAGGAACTGTACTTACAAGACTGGGATCACCAAGAATGGTCCGACTGAAGCTGCAAGGCTGATTAGGAGTTTGCATGGCAGTGCTAAGCTTAGCAAAGGTAAGATTAGTCCCTGCAAGTCCCTGCAACTTGAAGACATTAACTCCAGAGATGCAGAAAGCTGATCAGCAAACGCTTTTGTTTGTATCAGGCTGACTTCCTATGGCTGCCTGAAAGCTGGGTTCTCATCTAAACCAGCCAACCCTATTCCCTCCCTTGTATCTGGATACAGCTATGCCTTGCTGAGGAGCAATTATTATCCTCATTTTGGACCTCTCTTTTAAGGAGGGATAAACTGGAGATCCCTATCAGCCTTCACAGGTGCCAAACAGAGGTTGGATAACAACCAGAGACTAGAGGCACAACTTGCAGGCTAATATTAAGCAAGGGAAATCCCACCTTCTGCTTTTTAGCTCACTCAGAGTTTATAGGCAAAGTCAGCAGCCAGATTCAAAGGGATAATCTTTAATGGGTACAGGTGAAGGTGCTGGTAATTCTCTTGTCACCTCACCATTTTGCTGGTTGCTTTTGTACTTAGATAATCCTTGCTACACAGAGACCTGGCAAAGTCAGCAATTCACGGCAATCTTGTTCAAAAAGTACATGTATTTAATAATTATAACAAACACAACCTTTTTCACCCCAGAATTGTTGCCACTGTGTTTCAGAAAGTCCCTTTTATGGTCATTGCAGTTTGTACATAGCTACTGTCTAAGCTGGGCACATGTTTATGTTTTAGCATTGCTGTACTGATATATCCTCTATAACTATAATAAGATTTAACCAACATTTCTGTTTCCATTCTGATCCTTACACATATTTATTGGGTTTTCACAAAAAAAAAAAACCCAAAACATGTCTCTTTCCTGCCTCCTCCAACTTTTTATTGGGTTCCAAGTAAACCTGGGTTTGTAATTCAAGTCGGTATCTGCCATCTGTTCAGGTACACAAGTCCTGTGCACGCAAAGATGAGATTTCAGCGGTCCCCGTTCCCTACCGTTGCAGTGCAGACATGTTCTTAGCATGAAGAAAGAGAAAAGGCTTCACTGTTTCTAAACAAAAGGAAGAGCTAAAATGGGCCCCTGGGATGCACAGCTGCTCTATACAGACAAGAGATGATGTTTTTCAATCCACAAATGAGTACAACTATTCCAAGGCTATCTTTCTTATAATATTGGGATTTTTATGTATATTATTTTACAGGTAGCTTAACTACCCCAGAGGGAGGGGTCCTCAATAAACTGAAGAGATGCATTAAGAACTCCTCTGTACTTGAATGTGTCCAGAGAAGGGCAACAAGGCTGGGGAGAGGCCTTGAGCACAAGCCCTATGAGGAGAGGCTGAGGGAGCTGGGATTGTTTATCCTGGAGAAGAGGAGGCTCAGGGGAGACCTCATTGCTCTCTACAACTACCTGAAGGGTGGTCGTAGCCAGGAAGGAGTCAGTCTCTTCTCCCAGGCAACCAGCACCAGAACAAGGGGACACAGTCTCAAGCTGCACCAGAGGAAGTTTAGGCTTGAGGTGAGGAGAAGGTTCTTCACCAAGAGAGTCATTGGAATGGGCTGCCCAGGGATGTGGTGGAATCACCATCCCTGGAGGTGTTCAAGAGGAGATTGGACGTGGCACTTGGTGCCATGGTCTAGTCATGAGGTCTGTGGTGACAGGTTGGACTCAATGATCCTCGAGGTCTCTTCCAACCTTAGCGATACTGTGACACTGAACTGATGGGCAGCTTCAGTGCTGAGGTGAAGGTCCTGTCTTCAAGGATGAGAAGGGCACTCTGGGCATTCACACTCTGTTGGTTTTGCCTGCAAATATTCAAAATACTGGACAGCCCAGTTACCTGTTCTGTCAGTATTTGGATTAATGTTCAATTTCTGATGTAAGGTCTGTGCCGTGCTGAGAATCAGCAACATGCATCCAGCTAAGGGCTCTGATGGAGGCCTTCTCTCCTGCCTCTGCTGGCTCACCTCCCCACATCCCTGTGTACATCTCTCAAGAAAGTGGAAGGAAAGCTTCTAAAACAGGGGTAACTCTCAACATCTCCACAGACACCAAATCAATGGGGCCACAAAACTGTTTGCAAAAACATTGACGAGAATAGGGCTCAGATTCTTACTGATGGTTTTGAGGCACAATACCCATCTTGTGACAAGAAGAAGATGACAGTGTTTCTGCTGCCTGGATTTTGAAATGACATGAAGTAGCAGTGAGGCACACAGGGGTCAGGGCTGCCTGCTTTGGAGCCAGACTGGAAGAAGCTTTGTTGAGATGCCCCATACACACAAACACGCACGCAAGCGCCATCCAGACAAAAAGGAAAAGAGAGGCCTTTAGATAAACATTCTAATTTATAGGAAATAGTTTGAACTCAAAAACAGAACCAAAAAGATGTTGCCAACACCTCTCAGATGTGTCATTTACATAGAAAAACAAAACAGGTATGCTGAACATGGTGCCTTTTAAGAAAGTTAATCTTTACCCCTCATACCAATACTGAGTTTTTGGTAACCCCTGCATTACCAATCTTGCAGTATAAAACGGCACTGGTACAGGTTCATGTGTCCTTTAGTGTTTTCTTTTAATTCACTGCAGTCTTTTAAATTCACTGTAGTCTCTCAGAAAAGCCTTCAGGTGCATCCAGTGCTGCCTAGCTGTAACAGGTGAACGCCATCCTGCCCGTAGGTGCGCCACGAAACTGGTATGGCTGCAAACATCACCGGCAACTGGATTGTTTAAACATGGCATGTTGCAGTCTGGATCAGTGTTTGAAGCATCTGCTTGCAGATCTATCATATGAAAGGAACAGGCCTCGAGTGCAGTGAATTTCCACGTGATGAAACTTGCTTTTAAATAATCGTGTTTCTTCTGAGTGACATCATTAAATCATAATTTTCTTTAGGAAAGAAAAAATTCCATTATTAGCTACTTTATGTAATTAACTGTAAAATCTGCTTTGACTTCCAATCCTCCCACTTTTTCTGAATGTTTAGAACCCTCATGTCTTTGTTCAAGCTTCTGCCAGCTTCATCTCCTTGGCAGTACTTCTTAGCAAGTAGACTTTGGAGGCAGTATCTTGAATTTTTCCACTTGTCTAGCCACGTGAACAATGCCTGCAGCACCACCACAGAGCCGTGTGGCAGAGGCAGATGGAGCACAGGCAGTCTTACCACAGATCCTGGATGAGATTGGCATCCACGGCACCACACAGGTTACCTTGATGAATCAAGCCATTAATGCCCACTGCTCTCCCAATCAACCTTACTGCAATACTAGATGAGAACAGTGAAAATACATATTCACATAGCTCTGCCAAGACATGTTTTAGTGTACAGTTAAGATGCCGGATGCTAGTGTTTCTTAAAAGCACAAGTAGAGCCCTTCCCTTTCTACTGTAGTATGTAGGACAATGCCTTCCTTACAAGCAGACCTCTGACTTTCTATGTTGGACGATTGTAGCATATTACATTGTGACAGTAACATGCCTGTGGCTTTCCCTTTTTGTTAGAAGTAAAAAGGTCAGGTTCGAGAGTACAGCACTGCAAATCCCAGGACATCAGACTAACACTGGCCGCTGACAGCATCTGCTGCATTGAAGGAAATCTGCGTGGGGCTCATCTGCTGCAGCTGAGGCATCCTGGCTTCCAGCGGCTTGTCACTCGCCGACTGCATTGTCTGGTTCCTCTTCCGCAGCATCTGTCCGATCCCCATCATGGGGAATCTGCCTCTGCTTTTAACACAGTTAGGGCTGCCCAAGGGGTTGTTGGAAACCAGCTGAGTAGGGGACACTGCTTCCTCTTTTGCCGGATATGCTTTCTCTTCGTATGTGAAAGAGACTTGGTTGGGGTGGACGGGGGACGCACTTCCTGGCTGAAAAAGTGGGGACAGTGTCCTTTCACTTGAGCTTTTGTAAGGGAAATTCATTGGTGAGCCTAAAATTCTGTACTGATGAGAGGGGGAAACCTGGTCTATCTGGTCCTCTCTGTCAACCGACTCGAAGGAGTGCACAATATTCAGGATGAGAGGAGAGTCCTTTCCCCGGCCCCCAATCCGGGCTGGCTCCTGCTGCGGAGACTCCTGCCTCTTGAGGAGCCGAGGGGTTCTAGGGGGCGGCTGTTGGACTTCAAGGTACTCCAGGGAGCTGGAAGTGACGCAACCCGTCTTGGTCGCCAGGGGTTCATGGAAAGGGCTTACCCCACCGCTGGAGTCTGCAAAGCAATCAGAAAAGGAACCAGAAGAGCAGACTGCAGTTAATAGCACCGTAAGCCCTCTCTGGCTTACAGCAGACAACCTCCAACATCACCTTTAAAAATTTTAGAAGACCATAATAAATGCACTAAGTAAAGCAAATGGCTTTGGAGGTACACTCAGAACCTAATTCCCTGACACTCATTTGATACTTACATTGCTGTTTCATGGGTAATTCATCTGCCACTTTCACCAAAGGCAGGAAGAGTCCTTAAAGTGAGTTAGACAGTACATGAAATGGAAAACCATAGATGTCTTCAGCTGTTTGTATTAATTATATCCTCTAAGGCCATATCTGAGAATCTCACATCCCTCCTTTCCTAGCACAACTTTGCATGGTTTTACCTGGGTTTGTGTACTGTATACACTGACATACCTAGAGATGCAGGGGACAACAGTGAGCTAGTCCCTAATAGCTTTACTTGCATTTTGGAACAAAACCCATTCTTGGTTTCACACAAGTAAATAAGGAGTAGCTGCACCAGCCAGATTCAGGCTGTTACAGTTGGACTGACTTTGGTGAGCATCTTCCCTCCCCACCAGAACCAAATATAAATGGAACAATCTTTGAAGGATTTGTCCCAGTAACCAAAACAGCTTGTTCCTTTGATTTCTGCAGGATGCTGGCACTTGCTTATACCAAGCTAGTCTCAGGAAAACATGCTTTGCTGCCTTTATGGAAAGCCTTCTTTGCTAGGTTCTCCTTAATTGAAAGCGTAGCAGACCAGCAGTTAATCACCGTCCCCGAGTCCCCTCAGCCTCAAACCATCTGAAAGGGATGTAAAATAATTTAGGTCTGCCAGCTTTCGGGTCACAGCTACAAATCTCACACGGGCTTCTTTTGAAAGGGGTGGTCTCAGCAGGGGTTGAAAGCTGAAAGGATATACAAGATAAACTCACTTGCATTCAGAGTGAAAAGGGAAAAGGAGACCAGGTTTAATCTGAGTAGTATCTTTCTAACACTGGTCAAAATCACGTGAGCACTTCCTTTAAGAAGTGTCCAAACATGGTTTCCATCAGCAGAGAAATGCTTTCGCTGAGACGTGAATTACTTTCAGATTTCTGCTCAAAAAAGCAGGGAGAAACCTAAACAGGAAAAAAAAAACCTAACTAGGTTTCATCCCCCTTGTGCCTCCCTCCCCAAAGGAACAACAAATCTGAACAAAATGAGCATTTAAAAATATTTTTTGCCAAAAACTATGTCCCATTTCTGACCAGCTTTGTAGACTACTGCTACGTTGCAGCAGAGGTGCCTGTGCTGCCACTTGACATCTTTGGACACCATTTTGACATTTGTTTTAAAGTAGAAAACATCAAATGATAAATTATCAAGTCACAAGAAAGAGCACAGAACCACATTCTGAACAACTCCCTCACATCTGTCAGAAAACAGCAAACATTTGACATTACCACATTTCCTCCCCCCTGCTCCGTAATCATCTCCTCTCATTTACTTCCTGCATTTAACAGCTGGTTGCATCGTCTTCCTGCTCCTCAGTATATTCTGTCTTCTTGTGCACCACTGATGCCCTATTTTCCCCACTGACTCCCCTTTTCCTCCACTCCTTTCCTCTGCCTCCTTTTGAGAGCACCTCTCTCCCATTCCTCCCAGGCTGCCTCCTGCTCTGCTCTCCTCTAGCTGTTCTGTCTTTTCCTTTCCCTGTTAATGCTCTTCCTCCTCCTTTTGCTGCCTGTAATTTATTGAGGTTGGTAGTCCTACCTGCATTTCCCTCTTGGTTGCCTACTTCCCCTTACTCCCTGTGGCAGTTTTAGGCTGATGCCTAGGAAATTGTCCATAGATCTTGAGTAGAAAGTGGTAGAATGTAAATAAACTACCACTGGATGCAAAAGAAAAATAACTGTAAGATCTACATAATCACATCAGGCTGATAACTAACATAAAGTTAGTTGTATGAACTATTTCTGTCTGCTTTTCAGCTCTTTGCTCTAGCTGATACTAGCTGGTGCCTTCTGCTTGGCTGTTGCCGACCTTGGCTGCATTCTTCTTGTGGCTAAGATCTAACAAGTAACTCTCTTCTCTTTGTCTTTTCCCTTGTATGGGGCAGATGTCAGGGGGAGGAGGAAGTTGTTGGCAAACCCCTGGTTTTGTGCAGGGGGGTTCTTGTGTTGTTTATAAAATGTAAAGATTGTGTATTTTGTACATATTCATTGCATTTCATATTTCTAGATTGTAGTTTTGCTTGCAAATATAGCTTCGTTTGCTTCCACCCCACCGAGCCAGTCTGGCAATTTTATTTTGGGGGGTAATTCTTTCAAATCAGTTGGGGGGTAATTACAACCCACCACACTCCCTCATCAGTTGCTGCCCACTGCTCCTCCCAGGGATGCCACCATTACCAGCACTCTCCTCAGGGTCAGGGATTTCTTCCCGTGCTGCCCCTTAGTCCCCTCCTAGGAAAACACATTCATTCGCAGATCACAGAGCTGTTGGTAGGAAGAAGCTTGTCTACTACCAGCTTTGGTTTGTCAGTGATCTGGGGTGGGTGTTGATGCTTTCAAAGCACCAGTGTGAAGTGCAGATGATTTTGTATAAGTACATATAAATAGGGAAAGAAAGCTTTTTTTAAAACAGTGGGGATTCTGTCAAATAGAAAGCGAAGTAGAAGTGAGGCTTCATGACTGCTGAACATCATCATGGTTTCCTCACAACGTTTCATTCAGTGTTTGACTACATTACCCAGTCCTCTTTCACACGCCCCCTCCAGAGCAGACACTGAATGCAAGCCCACGACTATTTACCAACACACACAAAACACAGCAGACGTTCTCATTAACACTGCACATGCCCAAGCATGCACATGCACACAGGACACACCACTGGTAATTTCTCCCACTGACCTTTCTCTGGACCTCCAGCCTTGGTGACTTTCCGGTCTTTCAGCAGAGCCTTGGTGTTCTGTATCTGTGAGATAAGACAGGAAGAAGGCTGTCTATATGAAACTGGACTTTTCTCAGTTTTCTTTGGGAGCTGACGGTGAAGAATCTCCCCTTTCTTTTCTTGCTCTTTGAGTTTTTTGTCCTTTAAGTTGTAAAACAAACAAGAACAATTTGGTTTACTTAAGGGAGGTTTAAATGACCCCCAGACTTAAAAGCACACCACTTACCGGAGCCAAATTAAAAGCTATACATTTACAAGGAATAAAAAGTAACTAAATCTTCCATGTCTCATTTTCCCCTGCTCTGTCTGACATGATTTCATGGCTCCCATCTGCTTTGACACTCAGGCAGTGTGAAAGTTGGTTCTGGAAAATTTAGGAAAAAGGAAAGCTCCCTCCTCTGAGGCCATTTGCGCTGGGAGACCTCGCTGGAGCAAGTAGATGCAGGTTCATGTTACTTCATATCTGAAACTTGCCTCCCCATTTAGACATTGAAAAAAGGTCTTTGATTTCCTTTTATTACAATTCCTCTGGCATTTGGGAAAGAAAGAAAAAAAAGGATTTAAAGAAGTTTAAGCTCTTTGAGTCATTCCTGCTCTGTCCAAACAAGATCTGGAGGAATATGCCTCTCACTTTTATGGCATCTCTGCAACGGCACAAGTTGTGGAGGGTGAGAACTCAATCCTTCACTGAACCCAAATTCCTTTCTGTGACAGGGAAGGCAGCTGAAGGTGGGATTGCAAGTACATACATCCTAAGAGACAGGCTGGATCTCCAGTGAGGACAGAGGTAAAACAGAACCTGGGAGTGGTATCTAAGAGAGGATACCCAATTTTCAAAGCACCATTTCACACTGGAAATTCATGGTGTCTTTTTTCTACATGAATCACTAGATTCTTCAAGCTTCCTAACACTCTTCACCTGCCACAGATTTCAGGGGCAGCCAAAAGTCTTATTTTTTCCAGGTCTCAGACTTGTGACCCATGTTTTGCTATCCCTCAGAGACTTCAAGAATCTCTCACCTTTCTGGAACTAACCTGCATTGCCTAGTTTTAGATGTCAGTCTCAAAGAAGAGAGTCTTCTGTTTTGGTTGCTTTAGGGCAGTTTCTTGAGAGGGGCATATATGTGACATTCTGTGTGTGGTTTTAATTCTCATTTAAGCAACATGTTTCACTGTGTCTCACGCTGCAAGTCTTTTAAATGCAGGGAGGTTTCTTTCATCCAGTTATGTGCTGAGGCCCCTATTTTGTCTGATTATGCATTGCCAAAGGGCAATGTCAAAGGACACAATTTTGATGATTTTCTATTAATAGTTAATTGACATGAAGTCTAGCAAATCCCTAGAGGGCAAAGTAACATGCATATATATGAGAAGGGGAGAGAAAGACGGGAGATAACTTGGGTTCTCTTGGGCCACTACACAGCTCTGGAAACATAAGACACCTGAGAGGAAAATAACTGGATCACACTTGCTATGATCACTCCCAGCTCAGACAGAATCCAGCCCCCCACACAGAGGGTGTGTGGGCAGTGCTAGGCTCATTAAACTTTTGACTTTTCAGAAGTTATGGAGTTGGAAGGAAGAGCTCCAGTGAGTTGTGAACTAGGATTTTTAGTTCTATTACAGAAGTGATTAGGTGACGTGGAAGAGTGAGAAGCAAAGACCCTCTCTGAGCTTTTCACCTCATGTTCACCTCAGTCTCCCTTTGGCCTTGTCTCCATCCATACCTTAGCCCCTCCAGTCCCCTCCTTCAGCTGGCTTTAGCTAGCTTCCATAGAAACAAACTAATGCATTAAGAAGCCCTCATCACTTTGCTTGGGTGATACCTCTTTGTCCACCTGATGTCTTTGGCTTTAGAGGCTGTAAATACCACAGGAACTGAGCATTTATTCCTCCCTGCCCTGCTGTACTTGGAACAACAGAACATCTGATCAGTACCAGGCACTGTCTTGGTGAGCAGTCACTACCGATAATGAGGAAGAAGAGTAACAGCAACAATAGCAGTGGTGATGCTGCTGATGATGATAATAATGCTGTGTGAATAACATCCTGTGACAAGAGTCATTGGAGCTGCAGTTAATTTTGGTCCTACCACACTACATTTCTTCTCAAGGCTCTGAAACTCTGCTGCCAAGTTCAGCAGAGATTGGGCTCTACCGAGTATCTTATTTTAAAGGTACTTGTGAGGATGAGACTCAGTGGTGACTATATTAAGCCTAAAGGAGCTGATCAAGATTGTTAGCAGCTTTCTGCTATTTTGGATAGGTGAGGAAAGACTTTGCATGTCGGCTGCTGCAGCATCTGTCAGAATGCAGGACGTTCCAACACTGCAATATTTTTAGCCTAATGGTCAAGCCAGAGCTCCTCACCTGTCAGGTGCCCCTGACTTTGCCTTCATACTGCTGTTATGTTTTCTAAGAAACAGTAACACAGTCATTCTATATAATTAAAGCACCCATGAAAAAGAAAGATTACATATCCAGTGTTAGCAATTAATTAGTTTACCCTGGATCAACATTGCAAATAGTCTCCTAAGTACTTTTAAAACCTATTAACATTGTGTCTCGTTGGCTATGGCTATGGCTGCAAGGGGGGAAATGACTAAAATCCTAACTCCCAACAGGGAGTTTTAAAAGTTTGCTCTTCAGTGTACCATGTACAGCCATGTAATGGCATGCTGTCACACAATGCTGGACTTGTACCAGTACGTTACACTTGAATAGGTTTGGCATTACATCATCATCTGCTATTTCCTGTCCTGACCTCAACTCTAAAACCTACTCTGAGTCCCAGACGTGGATCTGAAAGGAAGATAAAGGATATTTGCCTTGGCCATGTCTGAAATGGTGGTAGGACAACGACACAAGTTCCTAAAAATTGCAAATTCCCTGAGTTTCAGCTCACTAGCTGCCCTGTGGGAGGAACATATCACCAGTGCTGGCTCTCTGCATTAGCTGGAGACACAGCTATTCATCACCTGAGGCCTCTTCACAAAAACAGAGGGATGGAGAGAGAGATAGACTGTTGCCTCTGTCCCTCCTCCCTGCACTGCCAATCCACCCCGAGCTCTAAAATGAAATCAGTCTGCAAAACAGCCTGCAAACAGCAGCCCCTGGCACCCTCAGCCTTGGCACACTGATCCCACCATCTCAGATTAGGAAACTTAATGAAGAAGGGCTGGGCATGACCACTGCTCATGTGCCCCACTGCCAGTCCCAGCAGCAGGCAGTGCTGCAGGCAAGCAGCCCCAGCATGAGGCAGTCCTTATTTCACATAGCTGTAGTGAGGTGGAAGAAATTCATCTGGCTGCTGTAGCTGAAGCTGACCAGCTCTCTCCTTGCTATTCCCATGGCAACACACAGCTACATTCTCCATGTAGTGTCCGCCTAGGAATCAGTGCTGCCCAGTTTCCCCTTGGAAATGGGATGTGAAAAAGGGACTCTATCCACAGTTCATGAATCTGCCTGAGATTATGAAGCCTGCATTCCTGAGTCCTGGTGGTACTCCATGACTCCAGCAGCACAAGCTATATACTACCAGGGCTGTGTTTCTGTCCACACAAAGGCATTTTAGGAGAGATGTCTATCACAGTTACAAACAGCAGCATCCATGGGGCTGTATTCACCCATGTGTGCTGCTGTAACTGTCCTGGTACACTGAGGGCAATGCAATCCCATTGTGTAAATGCAGATAAAGTGATATAAAACATGCTTTATACTCAGCTATGCCTGTGCAGCAAGAGAACATACTGTATCATAGTTGCAGTGTCTGAACTGTGACTGCAGCAAGGTAACTATTTCGAGAAAAAAATGACACCCCCTCATCCTCTAAATAGCTACACTGGGCCTGACTCTGAGTGCAAGAAAGGCTTTGGAGGGAGCCTTTATCCCTAAGCATGTGTACAAATTGAAGTTGGGTCACCTAGTGGACCTACTACTAGTTTTCAATTATCTTTAGGGAAGTCAAACACTGGTTTCCCTCTAGGGGTGCAGAAACTTCAGGACCCACAACCAAACCAGACCAGGCATTTCTCTCTCAACTACCTGCCCTGTACGGGGCAGGTACACAGAAGCTGTAAGATAATGCTTTGATGGCAGGCAAAGCTATCTGTGGCTTTCTGTATCTGCACAGAGAAGTGACACCAGCAGCTGGTGTAAGCTGGCCCAGAGAGCATGAGGATGCACCATACAACATCTGCAGCATTCAGCTCCAAGTACTTGCCTGTGGTTCCAGGGGAAGGGTGCCCTGCAACAGCTTGAAGTAAGCTGTCAAAGAGCATTTTGAAATATTATATTAATTTAGTCTACCCACTTCTGATGCAGTTTAAGGAAGGTGCTGCTTCTTGACTTATGTCAGTAAAGAATGGTGAGTACTTTGCCCTGATATTTGCATCTGTCTTACAGTTCAACTTGTCTTGCAGACAGCCTTTAAAATAAACAAACCCAGCCATGATATAAATTGGTTCTGCAATTAGATCACCAATCCAGTGCTGAAGAATAGCATTTGAAATAGGTAGACTCATCCAGAATATTGTCTTTTGTGTTGGTAGGTAAGACTTAGCTTGTATTATTACTCTTCTAATTCAAGAGCTTGCAAAGAATCAGCCAGGGAAGAAAAATCCACCTGTGAGAAGGCTCTTAGTACCCTACGGATATTCTTTTAATACAAACTACCCTCTCTGTTTGCAGACAAAAAGACTGGAGACCAACAGATCAAAAGGTAACCTGGTTATATCTTTCCTCTGACCAAGGAAAGTCCAGTGGGTTAGCTCTGCACCATTTCTGCTAAGAAGCACAAAAATCCCAACCTGGACAGAGTTTTGTGCTAATACAGTTTCACTGTTTCTGGTAGTCAAGCCAGGGTTAGGCCAGCACACCAGCAGTGCCAGGTGACTGGAGAGGGTCACACTGAGCAGAGAGCTGTCTTGTACCACCAAGGTCTTGAGAGTTAAGGCAACACAGTCATGGTCATTTTACACCACCAGCAACTCACACCCCAGAATGAAACTACGGAGTCCATGGAAGAAGTTTGCATTCTTTTGGCAAATAGAACATTTAAACCTTTCGTTTTCTTCATGAAAACTGAAAGTCACTTTTACACTTCCACTGTAGGGACCTGCTGTTTGCTCTTTCAAAAGGAAATTGAAAGTATTACTTGTCCTGCACAGGCAAGACCACAGCTCTTTTTTTGACTCCGCAGGTCCAGCAACCCACTGCCAAAGATCCTCAAATGCAGTCTGCTTTCAAAGCACCTTAATGAGCTTTAATGAGCTTTACCTCATAGGAGTCTTTATTTGCCTTGTATTTTTCTATCTGGTATATCTGGTTCTTGTGGCAAATACTGTCCTGGCCTTCAGACTTCTGTGAAGAGATAAGCACAGCAAAATAATGCAAGATAGTTAGAGAAAACTATTTTTCAGTTACTGTTTACTGGACCATATCCACTTGGCATTCAGTGCAGCAGCATCACCTCACAGAGATGGTGGATTTTATTGACGGCATCATCACTAACACAAGATTGCTAAAAGAACCCAGAAAAGAACAAAACCTAAGCAGTTGTTGTCAGGTTGGAAGGCTGTTTGGGGTAATTTCTTTAAGAAGCAAACACCTTAAGAAGAAAACTCCACACAACCCACCCTCCTGCCTGTGCAGTCACATAGAGGCCTGCACATCCCATCCTCGCCAGACCACACACAGCTGTGCGGAGAGGCCAAGGGCAGAGAGAATAGAATAGAATAGAATAGAATAGAATAGAATAGAATAGAATAGAATAGAATAGAATAGAATAGAATAGAATAGAATAGAATAGAATAGAATAGAATAGAATAGAATAGAATAGAATAGAATAGACCAGACCAGACCAGACCAGACCAGACCAGACCAGACCAGACCAGACCAGACCGGAAGAGACCTGCAAGATCATCGTGTCCAACCCATCAACCAATCCAACCCACCTAAACAACTAACCCATGGCACCAAGTACCCCATCAAGTCTCCTCCTGAACACCTCCAATGATGGTGACTCCACCACCTCCCCAGGCAGCCCATTCCAATGGGCAATCACTCTCTCTGTATAGAACTT
Source organism: Melanerpes formicivorus (assembly GCF_026170545.1). Lineage (NCBI taxonomy): Eukaryota > Metazoa > Chordata > Aves > Piciformes > Picidae > Melanerpes > Melanerpes formicivorus. The sequence continues at coordinate 11,251,744 of NW_027142363.1, read as the reverse complement.
CCTCCTAACATCCAACCTAAACCTCCCCTGGTGCAGCCTGAGACTGTGTCCTCTTGTTCTGGTGCTGGCTGCCTGGAAGACACCATCATCCGCCTGTCTACAACCTCCCTTCAGGTAGTTGTAGAGAGAAATAAGGTCACCCCTGAGTCTCCTCTTCTCCACAGCTGAACCCAAAATGAACTGAAGAACAGCCAGCAGTGTCTCTTCACTTTTCCTCAACATTAGTTTAAAAAGTAACAAAGGTTAATGTTGAAATATTGTGATCTACAATTCTCTAGTTTTTGAGCACATGAACCACAGACTACAGCACCACCACAGTCAGCTTGTAGCTTGTCTCTGTGTGCCCCACCCAGACTAGCAGTTCAGCAAATAACACACAAAATGTGACCTGAGAGCTCAGCTCCCCAGGATGTAGGGTGATGTGTAGCAGCAGCAAACTGCTGTGCAAAACCCAGCAGCAGTTTGACCCCCAAGCCATAGTCCGGAGCCAGGAAGGTTGGCAGGAGGAGACTTTATATTCATGTTCTCTCTCAGGTAAAACCTTCAGCTATGTTTTCACTTAAAAACTAAATACAATCTTAATAGCTGTTAAGATTCCCTGAATCAAATTACACTGTCTTATTCATATCTGAAGTGGCAGAATTATCTCAACATACGGACACAGTACACCACAAGTCACAATTAAGGTTCTGCATAGCAACAGTTTGCTGTCTACAGGATAACTGCCTAGCTGGAGGGGATCTCCATTGGGAAAAGGGACTCATGAGACATAAAGCCTACCAGCAACTATTTCTGCAACCTAGGGAATTCTTAACTGAAATGATATTAGTTTGCAAGGAATACTTGCCCTTCATGGTTACTGCTTACACATTTAGAAAGAGAAAACCCCCTCAGGTAAAGCCTTGAGATCAAACACCAGCAATCAGGGAAACTTTGAGCACTTTTTTCACCCTCCTCACCCACTTGTCCAAAGAATCAGCATCAAAGCAGTACTTACCCTAAGGCTTGCCAAGTAGCGCTCCAGCTTCTTATTAAGTAGAAAGTAGATTGCAAGTGTGTGACTTGCCCTGTTGGAGAGCACGGTGTTGATGACATCGCTGTTCTTGTAGCCAAGCTTCTCAGTCATATGGAGCAGCACGCTTTGGCTGAGGTCCTCAAGGTGAATCCTGTACAAAGGGAGAGGCAGAGCATGCCATTTGCACTGTCCTCCCAGCAGCAGAGCCTTGCCAGCCACAAGGGACATGGCAGAGTGTAAAGAGGAGACCTGAAAGGCTCAGTAGGATGGGAGTGATTATCTCATTCCCCCCAGGAGGAGGCATGAAAGGGGTAGGCTATTCAGAAACCAGGAATGGGAAGTTGTGATAGCTAAACAAATAGCACTTGTCCCACCATGTCCTACCCTGACATGAAATGGAACCATGATGCTCAGGATACTGCTGTTTGTTACCCTACTTCTGACCAGTGCAGACTGTCAAGATCATCCTGCTGGTTTTGAAGGAAAAGAGGCAAAATCCAACTCAGGTAGCTACACCTGACTTTCTAAAATGTCCCTTGTAATCACACACCACTGCATCCAGTTTCAGCCCTTACCTGTCACACAATACACATGCACTAAGTAGCTAGGGCATTTACATGCTGCAGAAAGGGGACATACAGGGATGCTTATCACAGCAGCTCTCAAAATGGTAACACTGCTGCTACACTCATGTCAGTTAGGAGCCGAAACACAATGAGTAATAGACTCATCCAAAGCAAGAAAGGGAGTACAGCAGCCCTTGTGGAAATGGCAAAGCATCTTCTCAGGCTAAGTCAAAAACAGATTTTCAAAGAACTCTGCTCCTGTTTAGACCTCTGAATGTGCTGGCCAGCTTCCCAGATGTACCCATCAGCTCCTATCCATCTCCAAAGAAATGCTGGGTTTCATTTGGTCTCTAAATGATATTCCTTGCTCCTTGTCTTTAGCTGTAAAAGAGAACAGGAAATGCTTCTACAAATATATTAGCAATAAAAGGAGGACTGAGCAGAACCTCTCTCTTTTGTTGGATTCAACAGGGAACATAGTGGTCAAGAATGAAGAAAAGGCTGAGATACTCAATACCTTCTATGACTCAGTCTTCAGTATTAAGACCAGTTGTTCACTGGATACCCAGTCCTCTGAGCTGGAAAATAGGGATGGGGAGCAAAATGAAACCCCCACAATTCAAGAGGAGATGGTTAGTGCCCCGCTGCACCACTAAGACATATGTGAGTCTATGGGGCCAGATGGCATACACCTGAGGATACTGAGGGAGCTGATGGAAGTGCTCACCAAGCCACTTTCCATTGTTTACCATCAGTCCTGACAATTTGGGGAAGTCCCAGCTGGTTGGAGACTGACAAATGTGACACCCATCTAGGAGAACGGCCAGAAGGAGGACCTGGAGAATTACAGACCTGTCAGTCTGATCTCTGTGCTGGGGAAAGTCATGGAGCAGAACATCTTAAGTGCCATTATGCAGCATGTGCAAGACAACCTGGTGATCAGGCCCAGTCAGCATGGGTTCATGAAGGGCAGGTCCTGCTTGACAAACCTGATCTCTTTCTACGACAAGGCTACCTGCTTAGTGGATGAGGGAAAGGCCCAAGGAGTGGTGGTGAAAGGAGTTAAATTAGTATTTGGGCCAGTTTTCTTTAATATCTGTATCAATGATCTGGATGAGAGAATTGAGTGCACCCTCAGTAAGTTTGTAGATTACACTAAAGTGGGTGGGAGTCTTGATCTGCTTGAAGGTAGAAAGGCTCTGCAGAGGTATCTGGACAGAGTGGATCAATGAGCAGAGGTCAGTTGTATGAGGTTTAACAAGGCCAAATGCTAGGTCATGCACTTGGGTCACAACAACCCCATGCAGTGCTACAGGTTTGGGGAAGAATGGCTGAGGGAACTGGGGTGGTTTAGTCTCAAAAAGAGGAGACTGAAGGGAGACATTACTGCTCTCTACAACTGCCTCAAAGGAGGTTGTAGTGAGGCAGGGGTTGGTCTCTTCTCCCTAGTATCAAGTGATAAAATTAGATGAAACAGACTGAAATTGTGCCAAAGGAGGTTTAGATTGGACATTAGGAAAGATTTCTTTAGTGAAAGAGGGGTCAGACATCGTAATGGGCTGCCCAGGGAGATGGTGGAGTCATCATCCGTGGGGATGCTCAAAGAACACGTGGACATGACACTTTGGGACATGGCTTAATGGCAATGGTGGTGTTGGGTTGATGGTAGGACTTCAAGATCTTGGAGCTTTTCTCCAACCAGAACAATTCTACGATTCTATAATATCAAGCCTAATATCTGGCTAAGGCAACTTGAGGGAGCTTAGGTTATGAGCTTTGTTATAACCTGCTTTTCTCCTTCAGAAAGACCATTCTCCACCTGCTGTACCACTCCTGCCCTGCTGGCCCTCTGTGCTGTGCACCTATGATGCGAGAAATGCCCAGACCGCAGGTTGGGTCTGACGTAAAGGACTTAGACAAGATACAAAACATAGTCTGGAAAATCTCAGATAACTCTTCTCCTTTCTTCAGCATGCTTATTAACATTCATCTGCAGCTAAGGAATCCTTGGGGTTGGAGGGTTTTTTTAAGTTCAAAAGCAAAACTCATCTTGGCCGTTGCACATGAAAGCATCTGGACAGCAAAAGAAATTCAGGCAATTTCCACCTGAAGTGCTCAACAAAATGGGAAAATTGTGCTTGCCTTTGGGGAATTTATTTAATAAAATCAAGTATATAAAAAGCCTGGGAGAATATGTTCCTGGAAATGCAGTTTTTGCTATTCCTCCAACTTATCTCTGTGCTCTCCCTTTTCCTAACATGATCCTATTTTGGGAACAACGTGTGTTCCCCTCAAAATGGTGGAAGAGCACTGCAAGAACACAGCACAGCTGCTTGCCTGAGTTGATTAAGAGAGGAAATGATTCCCTGAAAATTCAGCAGCAGACTTTTCAGAACTATTTCAATACACCTTACCCACATCTGCACACTAACAAAAACTTGGAAGAAACTCTGTCAAAGCTAACTCCATTGGCACTTTCTGAGGCAAGCTCAAAATGAGTCAGGCCACGTCTGCAAATATTTCAAATTTTATGGAGTACTTTCCCTACAAGGCTCCAGGATGACAGAGCCTAGGTCAGTCATGCTTGGAGTACCAACTAATTAAACTAAAGAAATATTATACAAACACTGATGTGAATGAGAGAATCTGTATGGCTTTAATCTTTTACAGCTTCACATAAAATCTGGGTTCAGATAGAAGGACTATCTACATTGGTTTTGATCTCTGATGGAGTGACGCAAAGAGCAGAACAATGAGGAAGGAAGGAGGGAAAGGAAGGGAAGGGAGGGGAGCAGGGAGGAAGAATAGAATAGAATAGAATAGAATAGAATAGAATAGAATAGAATAGAATAGAATAGAATAGACCAGACCAGACCAGACCAGACCAAACCAAACCAGGTTGGAAGAGACCTTCAAGATCATCGTGTCCAACCTATCATCCAACACCACCTAATCAACTAAACCATGTAACCAAGCACCCTGTCAAGTCTCCTCATAAACACCTCCAGTTATGGCGATTCCACCACCTCCCCAGGCAGCCCATTCCAATGGGCAATCACTCTCTCTGTGTAAAACTTCCTCCTGACCTCCAGCCTGAACCTCCCCTGGCGCAACCTGAGACTGTGTCCTCTTGTTCTGGTGCTGGCTGCCTGGGAGAAGACACCAACCTCTGCCTGTCTACAACCCCCCTTCAGGTAGTTGTAGAGAGCGATAATAAGGAAGGAATTGCAAGGGAATTCAGAAGGAAGGAAGGAATTCATAAAGGAGGAAGGAATTCAAAGAAAGGAATTCAGAAGGGAGGAAGGGAGGGAGGGAGGAAGCAAACTAACTTGTTTTTTTCAGTAGCAAAGCATAGCATTCTACATTGACGTTCCCTTGAAAAGTGCTTATAATAGGAAAAGATTATTCTCATCACCATATACACAATCAAACACATGCCCTCCCTATAGTTCAGCACTGCATTTTTTTCTGTTCTTCCATTTGATTTGTTTGCCTTTAGAAGGGAATGATTAATGGGCATTCCATAAATAAAACCCATTGCATAGCTATTTTATCTAATAGAGGCTGGCCTCTTCTGTAAGTCACCTACCTAACTGCAGCTAATGGGCAAACCCTAGAAGGGATGCTTCCACCAAACCCTGAGTAAAGCCTGACAACTGCAAGCTAGAAATTGAAAAATAGAGGCATGAAAATGTACCTACAAATGCAAAAGAATTGTGAAAGCACATTCAAGCCCTATTTCTGTCTTTTTTTCCTCCACTTTTCTGTAGATAAAATCACACACAGAAGAGAATTAAATTATCCATATAGCTCTCAGTTATACTTACATTCCCTTAACAGATGTCATATTCTGTAGATTCATTAGGCTCATTATGCCAGTAATTTCGTTAGCTTAACGGCTCATTCAGTTTGCACTTTGTCTTCCCTTTCTTTACCACACAGTCTGCCTATGTGCCATGCTTCAGTACAGTCCAATGCACCACACTGAGATTCCCTTTTGCTGGACAGCAACTCAACTGCCCTTAAATTTGAGGCAGTAATGTTGAGATACTGAGTCTGCCTGTTCTCATTCTTATTCCTTGTGAAACAATTGTTCATAGGGACCATCTTCATACTCTGTCCACCGTCTGGGGATTGCAGGCAGCCAGCCTCACATTTGTCCCCCTTGTTTCAATAGATGGCTCCAGGCATCCAAGCTGCATCACATCTATCCAACAATATTTTGAATGCAGGAGACCTGTTTTCCTCCTCAGATCAATGAATGACATAGCCACAGTGATTCTTCGTGATGCAGTACTTGAAAGTTAAGACACTACCCCTAGAAGGGAAATGCTTGCTGCTAAATCAGGGCACCTCCGTTCCCCTATCGATTCAGAGGTAAAAGGCAAGTGACTCAGGTAGGAGCTTGCACTGTGCAGGCTGCAATTTGTTAGTCAACAGCAATGTTAAAGGGAAAAGTCTCCAAAAATTCCTAAAGGCCGTCCTGAGATTCAGGGCTCAAACAGATATTCTGTGCCCAGGTCTCAGCATGATCAGTGGCAGCACTTGTTACCTGCTTCAGCAGTAAGAGAGGGCTGTGCAGGCGCCTCTTAGCCCCACAGGGGTTGGACCCATGGCTCTGAAAACATGCCCTGTTCACCTGGATGAACAGAAGGTGGAGCAGAGGTAAAAATGGGTGGGAGGCACTCTTACCAGCAAAGCTGGGCTGAATGCTGAAGGCTGACTATGCATGGCTTGAGCACGCCTACTGGACCGAGTCCATCAGGGCACTGACACAGAGAGATGTCTTGGTTGGTGAAAAAAAATTAGTTTTGGGGTGGAGGACAGTTGCTCAGATGCTCAGACAAAACCAAGCTGCCATGCCCTTAGGCATATATTGTATCTGGTACCAGGCAACCGCATAAACTGCAGGGGGAGAAGCTACAATTTTCACTTAGGGACTCTCCTCTTGGCAAGTCAGGACAGAAATTTTGGGGCACCATCAAATTTTAAGCACTAAAATTAGGCTTGAAGCTGCTGTCTATCTCAGTGTTACTTAGTATCCTGGCCTGCAAGGTAGCAACTCCTGCAGTGAATCCTCTGCAGATACCAGATTTTGTAAGAGACACAGCTGGAGGGCTTTGACACAGGAAGGAGGTTTTACACGAATAAAGATAGATGTGTACTTGTAAGTGAGTTGCCTGTAGTCACTGGAGAGGAACTTGGATCTCCTGGGCACAAAGTCATCCTACTGCAGAATCAAGAATCCAAACAGATCATTCTGTGAAAAGTGCCCTTACTTCTCTCCACTGACTGCAACAAAGCTAGTTGGCCCACGTGTCAACTCTACACCTCAGACATTTAAAGTCAAGTAAGACTATTTGGAACCAAAGTGGACCCCAAGTTATCTTTCTTACTTTTTCTTTTTTCCCCTGGATGGATGTATGACTGGCCACAACATTTGCTCTCTGTTTGTATTTAGTTCCATATTCAGCACTAGACAGGCAGTCACAAGATCAACAGCAACAGAACAGTATCATTTACCTCTGGTCTTTCTCACCAGTTTCCATATTTACCTAATCCACAGAGCCTCACAGAGGCATCACAAATCAGCATAGCCTCTACTGAAAAAAGTACCTTGACTTGAATAGCCTCTACTGGAAAAGTAGCTTGGTTTTCACTGACAAGCAAGAAGATCAGAACTACCTGTCTCACTTATCCATTCCAAGGCCAGGAGTCATAAGCCCTTCACCTCAGACCATCCTGCAAATTATGCATTGTATGCCAGCTTCTGATTTCAGATGTGGGTTTTGAGCATTTCAAGCAATGCCTGTTCAACAGCCAATCCTAACAGCTTTCAGGATGGAGTCACAACAGCACTCCCAGATAATGCACTGGGATCATGTCACAGGAGAGGAGCTGGAACACCAGAGTTGATGACATTTTAACATATATAATGTACATACACCCTGCCAGGCTTTCTTTACGCTTTCACACAGTACCTGTTGGGGTATGTGACATTAGGTGGGGCTCGTCCAGGGTAATTCTCGTTAAGCCATCGGTTTGCAAGTGCCTGCTGGATGTTTGGTCTCTTTGCGGGATCTGGCTCCAGTAGAGACCGCAGAAAGTTCACAGCCGCTGTGAAGAAAGCAAGAATGAGAAAGAAAAAAGCTCTATCATCAGCTTTATGACTTAATACAGAAGTTAACTACAGGTGTGTAGCCCGACCCAAGAGTATACCACAAAAGACTGTTTCCCGTACGGTATGCTCTAATGGCCTTGAGAAAGAGGGAAAACTGATAAGGGATTAGTAAGTGAAATAAACAATGACTTCCAGTACCAATGATTTATAGAGTCATAAAGGAGTGGAGAAAAAGCACCTTTTGTTTCAGGGCTTGTTTGAAGTTTCCAAGCAGGCTAGCCAAAACTTAATTTTTGTATGAGGACAAGAGGCTGGAGGCAGGTCAGAGGCAAATTACTCAGTTTTGTTTAAAGCAGAAGGAGATGGACTGGGAGTGAGTGGAGGGGAGGGATGCAGAGCTAGGAGGGAAGACAAGGAGAGTCTGGGTTCCACTGACATTATAAGGACAAATTCTCTCCCGGCTTCCATCCAACCTACAATCAGTTGCAGGAGGTTTTAGCCAAATTGGAAGACTACAGTCAAATTAACAAGCTTCATTCTGTTCTCAGATACTGAACCTGCAAATTTCAGTGACATTCAACCATCCCTCGGGAGTTTCTTGCAAAAACCCTCAAAAGTTCTTTGCTGATATTTTTAAGTCATGCACCTCTTATATGGTTAGAAGCAACAGAATCAAGTGATCTGCTTGAAGACTCACAAGATGTGCCTGAGCTGAAAATAAATCCTGTTTTAATTAGATGTGGTCTTTCCTCCACAAGTTATCACGGCTAGATTCAGTTTGTCGGCTACAAGATAGTGAAGAGTTAACTACATTCTCTACAATTCCTTGCACAGAAGATAGAAGAAATCTATTTCTGGGAAAACCATGATTGGAATGACTTTGTAGAGGTGATACAGTCCAGCAAGATGATGCCAAATGAGTCCTAAATGAAGTAAATGGCCATCAAGAGGCAAAAGTGATAGCTGTGGCACAATTTTCCCTGGGTCAGATGGCTAGGAGGACCCTGGGGGCTTTTTTTCTACCTTCCTCTACAGCAGGTCTGCAGATTCCCTCCTATGCTCACCTCAGTGTGTTGTGTCTACTCAGCTCCTTACTAGTGCAGGCACCCTTAGCAGTGACAGCAGAGGACCACTGTGGCATGGGATGATGTCCTCTGTGATGTGCCTTGTGTGTAAGTCTTGCCCACATAGCACAGGCAAACCAAACCCCATAAAAGCCTTGTGCTAGAAAGTAGATCAAAATAGATATACTAATACCTCATTGCTAGAAAACTGCAACCTTTTGAGTCAGTCTTCCATTTGGCTTTACAGGTGTTTGGTCTCACTGCCACAGCATGCTCACTTGGCACCACACTACCCCCTACTCTGAAGCAGAGCATTCATGATGTGTCTTTTCCATCAGCAATACACAGAAACTGTGTCATGGGTTGAGCTGAATATGCTGAGGTATATACTCAATGCCATGCTCCCATCATGCCATGAAAGTGCTGGCTAAGGATGAGGATGAATCAAGGTCATCATGGAAACAAGAGGAACAGCCAGGGATAGAATAGAATAGAATAAACCAGGTTGGAAGAGACCTTCAAGATCATCGCGTCCAACCTATCATCCAACACCACCCAATCAACTAACCCATGTAACCAAGCACCCTGTCAAGTCTCCTCCTGAACACCTCCAGTGACGGCGACTCCACCACCTCCCCAGGCAGCTCATTCCAATGGGCAATCACTCTCTCTGTGTAAAACTTCCTCCTGACCTCCAGCCTGAACCTCCCCTGGCGCAGCCTGAGACTGTGTCCTCTTGTTCTGGTGCTGGCTGCCTGGGAGAAGAGACCAACCTCTGCCTGTTTACAACCTCCCTTCAGGTAGTTGTAGAGAGCAATAAGGTCACCCCTGAGTCTCCTCCTCTCCAGGCTAAGCAACCCCAGCTCCCTCAGCCTCTCCTCATAGGGCTTGTGTTCCAAGTCCCTCACTAACTTCGTTGCCCTTCTCTGGACTCGTTCCAGCAAGTCAACCTCCTTCCTAAACTGAGGGGCCCAGAACTGGACACAGTACTCGAGGTGTGGCCTAACCAGTGCAGTGTACAGGGGCAGAATGACCTCCCTGCTCCTGCTGGCCACACTGTTCTTAATGCAGGCCAGGATGCCATCGGCCCTCTTGGCTGCCTGGGCACACTGCAGGCTCATGTTCAGCCTACCATCAACCAGCACCCCCAGGTCCCTCTCTGCCTGGCTGCTCTCCAGCCACTCTGACCCCAGCCTGTAGCACTGCATGGGGTTGTTGTGGCCAATGTGCAGAACCCGGCACTTGGATGTGTTCAATCTCATGCCGTTGGACTCTGCCCATCTGTCCAGCCTGTCGAGGTCTCTCTGCAAAGCCTCTCTACCCTCTAGCAGATCAACTCCTGTCCCCAGCTTGGTGTCATCAGCAAATTTACTGATGATAGACTCAATGCCCTCATCCAGATCATCAATAAAGATGTTAAAGAGCATGGGGCCCAGCACTGATCCCTGGGGGACTCCGCTACTGACTGGCTGCCAGCTGGATGTGGCACCATTCACCACCACTCTCTGGGTTCGGCCATCCAGCCAGTTCCTAACCCAGCTCAGAGTGCTGCTGTCCAAGCCATGGGCTGACAGCTTGGCCAGGAGTTTGCTATGGGGGACGGTGTCAAAGGCCTTGCTAATGGTTGGTCATACAGGCTTTATCTCTGGCCAAGGACAAGCTCTGGCAATACGAGGGAAGTCTCTCTCCCTCTGTACAGACCTGTGTTTCATCTGTGAAGGATTTGTCCCAGAAGATCAAGAGAATCCAAGGGAACATGTTCCATTCCCCACCTGTATGGTCCTGTGTTTCAGCCATAAGGAGCAGGCACTTCCCTCTCCATGGAACCCCAAGTTTTTTCTTACATGACCATGGGGAGGATGCAAGAAAGTGGGACGGAAAACTCACTTCAGTCTTAGCTGCAAGAGTCTGAGAGTTACAAGGGAATTTTCCCCTGAAGAATGCTGCCACAGTTTCCAGTGGAAAAGCACCCAAAAAGAGCAGACTGATACGGCTTCTGACTCTTCTGAAGAGGCTCTCGAAGCATCTTCACAAGTGATTCCAGTCAGAATCTGAGTGGCCCTGCCTCCAACCAGATGGAGGAGAGGGACAGCTGGGTTTATTGGACTGTATAGATCTAATGGCTTGTCAAGTTAAACCCACAGGAGTATAAAACTTTAGTAGATGCAGGTGCACAGTGTGCTCTGATGTCATCAAAACTATGAGGGGTGGAACCCCTCTGTATTTCTGGTGTGACAGAGGGATCTCAACAGCTGGATGTGTTGGAAGCAGAGCATCAAATGCAAGCCACAATTTGCTTCCACTTGGAGGGGCAGAAGGACTCATTTGAATTGACTGCCCCAGGGGTGGAAACACAGCCCCACCATTTGGACTGATAGTGGACTGATCCAGACTGCACTGGATGAGGGTGGAGCTCCAGAGCATCAACAGTGAGAAGTCTTCTGCATACTGCAAGGCAATCTCATTTTGAGTGAGAAAGGACAGTGGATGAGGTATAATATTGTATGATGTGAATTGCTGCTGGGCACAATGTAGGTGGCATAGAATAAGGGGTGGATAATGTCTGCTGATGAATATATACAATACCATGCTGCTGTCAAGCCATCTTCAAAATGAAAGTACCAGCTGGAGCAAAGTATCATGGGACTTGAAGTTCAGATTGTAACATGAGAGGCTTCCTGTTCTAGTTCTTCCTTCTGGTTTTGGGGTGTTGATCTTTTCCACTGGGCTGGCTGCTGTATGCTTGAGTGGGAGGAACAGTTTTATCACTGGCTTCTGCTGCTGCTTTTGCTAAGGTAATTGTATAGTGTACGCTCTCATTAAACTCCTCATGTCAACCCACAGGGTTTTCTTGGTTACTTTCCCTCCTGTCTGTCTGGGGAAGGGAGCATGTGAGATCTGGCTGTGTTAACCCAGGACACCCTCATGAATCCCTGTTCCCATAGGCAATTTAAGGAGAATTATATGCCTGCTGGTAAGGCCACAATGACCTCATCTGAAAAATACATAAACATTATTCAAGGCACACTGCTGCTGCCCTTCACAAGTTGTCCTCTGTAAGACTGCTGCTCTCCTCCATGCTTGTCTAGCTGTCCTCACAAGGAGCATGCTTACCTCTCTGAGCCCACCCATGCCATCCCTCCATCCACAGTATAGGACAGGATGTCTGGGCTGACACACCAGGGCAAGGCAGATGAAGGGAGGATTTTTCCTCAAACAAATCAGGGATGGACCAGATAGGTGCCAACTCCTAACAGCTTGGGTAATCTCAATTTTCAACATCCTGCAAACATTAAGTAGCAGCTGGAGAGGGTCCTGGGAAGCTATCCATTTCAACACAGACCTAAGGGCTGTATGTGGAAGAGAAAGGGTTACAATTTACTAGTTCAGCTGGGCATTGTCTGGGCTTTTTCTAAGCTTTCTCTTCACCAGCTGTTTATGTGAGATACTTTACTTATTTTTCTCCCACTATCTTTGTTATTTTTCTGCAACAGCAATATTGCAGAAGCAGCAGGAAAAGGCTACATAAAAGTTCATAAACCTGGTGGAAGGTGATGCTGTGGTTACTCTCCATGTGCCCTGAGTGCCCCCCATTATGGCAAACAACAAACCCCTTCTTCTATTTCACCTCATCTTTATCCAGAACTTCCCCCATCTCTGTTCTAGAAACCACATGCATCCCATGGGTACAAGGAAAAATAAATAAGCCCTCCCCAAACTGGCACCCTCCTGGCTCCATCACCAAATCAGCTAATGTCTCCCTAAAAATCTTACTAATTTTTCCCCCTTGTCAAAAGGCAGACTTGTTAAATGAAGCTTATGAAGCACCAAAGAGATCAACAGAGTCAGACCAAGAGAAACTAATCCTAGAGAGAAGATCCACCCTAGGGGCCTCCGTGGCTAGCCAGACCTGGGTGACACAGAGGAGATGAGTAACAACAGCTTGGTTGAAGCCTTTTCCAGTTAGCCATGTGGCTGTGGAACAGGAAAATTAGTCCCCCAGGGAACAAATATGATGCTGCCCAATCTATTTTTGGACCCATTTTTTCTGCTGCAACAAGTAGGCTGATGAACAAAGCACGCTGTGAACAACTCCACCAGGGCCTAATTACGTGAGATGTTTACAGTTCAGGTGGGGACTGGAAGACCTCTCCTGTCTTCATGTGCCCTGCCATGAATGAAATCAGCACAGTGCCTTGTTCACACTGTGAGGGTGTGCCTGGCTGTAATTAGGCGTACAGGTATCACTTATGAAACTGGCCAGAGAAAATGCAGCGAGGTCATTTTGCAAGCCACAAGCCAATTACACGTAATAAAATCCTTCCTTCAAACTACAGGCATGGATATTATGATGGCTTTTCTACTCATCTCCACTTCATTTCTGTTCCAGAAGAAAGACCATCAGCTTGCAGAAGTGGAGAATGGAACAAAATAAGAAGAAAAAAGAATGTGTGCAAAGTGAATACCAACTTCCTGTACAACTGAACTCTGCTCACCTAAAATCAATAACCAGCTGTGTTGCTGAAGAAGCTTAATGAAAAACAGTTTCCTAAATGGGAAAACCAAACACTAACTCCACATTTCCCCTGTTGCTACAGAGTTGCTCTGGGATCTCATAACCAGCCAATATTTTAACTAACACAAATAAAACATACTCTTGTTTAGTGATAAGAATGGCTACTTTTACAATGGGACTGTGTGTTCAGTAGCTATGAAACTAAATATTGAAAAACAACATGCTGAACAAGCAGAACAGACTCCTCCAAAAAGTCTCAATATGGGAATTTACAGAAAAGGAAAATCCAACTAAAGAAAAAAGATCCATAAACCTAACAGGTTAAAGTGGACCTAAGCAGGTTAATCAGCCTTTTCCCTACAACACCAAAGTGAGGGGAAAGTAACAGACACAAAAATTCTGGGTTGAGATAAAGAGTTGAGATAAGGTAAGAGTTTACTGAATAAATGAGACTATAATAAATAATAATAATAATAATAATAATAATAATAATAATAATAATAATAATAATAATAATAATAATAATAATAATCACAATTACCTTAGCTTATTTGCAGAAAAAGCACAGCAGAAAGGAGCAGCAAGCAGAAGCAAATGAGCTAAAAGCCCAAGCCCAGAACTACAGGGCAACAAGGCTGGTGAGAGGCCTTGAACACAAGCCTTATGAGGAGAGGCTGAGGGAGCTGGGATTGTTTAGCCTGGAGAAGAGGAGGCTCAGGGGTGACCTCATTGCCCTCTACAACTACCTGAAAGGTGGTTGTAGCCAGGAAGGGGTTGGCCTCTTCTGCCAGGCAACCAGCACCAGAACAAGGGGACACAGTCTCAAGCTGCGCCAGGGGAGGTTTAGACTCGAGGTGAGGAGGAAGTTCTCCACCGAGCGAGTCATTCGTCATTGGAACTGGTTGCCCAGGGAGGTGGTTGAGTCATAGACCCTGGAGGCATTCAAAGTGAGATTGGACGTGGCACTTGGTGCCATGGTCTAGTCATGGGGTCTGTGTTGATAGGTTGGACTTGATGATCCTCGAGGTCCTTTCCAACCTAAGTGATACTGTGATACTGTGATACTCCCTCATCCCTCTTTGTCCCACTGTCATCTCAGTGGAACAGAGCCAACACCCAAAACCCCAGAACCCAAAAGCAGCAACCCCTCATGTTGCCATCTGAACTTCAAGCCCGCTAATACTTTGCTCCATCCAGCACTTTCATTTTGAAGCTGGCATGATGGCAGCATGGTATGAATAACAGCAGCAAATATTCAACCTGACCCATGACACCTAAGAAGTTAACAAGCATGGTAATTTCCAGACCAGAGGTGCAAAGTCTCTACCTACTGACCCAAAGCCTAACTGTGGCAAGAACAAATGTCATCTTAAATCAGTTTGCCATGTCAGTGAATGTGCAAGGCTGCTAGCAAAGATGAAGAACCAATACATTTCTTTGCTTGCACTGAGTAAAGGTTAATACATTTAAATCTAGTCCATTAATTTGCCATCATCTCTGAAAGTTCAAGTTGCTGTTGTTCTCACAGGATAAACAAAACACTATTTACAGTGGAGATCATAGTGTCAGTAAGCTGCAAATGCCAGAGAGATGCACTTGCAAGAAAATTTGATCTCCACGATAAAATGGTACAGTGAATGAAATAGTAAAATGAAACCTGTCAAAAGAAATGTTCTTTGTTACCCAAGGTCTGGTCCTTTTGCAGATGATTCAGCCTTTTAACATACAAGCTGTCCCAGTGAAGTTGGTGAAATATTCCACTTAAAGAAAACAATGATCAGGCAAACAGTCCTTTGGTTTGGAAACACTGCACAGCCATCATAAAGCTGCTCACTACTGGGAAAAGCCTCGCTATGGGAGGTCAGTTTGGTACATGTTTTTGCCAAACCTGGAAAATGTTTACCACAACATGCAAGTCCCTCAATTCAAGAACAATTTTGCAGCTGATGAAGGCTTTGGCATCTAGCTCAGTACAGCAAGAAGCAGCCAGTTTAATCTTTCTTTTAATTTACTCAGTGGGGCTTTAGAGCGTGTGCTAGAGCATTAAAATAGCCATTTCATGCAACTGAATCCTAATGGGAAGTCTCCAGAATGGAAATACCAAACACACCAATACGGTCAAATAGACAGCAAGGCTTGCAGCATCCCAACTCACTCATCAACCTACCACTTTACCACATGCCAGCAACATGAACTGCTGGCAGGAAAAGCATACTTCAAACACATGCTGAGTGAAAAAGGAACAATACACTCCACTTGGTTCATGCATAATCTGTGTGAGAAAACCTTAACTGCCTGTCTCTTCCCTCTGCAGGTAAATCTGTACTTGGAGAATTCACCCTGTGACACAACTTCCAAGGGCTTTTTCTTACACCCTGTACCAATGGTTGCCATCCTCAGTGTACTGTGTGAAAATGTCTGCTCTGCTACTTTTTTTCTACTTGCCATCTTCTGATTTTATTGAATGTCCCTTGCAAACTGGCTGCCAAATCAGGAGAACAGAAGTTGTCCGTGAACAACAAATTTAGCATACAGAAATAAAACTACAAAACAGAGTTTGCTCCAAACATTGACTGACTCTGTTGCCTAGTGACATGGCTTTGAAGCAGGAATTAATATTTCTAGCATTAATACACCAACAATTTTGCATTTAGTGAACACGGAAAGGTTATCACAAGTCGCTGTCCCAAAACAACCTTCTGTGCGCATGTCATTATTCCATAATTAATGTGAGGTCATTCAAGGTAGCTTATCACTCAATCCTGGCCATGATAATGCCCAGGAATCTGCTGTTCTAAACAAATGTGTTCACTGGGATGAAAGGAAGTGGCCTCAAGTTGCACAGGGGAAGGTTTAGATTGGATATTAGAAGAAACCTTTTCATTGAAGGGGTTATCAAAGACTGGAACAGGCTCCCCAGGGAGGTGGTTAAGTCACCATGCTTGGAGGTGTCTAAAGAGGCACAGATGTGGTGCTAAGTGACATGGTTTAGCATCAGACTTGGTACAGCTAGATAATGTGTGAACTTGATGATCTTGAAGGCCTTTCCCCACCAAAACAATTCTGTGTATCCCTACCCTAAGCTAAAGTTCTATGAATGTGCAAAACTGACCAACTACTCTATAAAAGCAATGTCACAGAATTTCACAGGTTCGTTCCCCTCACCTATTCAGCACCACAACCTGGCATTTCTCCAGCTTGCACAGGAAAGTTAAAGCAAAAGGAATTATAATGCAGAAACTCCTGCAGATCTTTTGCAGGCTAAAATGGAAAGAAATAAAAAAGAAAGAAAGGAAGAAAAAAGAAATAGAGTATTTCTCACAATCAGCTTGCCATGTCGGTAGCATGACTCACAATCCAGAATCCAGTACAGCGGTTCTGACTGACTGGATCTGAACAGGTCTCACCACACCCCCTTGATTACCTGTAGAGAGCTGGGTGGGAAAAGGGTTCATTTCTTTGTCCACCATTTTCTGGTATAAAGCTCTCAAGCTGAATGGCTCCACAGTAAAAGGTAATGTTCCAGTCAACATTGCATACATGTTCACCCCACTAAAATAAAACAGAAAAAGAAACCAAAATTATTGGGAAGAAGGAGAAACTTAGGCTTAGGGTTTTGTGACTATACTTCATTTTTAGTATCTGACAGCTATTTGAAAAGACCCCCCCAAAAAAAAAGCTCCCCTGTTGCACAGAATGATTCAAGCAAGAATTCCCATGGAGGGTCACACAATGTGTAGGACACAAGCTGAGAGCCACAGAACTGAACCTAGCTCTTAGGCAGCTCCTTAGCTAAACGGCACACCACAATTAAGTCTCTCCTCAGGTTGCATAAAGATGCTGGGTTTGGAGGTCTTGTCCTGGTGCTGCCCTAAGTATGGAACGATTGTCTGCACCAAAGGGGCCATTGCAGGTCTTGGTTTAGCACCCAAAAGTGACCTCCATGGTCTCTGGTGCTGCCCTTAAGATCAGGTGTGAACAATTACATTTTTCAGGACAGAAAACTTACTGCTTGCTTATGCCCAGCAAAAGTCAGCAATAAAAAAACCAGGCTGGGCACTCTTGTTCTTCTTCCTCTTAAAAGGACTTCAAACTCAAGTGGAATTCCTCCCTTTTGGGAATTTGTTTTCCAGTCTGTCAAATACATATATGGGAGCAGAAAGAAACTAAACTGGTGTGATATCACCAGCTGTGATGACAGACACCATTTGTTCTGCTGTGAGGAAGGGTAGGAGTTAACCATGTCATTTTGTTGTATTAAAAAGAGCAGGACATTGTTACTGGAGAATTTTAAATAGCTTACAAGAATGACTGTGCTCTGTGTGCCTGCATTCCTCAGGGCTGGTAATCTCAACCATGATGTGGACAGATGGCCCACTGCTGGAGTGAGAAATTCAGTAGTCATACAATCACTTACCTGTGGATCTCCTTGGAGGACAGAGTGCAAATTAAGTTTCAGCAGGGGAAGTTCTAAAGAGCCTTGAGGAGCAAGAGTGTACATGCTGGATCAAACTGAGAGATGAATTTGACCTAGGTCCTAGTCTCATGTATGAACTATGCCAATCTTTCTTAGCAGCAGAAGCACTTACATTGTACTTTACATTTTCCAAGCATTCCAAATATTTCAGCTTGGAAATTGTCCTAATTCTGTTATTTCATTTTAATGTATTCAAATGTTATTATGACAGCTCAGTGAGGGAAAATCCATTGATGCTAAAGAAAAAGCTAAAACTCAACTGACTTCAACTAATTTCTCTCCAGGACTGACACGGAGAGCCAACACCATATCCATGGCCAGCACGAGGGTAGTGGGCGCTGTACAGTTTAAAACAGTACTGCAGACTAATTTGCTGACTCCAAAGCATTCTTCTGGCTTCCTCTAGCACCAGGGGCTTCTTTCTGCTCTTTTGTCTGAACACTAATAGTAAGCTCATGAAGGCTCTCAAGATTTTTGGACGTTTTTAAAGCTTTTTTAACAACCGTCCTTTCAAAGCAGTGATCTGACCCTATTTCATAGTTCTTGTCAGACTTGACCATGGATAATGCATGAATGCTGGAGGATCCTTTGGGGAAAAGAAGAAAAGCTGTTGGTCCTCTTGTGCCATAAACATGTCTTCTACTAGGTCTGAACATCCAAAAAAACCCAGTTGTGCTTTACCACACAACTCTCCATGCTGTGCATTCCAGCGATCTATATACAAGTACACAAAGATCTATTCTGAAACAAGACAACTGTTCAATTTAGTTCACAGAGTCACACTCATTAAACAGATCTTCTTGCTCAGAGTAGCCAAATATATGCATAATGTTTCTCATTTGAGCAATGGGTAGCGATGACAGTAAGAACAATTATAAACCAGAAGTAACTCACATGGACCAAACATCTATTTTGGGGCCGTATTTTTTCCTTGCCAGAAGTTCAGGGGCTGCATATGCTGGGCTCCCACACTGGGTGCTGAATGGATCAGAATAACCCAAGATGCCTGCGCAGTTGCTCAATCCAAAGTCTGTGAAAGGCACAGAGACAGTTATGAAAGAGACAGATACAGTAAAACCACACTAGAACACAAGGAGGAAAAAAAAACCCACTTTCTCCCAAAAGCTAAGAAATGAACTGCCTAAGTATCACCCACATGCAAACATTTTATATATTCTTTTTCTCTGAGGTGTTCAATAAACAGAGATTCCTACAAACAATAAAAAAATCATGGAATGTGCACAATTATCAGTTTTATACACACAGCAACTACATTTCACTGGGAACTGGATGACGGCAACCAGAACTGAGCTTGTCCCAGGCACCACGGGATGAGCATGAGGCAGAAAGCCACTCAGGGCTGTCATGGATTCCATACTGCTGCAGTATGTTATGTGAGGTCAAGTTTAAGAGGGACTTCTTCAACATTTCCCTCTAAATTGTGTAAATGAGCCATCAGATGCAAGGCAGCAGGGGTTGCTGCCTGGGACTGCTGTCAGGATGCACAAATGCACAGAGTTGCAGAGTCAGCATTTCAGCTTGGAAATAGCACAGGGAGATCTTGGAGCAAGAAGAAGAATGTGTTGATTTGGCTTCTCTCTCCCAGACTTCTGCCTGGAATTACTGTACTTCTAGTCCCTGAGTGTAGCTTGATGCTCTTTTGCTGGCAGTAATAACATGGGACCAGCAAAGGCTGGCACCATGAGCTGACTGGAGACAAGAGGCAGCCTCTCCTCACCAAAAGGAAGCTGCAGTTTCCCAAGGGCTCTCAGTCATCACAAGCCCAGGCTGGTGCTGATGAGTGTTCCTGCAGTCTCCCTTGTGTGCTCCAGGTGTGCTGGGTTTAAGAAAGGGTCTTAAAAATTAAACCACTAAGCAAGGAAAGAAAAGCAGAGTTGCACCAGGAGCTGAGGGTAACATGAAAACCCATCCTGCCCAGTGAGAGTCCGTTGCCTGGCTTAGGAGAAAGTGATTATGAAATCACAGCCTAATAGACAACACGAGAATGCAAGAAGTTGCAGAGTCTTGGAAGTGAAGTCAAAGAATTTGATGTGATAGGGGGAGGAAGACAAGATTGCAAGGAGGTGAATGATGTGGGCAAAGCTGACAGGCTGGGAGTACAGCCTTTGCTGCAGGGCAACATATCAAGGAGCAGAGGATCTAGAGAGGTCACGATCAAAGAAAGAGGTTCACATTTATTAATAACTTGTTACCGATGACAGCTGCAACCACAAAAATACTGCTGTTAAGGAGGCTGGCATGTGTTTTGTTCCTTTGGGTTTCTTTCATCCAGTCTTCTTAAAAATTCCCAGAATGCATCTGTGTTCTAAATGAAAACTGCCTTATAGATAAAACGAGGCCACCAGGAGAAGCAGACTGCTGAATCCTCTTCCTATAAATTTGTGTCTTGCATCCACATCTTGTAAGCCAGCAGCTTTCTAGGTGTGCCACCCACCTCTCTGTCTGAGCTAAAAGCATTATCTTATCTTTTCCAGGCCAGGGGCAGTGGCATGCACTCTGGCCAAGAAAAGGAAGAGACAGAATGACACTGGAGAAAGGAATGTGAGGGATATATTGCTATGGTAGTCTCACATCTGACCAATGACATTCTGGACACCGTCCTGCACATCCATATCTTTCTTGCAACAAGGGCTCCAGAACTGGACACAGTACTCCAGGTGGAGTCTCAGCAGAGCAGAGCAGAGGGGTTATGCCAGCTATAAAGGACTTTTTAAAGTTCTGAGAGTGGAGAGATACTATTAAATCTCTAACAGTATTACCTGTGGTCTCTCACAGACTGCGTCACACCAGCTCAAAATTACCTCACTGTAATACAATGTTTTACAACTCTGGGGTGCATCAAGAAAAGTATGTCCAGCAGGTCTAGGGAGGTTCTTCTACTTCTCCACTCTGCCCCATCAAGACCACACCTGGAATACTGTGTCCAGTTTTGGGCTCCCCAGTTTGAAAGAGAGAGACCTGCTGAAGAGATCCCCGGGGCTGCTTCGTCTTGAGAAAAGAAGACTGAGAGGGAATCTCATCAATGTGTATAAATATCTGAGGGGTGGGTGGCAAGTGGAGGGGGCCAAGCTTTTTTCGGTAGTGTGCAGTAACAAGACCAGAAACAGTGGGTTGAAACTTGAACATCAAAGATTTCACCTCAACATGAGGAGAAACTTCTTTATGGTGAGGGTGACGGAGCACTGCAACAGGCTGCCCAGAAGGGTTATGGAGTCTCCTTCTCTGGAGACTTTCCAAACCCACCTGGATGCATTCCTGTGTGGACTACCCTAAATGATCCTGCTTTGGCAGTGAGGTTGGATCTGATGATTTCTTGAGGTCCCTTCCAACCTCTAATGTACTGTGATACTGTAACTCAAACATATTAGGGCTATATGCTGATAGTGCCAATCAGCACCCCTTTATCATTATCAATGTAGGTACACTTCACTGGATGCTTTCATTATCTTATTGGCTTAAAACATAACCACCTTAGGTACTTTGTTCAGCTCACTCATTAATCAAGGGTGGTATACTCCTTTTTCTAGGGCCTGTTGAAATTCAGAATGCAGGCTAACATAGTGAGGGCAGGGATTTCATCACAGAAGAAACAGGAATATTGTTATTAACACTGTGACAGCACAATGTGATTGCAGTGTGATTTTTATTAAGGATGCACTGCTGATCTTGATAATAAGAGTATTACCACCAGCACTGATAAGTTCACTGTCATTCCTGACTCTTTCTTGGGCTTCCTTTCAACAAGCTGAGCTTGTTACAGCATTCAGATCAAAGGCCATGTGGGTTTTTTTAAAGTAAATATTATGACATGGGAGCTCCACCACCTCTGCTGTTTGTACTATCAAAGTATCGCATTGCACTACCAGTCTTTAACACCTTCAGGAAATCAACATTAAGCTATGGATATATAGCTATCTCTGAAGCTGTGACAGTTGGAATAGGAGTTACTAAATGCCAGAAGCCTTAGCACCAAGCTGGTGGACAAGTTTGACCAGCAGAGCTCCACAGAGCTCAGCAAAAATACATAGTGGCAGGGTCTGTTTGCTGCCATAGGTCCTTGAGCAGGACATCAAGGACTTCATAGGGCCTGTGAGCGGCTTTTCATGGCATCTTGGTCAGACATCTACCATCATGGACTGATGGATGAAGAGAAGTGAATTATTTTCTGTGTGTTCAATCTCAATGATTCCAGATTTGAGGCTTAAGAGACAGCTAAAACTAAGTCCACTTAACAGAGCCAAGGAATTTTTTCTAATAATGGTATAAGAACATATGACAAGTCTCCTTGTCATGGAACTAAGAAAAGCAAGGTGGCATGAAGCAGCTAGGTGAAGAGAGGGGCTCAAGGGATTCAGTTCTCACTGAAATGCAGGAACAAGCAGGGACAGTCAATGTAGCTTCCTGGTACATTTTTAACCTTATTTTCACCTTTTCTGTCTCCTTTATGGTGAGTTTTCTTCATTTCACAGTTATTACAAGAGCAACACTTTTATTAGGTACTAGTGTGTTTGCTGCTGCACAAGACACGATGACCAAGCTCCCACCTCAAAGCAGTTAATGTGAGCTGGTTGTGTAAAGTCTCTTCAATCAAGCATGAAAAGCACCACATGATACCTCAAAACACATTCTTCACTCCTGACAAACCTTCCTGATGACTTCTTGGGCAGAACTATAGAATAACACAACGGATCCAGACACAGTCCTAGAAAGGCAGACTACACAAAACACTGTACTACGCACCAAATGAGGTAAGTGAGGGAACAGGCATGGAGGAGGAAGAGTAGTAAATTATTTGGTCTATAAATTATCTGTTTATTTTGTCAGCCACAGATGGGCGCTGGAAATTTTTCCTTGTCCTGGAAAAACCTGGTGGCAATGGAAAGCTGTGCAGCAGCTCAAGCACTACTTCTGCTACCACCTGGAAGAGGGGTGTTGGTAAGGAGAGGTTGCCCAGGGACACAAAGCTAGTTTCTGCAACTTCCACTCCAGCTTTCCCCACAAGCACAGAAGACAGAGCATGAAGAACAGAGGCACTGCTTCTTCAAGGTCAACAATAGAGAGCACCAGCATAGTGATCAAGATACAGCATGACCTTAACTGTGGTATTAAATCTCGTTTTACTTACAGCAAAATGAGTACTAATAAAACAACTTGCTTTTTTCTGCAACACACCCAGCTGGACAGTGGGACTTAATTGTTTTGTTTTAAAGTTCATACTGTGTACAATCTGCTTTGCTTAAAACATCAGGCTGCAGACCTGAGGACAATTCATTTCAATGCTAGTGAGGCTACAAAGATCGAACTCTTCTCTATTCTTCCCCCCACCACCCACTGTGAGGAGGCCTTTCTATGTAACCAAAACAAATGCAACTGCAGAACAGTTCTGAAGTAATTTTTGGCATGTAAGTATTAATTGAACATGTATCATCTGATTAGGTCTAGGATTGAATGTCAAGTTCATGTACTATTGTGTAATCAAACACCCCAAACCAGGGATGTCATAGAAATTCTTTCAATCTATCACATGTTCATGCAGCACTGTTGCAAACCATCTGGTCTTACTTATCTACTAAATCAAGATAATGGGTGGTTTCTATCATTACTGATGAATGATTCATGGTAACGTATCACTATCCTCTTGACCTGTAGGCTGAGGTAATGCAGAGCTCTCTTTTGCTATTATTTTCCCAGAGTCAGTTGATTCACTACAGAGTAAGGACTAGAAGCCTTGGTTGTGTTTCCAAAGACTAAACTCCCTAAGTAAATTTCTAGTATTTCAGATTGCAGCAACCATCTTTCTCTTGTTTGTTTGGAGATGACGTGCTTTGTACGTTACAGTGAACATCGCTCTGACCTGAGTGCTAAGTGTTTTGCATCACTGTTCAGATCATGAAAGCTTTTGAAGAAAGAAAGTCAGTCAAATTTTTAAGCCTGAGACCACAGACATTGCTGTTGGCAAAAGGGTAGGCGTGGAGATAAATACAAACAGATGTTTGGGGCTTATTTTATGAAGGGATTTTTTTTTCCCCCCTCTCCAGTGCCCACGTTAATATTAATGGGAGTTATGCAAAGGCAGTGAGGGACTATACCCATTAATCTAAAATGTCTGCACAACTTGAATGAATCAAGTGCTGCATACAACTAATAACTGAATATAATCAAGGCTCTATCATTGATCTTTTTTTTTTGTTCTATTTTTAAACAGCCCTCCAAACCAAACTCACATTGGGTGCTGGAAGCAAATTTAACATACATAAATATAGGATCGAATTTTGCCAGCTGCTAAAAATGTGTGGAACTCCCACTGACTTCAAAGGAAGCATATGCATATGGGGGCAGAACCCAGTCCTCAGTAAATAGAAAATGATAAAGATAATAAAATAAATTACTTCTGTGGTGTCGATTCTTTAATTCTTTACCAAAATCCCGATTTGAGTATGAAAGCTGTTGGTTAAAAGATGTAGGATTATTCCCATACCCAGTTAAAGCTGAATTATTTGGAACATTTTTTTCACAAGACATAGTCAGGAACAGCTTGATTGCTATCTATACTCTCCCAGCTCCTCTCTTGCAGCCACATAAGTAGTTGCCACATGGAGGATTATGAAGTCTCAAAAACTCTCGTTATAAAACTATCAATTACTGGAATTGCCAAACTGGTTTCATACCAATAAGCTTGATATTGTTGTCTTCATCTAGCAACAGATTTTCTATCTTCAAGTCCCTGAAAGAAATAAAACATTTTGAGTGAGCATCCAAAATAATGAAGCAGCTTCCCATTTCTCTCATCAAGTGATTCATATACAAGAAGTGTACAGTTGCATCAGTGCACACAGTTCCACCTTTAAAGCAGAAAACTCCATCCATTGTCTCCTTTCTAAAATTACCAGCGCTTTCACACACAGTTTAACACCTTTCCTACAGGTAAAAGGTTACTTTGTCATTTATAACCATCCGTAATGAATCAGGTTCTTCACATTTCTCACCTACTTAAGAGTTTGCATCAATCTTACACACGGGGAATGCTTCACATACATGTTTCGGGAGCTGGAAGTCACTTTCCCATTACTCTTCACAACCAAAGGCTTTTCATTAGTCACAGCTGAAGAGTCAACCTTCTGCAGAGATTTGAGGAGTCAAACACCTGTCCTATGCTACTGTCCACAGGGGAGATCAATCAACCTTCCCTGGGCTCGAAGCCATCAAAACTCATTACAGAGGTGGTCAGCACTGGTACTCCCGTATGCTAGAGATGAAAACTGAGACAGAGATTGAAATGACTTGCCCAATGCCATACAGAAAACCAGTAACAAAACAAAGAGAAGAAGCCACACAGGGTTTCTGAGTGCCACATTAGTGCTTTCTTCACCATGCCACCTTGCACAGGTCAGGGCCTAGAGCAGTTTTGGGAGAGAGGATGAAATGAAAGTGGTCTCCTTCTGTTCTTTTCATACACGTCAGCACACTGCTGATTTTATGTGCCCTTCCATCATTTAAGAATGTGGTTGCACTTTCCTAAGCCATATGCAACTTAGGAAAAAAGTATTCCCAAAAGCATCCCAAACCCCCAAACTGTACAGACTAAGCATTAAATAGAACATGAAAAAAGTACTGAGGTTGCTAGATAATTTGTCCACAACTTCTAATAGGTGGTTGTGTTTTCATCCAAAAAAAAAAATTCCCCCCACTGAGACATAAAATACTAAATCCTTCTAACATTCAGCATGCCAGGATGCATAGATGGGCAGTGATGCTTCTCCCAGCATGCTTCAGAAAAATCTGGATAATAAAGCCATCAGCTGTAATTATGGGAAGTCAGTGACATGCATGGTATTTTGCCTTTGTAAGGCAAAGGGAGTAATGAAGGAAGGATGCCTCTATTACAGATGAAGATACAAGGCTTAATAACAGAAGACAAGTAAACCAACCAAACCAAACAAAGCACTTCCACAAGAAAGGATGTGGAAAAGAAAGAGAATTAGCTGTGACCAACTCCAAGCCTTTTAAAAAATGCACCCCTCCATTTCATGTTAGGCCCATGTGGTGTTTCAAATAAACCTGAGGGAGAAAAGTACTTGCAAGTAGGATGCCACTCACTTCATCAATACAACCACGAGGGCTTTCTCCAAACAGATGTTTCTACATCCCAGTGAGCACTTCTTGCAGATTTTCCTTGCTTCACGTGTGAAAAGCAAGAGACATACTAGATGAATTGACAGGAGGAGAGTATTTCAGGTGTTCAGGGGCAACATCCAGGCTTTTCTAGTGTGTACAGATGAACACTTTGTAAGGAGTGGACTGCCCTCTGCATCAGTCCTTCTCTTGGAGAAGCAACGTAACAACTGAGTCAATAAAGCACCAGTCTGACAGAGGCCAAGAGGATCATGTTCCCTCCTCTGGCAGTTACCCAGCATGTTAACTTCAGGAAACCAGCTATGTCAAAAGTGACAGGTCATTTCAAACACTGTCACAGAGATGCAGCCACACTTGTTTTAAGCAAGATCCAGCCCTGCTCCCACTCCAAGAGTGAGCACCAGCTCCAAGCTATATACCACATAATCCCAGATGGCATCCACAGCATCCCTCTCCTCATCCTCGGGAGACTCCACGTGCTGTGACAGTGCTGCAGAACCACTGCCCTGCGTCCTCCAAGTAGGGCAGCTGCTGTTGCTGAGAAATTACTTGATACAAGGGGAACATGCCCTGCCAGATGGATATGGAACAACCCAGTTCTGCTTTCCTCTACTGCCAAAAAGGGGCTTATTTCTTCAAGTCTCACATCTTTATTGCTTGCAGGTGCAGGTTTCCATAGACTGTGTGATTAACCTCTAGAAAGATATCAGGGCTGGGAATTTAACAGGAAAGACTGAAAAAAAGGGGAAAAAAAACCCCAAACAGTATTGGAAAGAGGAAAAAAGGAAACCCAAACCCAAACCAAAAAACCCCAAAGCAAACAAAAAAACCCAAAGCAAGGAAAAAAACTACACTGAAATCAACAGAAGCACACAGAGCTTTGGGTCATACACTGCAATGCTCAAAGCAAGCAGAAAGACCATTTGGCAACTCTTGAGTGTATGAAAGCTTAGCTAAGAAGAGGCAAAGCTTTAAGAATAATGGTTAAGTGAACAGAAAGATGAAAGCTGTAAGTTGAGAAGAAAAGGCACACAGGCAATTAGAATAACAAACGAGCGACAGGAAGACTATAAACAAACACAAGAAAATGTATTTTAAATTATTAAAAGCTAAAAAACTAAAGGTAACTGTTACAGGGCATTTTAATGCTATCAGAGGAAAAAAAAAATTAATTAAATACAGCCTCAATATAGAGTGCCATCAGATGTGGCTAATTAAAGATGTTTACCCATATGTCTGTTCTCAGATTTGCTGGTAAGTGGTGACTGATGTAACAGTCCATATGCAACACACTTTTGTCAACTCTTGTCAATATGAAAGCACATTTTTTTTGGTGTGACACTGAGAGCTAGTACAACAGGTTTTTACTCCTTGATACAAGGGCCACGAGGATGATCAGAGGGCTGGAGCACCTCTCCTATGAGGACAGACTGAAGGAGTTGGGGCTGTTCAGTCTGCAGAAGAGAAGGCTCCCAGGTGACCTCATTGTGGCCTTCCAGTATCTGAAGGGGGTCTACAGGAAGGCTGGGGAGGGACTTCTCAGGATGTCAGGTAGTGATAGGACTAGGGGGAATGGAATGAAGCTGGAGGTGGGGAGATTCAGGCTGGATGTAAGGAGGAGGTTCTTCCCCATGAGAGTGGTGAAGCCCTGGAATGGGTTGTCCAGGGAGGTGGTCGAGGCCCCGTCCCTGGAGGTGTTTAAGCCCAGGCTGGATGAGGCTCTGGCCAGCCTGATCTAGTGTGGGGTGTCCCTGCCCATGGCAGGGGGATTGGAACTAGATGATCCTTGTGGTCCCTTCCAACCCTGACTGATACTATGATACAACCCAATGAGAAGATCCAGTGCAAAGCAGCCTGAGAAACATGAAGCAAAAGCTGTACAAAACCAAACTAAAAATCCCCAGACTAAGCAATCTAGAGGAGAAGGCAAACATATCACCTTATTTATTTCAGTCAGCAGAGTTTCAAAACCAGGCAGCATGTTTTTAATAGCTGCACACTGCAAGGGAGAACGTGAGCTACCACCTATGACACACACAGCAATTGCAGTCCTCACTGAAGTCAGTGGGAACACCCAGAACACTGATCATCAGGAACACATGCTAGTTTCTGCAGACTCAAAGGTCCTCAACAGTTTTGCATGGGGCTTGCACTTCTTGGTGGGTTCCTAGAGCTGGACACACCTGCTTTGCTATAGGAAGGGCCAGGCAAGCACTTTCTTATGCCAGCAGCAAGTGCCATGCTGTGCAGGGTTGAAGTGGGGAGGAGAAATGCTGCTGCTGAAGACCTTCAGTTTCCTTCCCTGAAGTAAATTCAGTATTGTTTCTTACTGTTACAGCTGCTCAAAAAATACAACTAAGGCATTTATTTCCCCCTCAACAAATTTGCAGCATTCACTGCTGAAAAACTTCAAAATACCCTCAGTGATTAAATACTAAAGGATCAAAAATGTTTACTTTTTTTCCTGAGATGTTAGCTCTATCACGTGTCTAACTATGGTGCAAGTTAGCCAAACCCATGAAGACTGAAGACACTCAGGAAAGACCAAGCTGCACTACAACAGTGTGGATAATCAGCATATATTTATGTGCTCCTTGTATTTGAAAATATGCCTTCTTCACGGAATGGTTTGTTTGGGAGTTTGTTCTGCTGTTGATTTATCTCCGGAGTTGCTCAGAGCTTCAGCTGTCAGCTCAGCCTGCTTTTGAAAGAAGCTTATTCAGTGCTATTGCAGGCATCAGACAAGAAAATTAAAGTTTTTTGCATTTCACACTTTATTTCTTGTCTGGGGGATGAGAAGGAAGGTTTTACCAGCAAGCAGCTGCAAAGCAAGCAGTGGTTGGCTGCTGTCTCCTGCATCTTATTTTTAACCAGAACAGCACCATGAAAAATCTGTCCTTAACTACCACACCACAAAACCACTTTCTAGCCCCATGCAAGGGCTGGAGATGAGCTGGAAAAGTTGCAGCCAGTTTGATTCATCATCATGTCAATATACATTTCAAAGGCTCTGTAATCAAAATCTTCTATCAGTCACAATGCCAGGGAATTCAATGCGTTCACCTCTGCAAAAGAGGAATTCAGTCTCTTGTCTTCACTAAAACAATATTGAGTTTGTTTACAGCAGAGTATTTCAAGAAAGCAAGCCCAGAGGTAATTTTGAATCTGACAGAAAATAGACAAACCAGCTTTGCATTTCAAAATGAGACTTTGGTCTGTAGTGCAGGATTCATCATAAATATTGCATCAGCAACCAGACTACTGGCACTTAAAATTAACAGCATGGAAGTTATCAAAGCCAAACCGTCAAATTAATGGGCGCCAAGGCAGGAATCCCGTAGCACCCTGAGCAACTGGATCACGCAGCACCACCTTACTCTAAGGAAAGAGATACAGAAACAATCTCTGCTCAAGAACACAGGGGCTTTTTTGCATGTGCCATTCAAAATGCTGCTTTTAATTACAGAATGGCAGCGGAAGGTACAAATACGCTGCTTTGAAGACAGAAAAAGGGAGAATACAGAAAGCTATCTGCCACCAATACATTAATACATTTTTTTTTTGACATCCTGACAGTAATTGCACTGAATGGGCTTGAATTTTGTTAAAATTACTTTAAAAGGGTTGCTGAGAATTTCCTGTGGGATGCAGTGGCAAGCAGCAAAGCTTTCACTTCATTTTTCTGTTGTCCTTACACTCCCAAGAGATGTAAGTATTCATCTTGCTTTTTGACAGCATGAAGGCCTATGTAAACACCCTCTGAAAAAAGAAAGCTTCACCAGATACTGCCAGTTGGGTTTGTTTTCCAATGTCAGAGGGAAAGATAAATATGCCTACCTGATTCACAGCTGAGCTTGCTGCTAGCTTATTTTTAGCAACCAACCACCTCTTCTGATAGAAGGAACGAAACACAGATGACTGCATGAAATTATATTTAGAACAGCATCATTTCTTTTTCAGCCAACAACTTTGAACCTTGGATACCCCTCGCTGAAGACACAGCTCCTGCACTCAGGGCCTTGAAGTCTTCATCCATCATAGTAGATGAAATAGTCAAAATTTAATACACATCTATACAATCAGGAGGTTTTGCTTGGGTTTTTTGTAACCTCTCTAAATAAAATTATGTTTCTTGAAGGTTTTCAGGTTCAGGCAGTTTGCACATCAGTGCCTCTTAACAGAAGTATTTCCATTGAGTTCTGGGTGCCAGCTCTTGTCCAAAGACCAGAGTGGTTTTCTGCCAGGCCAAGTCTTGATTCTAAGTCATGAAGCTTACTGAATACCATTCCTCAAACAGCGCAAGCGCATTTCATGCAAATCGAAACATTTCCTGCGGCTTTTTCTTATCCTGAGTTATAGAACAGTGTAAATCATCTATAATAGTCTCTGAATAATGCAGACAAAACCAATTATTTGTCATAATAAAATAGTCAATGAACACTTTTCAATGTCATGCCCCTTTCAGTGTGAAGGATGAAAGCATTTGGAGAGAGCGGACCGCTTTCTGGCCTAGGATGCCATGTTTTGTTTCACATGCAGTGAATGAGAACGCCCACAGTTCACCACGCAGATGAAAGTGCTGTTATTTTTACCTGCTTTAAAAATAACAACAACAGAACACTGCCATTGCATCCAGGGTGAGCATGAATCAGCCTTCTGCACTATTTTTTCCCCCTCTTCAGTTACCAATTGAGTAGTCTGTTTTTAGTGTTGTCACGGTCAAAGTCCCAGGATGCTGAAGGACAACTATTGTTCTTTCTCCTTCTCTTGCTTGAAGACAGCCAGGAGAATAAAACTGGATCATGTCACTAGTGTTTTTCTTGCATCTCCACACTGCTCTACATACTCTGTTTGCAGAAGAGGTCAAGACAATGGTTAAGCTACAGACAACACTTGCTAATACACTGCCTGTGATTCTGTCAGAATTTATCAGTTTAAGCAGAGTTGGACCTGCTCATTACCCAGGAGGCAGACTCCCTAGAACAAGCTCTGTGCCATGCTATGATTTGAGAAATAGAGTGGCTGGAGTATGATGCCTTTGGGGTAAGGATTAATCCAATGTTACAGGGATGGACAGACAGAGCTCAGCTGCCAGATGCAGCAGAGCATGTCAGTATTTCCAGGACTGCTTCTGCCTTCCACTCACAAAGGTCCCTCACACTCCTGTCTTAATGGGCTATGCTTACTTATGTGGAGAAAGCAGAGACAAAGAAGGGGTGAGGGAAAAAAATTATGCTAGCAAGCAGCATCCAAATGGGAACTTGGGATCCTTGGCTTCTGTCCCCTCTGGACCCCAGAGCCTTGTCTTCGTCCCACCACAGTAGCCTGTTGATCCTAGGTTGTACCTAGTGAATAAGCTTTTTTTAAACAAAATCTGGGTTTGAATCCTCTCTGAAAAACACACCAGCCAAAGCCAAGCCTACTAAGTCCTCCTAAGTGCTCTGGCCATTATGCAGAAGGTAAATTTTTCAGGCAGAGGAACTGCTGCTGCTGGACTCAATACTGCTGTTGAAAGCTAAACATATTCATCTGTTCCTGCTGGGTTTTCTTCTGCTCATCTCAGATAACTTTGACCTTTTTCATTCCCCTCTCTCTGTACATACCACATATTAATTAATCCCTTAAAGCAATAAGCAGACTTCTTTTTCCATGCCCCAAATTGTGGGGTTAATAATTTAAAGAGGTTAGCAGTACAGCTGCTAATACAGAACCTGCAGAATAGACCTAGTGGCTCCTCAAGTATTTATGTTAGCAAATTTAGCTCATGCTAAGACCTCAGTACACCCTAGGTTTAATGTGCACATAGCACCTATCACTTATGAATCACAGGGAACACAAAGATTCAAGACAAAAATAAAAGCAGTTTTCAGAGCACATGGAGTTCCACCAAGCCAAATGCACCCAACAGCACTGCACAGCGGTAGGCATCTCAGCATATAGCTGAGCTGTGGGCTGCCCTCAGGCAGTTTGCTAGCTGCCTGCACAGCAACCCAGTGGACAACAGCTCTCTATCCTCTACAGAGTCAGTTCAGCCAAGGAAGTTGAGCCTCAGATCCTCAAAAGTACTCAGGTGTCTAGCTTTAATGACAGGCACACATAACCTATGAGGATGAAGCCTACACAACTTGCTCAGTATCACAGGGGAAGTACGTGGGAGTCTGGACTTAACACCAGTTATCCCAAAGTTAGAAAGCAGAGCCTCCTTCTTAGACAATACCCTATAAATACACACACCTAAGAACAGAAGAGGAAACATACTGCCTCAGACCAAAAGTCCACCCAGCCCACCATCCCCCTGTCTCCATAGCAGCCAAGATTACACAAGCAGAGAAAGGTACAGGCACAGGCAATCACATGTATTACCTCCACCTGCAATCTCCCAGCCTCTACCATTTGCTGCTCAGGGACTTCAGGCAGAGGCAGCTACTCCTTAAACAGCAAACCTAGACAGACTTCACTCTGATGAACTTAACCTGAAGCCCAGGTAAACTTTTAATGCCACAGCATACTCCTGCAAGCATATCCACGTCCTGCTTATGCACTGATTGAATAAAGGTCCTACAGAAATAACATCATGTATTGCAACAGCTCTGGATCTTTTCTAAGACACGTGAGACAAACTGAATGGATGCATACTCTGCATTACACTTCACATGTTCAAACTTTTGAGGTTCTGTTGAGGCAATATTACAAATGGAAAGAGCAGAAATGAGAAGCAAGCAAATTTTATGGTCCCATTCAGGTTTGGTCCCAGCTGTGTCACTGTGAGGCTTTGGGCAAATCAGTTCATCTCCCAGTACTACTGTATTGCTACTAGTAAAATAACAAACACAACCACCTCTTCAAAGAAATAATGAAAAGATTCATTAAGTGATGTTGGTACAGAGCTTTGAAAAGGCAAAGTAGTGCCCCTTGCATCCAGCACCAGAACGAGAGGACACAGTCTCAAGCTGCACCAGGGGAGGTTTAGGCTGGATATTAGGAAGTTCTTCCCAGAACGAGTGATTGGGCATTGGAATGTGCTGCCCAGGGAGATGGTGGAATCACCATCATTGGAGGTGTTTAGGAAGAGACTGGATGGGGTGCTTGGTGCCACGGTTTAGTTGATTAGATGGTGTTGGATGATAGGTTGGCCTCGATGACCTCAAAGGTCTTTTCCAACCTGGTTAATTCAATTCTATTCTATTCTACAAATAAATACCAAAATACCACTTAGAGGGTCTGAGGTAAATTTTACCAGAGAGGGTTTTTAAGCTTACCTGTGAACTACTCCTGCCCGGTGAAGGTGTTCAACTGCCAGGATAAGCTGACGGATATATTTGCGCGCTTCATGCTCCTCCAGTCTTTTTTTCTCATAGATCTTGTGCATCAAGTTGCCACCAGGGCACAGCTCCATGACAAGGTAGTAGCTGTTTTCAGTTTCTAGTATATCCAGCAGCTGAGCAATGTTTGGGTGGCGAATCATTTGCTGGATCTGCCCTTCCCGTCGCAGATTCTTGGTGACGTAGGTGTCCTTTTTGGCTCTTTTCTTGTCAATTACTTTCACTGCCACCTAAAGAAAAAAACAAGAGGTTGTTAGCAGTCACACCAATTATTCACTATCTTATATTAAAGAAAAAGAAAGTGTTTACAAAATGAGAAAAGAAAAAGCATGTCAGCCTCAGCTGATGCACAACCACCCAGGTCAGAGAGAGAGCTGTTTTTCCAACCCCACTGACAATTTCTGTGTTTCCTTGTACGATGACAGACAAAAGGTATTGCAAGGAACAAGGCAGCAAAGGAGAGGAGACAATCTCATTAACCACATCCAAACACTCAGCACACTTAATGATGGGCATTTATGTTCTCTTTTCCCACAGTCTTCAGGCTGGTGTTGACAAGCTTTAAGTGTCATTTTTGGCTTTCCCTGGCTTTGGATATAGGACTTCAGATGACATGTTCCCATCACAAGTTATTAAACTATAACCAAGTGGTAGTTTTGCATGATTAAACAGAATAAAAACATGCTATGAAAACCAAAATAATTTGGGACCTGCTCTCTTGGCACTTTCCTTTTTTTCCTCTTTTAAAGTATGTATGAAAGATGGTTGTCTTGTGACTCCTGGAAACAAGCAACCCTGCAAAATCCAAGAGGGCAAACTGTGACTTTTCAGTGACACACCTGCTCACAGATGTCCAAGTCCATCATGAAAGCACATAATAAAACCACAGAGACTCTATACCACAATCTATGGCATGGAAACTTACAGCACCTATCCAAGTGCTCTCCTTCTCATTGCTGGTTCAGAACACCACATGAGAACAAAAGGATGAGACTGGCTAGGATATCTAGGATATTGCTCTGTTCTACACAGGGAGAATTTGCTTCCTTTTGTTGTCATAATGGAGTCACTAAATAGCTGCAATAAAAGTATCTGCCTTTTTTCTGCCTGAAATTTAGAGACACTTATTTATTGACATTTCTTATTTAGATTGGGTGCTGCAGACTTCCAGGTCATCTGCACCAGACAAAGATTTAACAGCTTGTGCCAAGCTGAGCAACAAAAGGCACCACAAAATCCTCCTCCTGGGCATTTTCTCAGAGCTCAGCAACAAAGGAAGCTCTTCACCACACGCCCCCGGGCCCTGCACTTTGCCCATCATTACCCAAGTGACAGCTGCTTGTTTGTGAGGATGAGAACGGAGAAACACAGTACTTGGTATTCCTGTGTGACAACAAATTTTACAGGATGTTAAAGAGCCTTGTTTGCATGGGTACAGGTCCAACAAAACACAGAAAATGCCACATCTGCCCTGCCAGATGGAAGCACAAAGGTGCTGCATCCGCATCTTCACTGTCTGCCCTGATTTGTCCTTATAGGATCTCCTGCATAACCTTGCTTCCACAATGAGAAGGAACAACAAATGTGGGGAAAACCTTAGAGTTTTATTTATCCTAGCCTTGACACCCAGACACAAGCCCAAACAGCTTCCCTCCATCTCCAGTTTGTACAAAACATCCCTCATCAGGGCTGACAAAACTACTCACTGCAAACTCACTCTCAACTACGGCAAACTACATTGTGACAATCCACAGTGCCGAGGGGTAGCGCGCTTCAGCACCAGTGCCCTCCTGGCTTGAGAAAGTGCCAAGCACACAAGCACATGACAGCTCTCAGTCTGACCAACTTTACCTTTAGTTTTGCTGCAAGTGAAGGAAAGGATAAATTAGCTAACATTTTGGTTTTCCTTGCAAGAACAAAAGCTGCAAAACAATATGGTCTGGCAACATGACAACAAAAACAGATCCAAACCTTTTGACATCAACACCTAGAACCTAAGTCAAGTTTTATCAGAAGAGGAATAGAAGAATAAATCTACAGGAATGGGGGCTTTATAGTCTGTCCTAAGAGCCAGAAGTCAGTATCATTCAGTATGTTATTGTCTGATAACTTTATCCAGAGGCACAAAGAGGGGAAAAAACTTGAAATGGAATTCTGCATGTCTGATTTTTAGTGGCATGAATTCACCACAGCCTGAATTTGTTATAAGCAATAGTAATTATTAGTAGAAGAAGTCTGCATACCTTTCTACTGCTAAAAGATCATTCTGATGAAATGCCATTGATAAAGAGGTAAGGCTGAATGCCACACAAGACAGCTGCCTGGGTGAAGCCCAGAGCAGCATCAGGACCATAAACAACTGGAAGCTACATTCCTGACCAGCCACATTAAAGTTCATTTAGTTGCAAGATAAAACAACAGTAAATCAGAGCTTAACTTCACCATTTTTTAAAGCCTTAGGTGATTCACCAAGGAAACAGTCTTAAATTAGTACATTCTCCCATATAATGAGATAGAGCACAGAAAGACTTGCATGGATTATGTAGACAGCAAACCACAGAAATTATTCTGGTAAGGACAAACAAATCCACGGGTTATAGAAACACGAAATGCCAGATTGTTGGCTGGCAGCACAACACAATCTCTGCATACATGTTTAAAAAAAGAAAAAAAAAAGGTGGTATTTTCCACAGCTGCAGGACACAAACCATGGAGTATGAATAGTATACAGCAGTGATCTGTTACTTGCATTGGTAAGTTATCCCCATTTCACTGACTCAAAAAAGCACATTACTCCACGTGTGCACATCTGCTGTCCAGGCTGAGCATGGCTGTGGAGACAGGGACAACCACCAGAACCCAGGAGGCAGAGCCAGATCTGTGACTACTTGATGACTATTTCGCTGTCACAAAGAATCAGCTTTCTGGGCCTTAAGGGTAAATTTTGTCTTCGGTTTTGACAGATACTTGCTCAGCTACTCTACCTATCCCAGCAGGCAAGCAAAGCTGCTTTCAGATCCACCCTCGATTCCAAGATGCCTTTCTCCCTTCAAGGTTTCTTGCACCATGAACAGAGCAGATGGAGCTGACAAAGGTGGAAACAACAGTTTTGCTTTGGCAAAGCCTTGCAGAGGGGAAAGAGAAAAGTAAAATACCAGGAAAGGCTATGGCTGACTTGCATCTCCCACAGCAGGCAGAAAACCAGCTGTGGTGCGATACTGCTTGCTCTTAGGATAGACATGAGACCTTGCATCCTCTCCTAGGTCTGTCTTGCAGCACAGGATGCCCCAAAAATACATCAGATTCACCCCCTCTTAGTCTCAGGGACTATTCAAAAGCCAGGGTCTTTAAAGAAACCTCTATATATCTGAATTAAAAACTATGTAGTTGACTCAAACACACAAGCAGTCTGTTAACTTTCATCTGGATGTTCTGCACAATAGCTTCTAGCTTTTGTGCCTCTCTGTTACACCTGGGTCTTCTTCCTTGCTACCCCTTTCACTCGTTTTTCTGTCCTCCTAAGTCAATGCTCTTTCCCTTGCACTGCAGTTCTATTTCCTTTGGTCTCTTGTAGTACCACTTTGCTATGCTAAATGAAATGCATTCCATTGCACAAGGCTTGTGCAAAGGGGTCAGCAGTGTCAGGCAGAGCTCCTATGGATTTTTTTCTTGTTTGGGTTTCTTGGATTTTTGTCTGATTTACGATTAACTTTGAAGCATGCAGAGGAATTCTAGGGATCAAACTCTGTACTCAGTTACTCCAGGGCTGACTTAGCTAAGCATCCCCAATTCTGAGTTCATTCAGAGTTAATTCAAGATAAAGTTAAGGTTAAGTTAATCTTAAAAGTTAAGCTTAACCAAAGTTAAAGTTAAGACCAAATGTGCCATGGCACATTTAATTTTCACACTCTCCTGGTACAGTGTAGATTGCATGCATGTATACCTGAAAATATCAATTCATGCAGGAGGAAAACAGCATTCAGTAAAGAGAATACTGTAGATGTTAGATAACCATAATAAATACATTCAAGTTTTCCCAGCCCACCCAAGACATGCCAATTACTCAGTTTTCCTCTCCCAAGTTTCAAGTAAGAGCTCTTTGTTCCCTGCCTCATGCCTATCTCCTGACTTGAATTCTTGACTGGGATTTGCACAGAAATAATAACAATAAAATTCATTATAAAGCAAGTAGTTAGTCTGAATATGTAGCAACAGTGGCTCTTGCCATTCAGTACTTTGCTTTTGGTTAAACCTTTGTGGTGTAAATACAGAAATGGTTTATGTTATGGTAACAGGCTGTAGTTTTGGTTCCTAGGTCCTGAAATTGCACTGTTGGAATGAATTAATTCCCTGAAGCTTATGGTGTGACACATCATATGAGCAATTGCTGCTTATCTCAGTCTTCTCACTAAAATAGTTCAGGTTGGGCTAAAGCATTCTGAAGCGGAGGTGAGGGGGAAGTGCAAGCACTTCCACAGCTCCTCGGAGGAGTCGGTGATACTGCTTACAGAGCCAAGCAGCTAAAGCACCATCAGCAAATACAGGCACGTGTCATCACCCAAACAAAGGCACATGTTCGACACACATGGGCGGAAGATTTTTGCCAGCTAGTGTTTTAGGACAGTTTGGGAATCTGCAAGAGTGCGGAGGTGGGGTGGAGCTGACTGGCACTAAACTGCACAAAAACAGTCACAGCAAGGCCCTGAAAAAAAGCAAGAGGCAGTTTAAAGGACCAAATGTTGCCTAGAGAAATCTGGGAGCCAGAGTATCCGTACACCCACGCAAGAGGCACATTTCGCATTGAGCAGCACCCCATTATTTGTGGCCTGACAGCACTCTGAGCCTGCAGAGTCAGTGATGGACCTGCTTTGCCAGGCAGGAGAAGCATCCAGGTGCTCAGTGGGCAGAAGTTAAAGCCATCTTTCCCTGTTCCCTTCTGCCAGCTATTTCTAACCCCCATGCAACACCTGGAAAAATCACAGGTCAGGAAGCAGTACTTCTGTTGGTGAGGGAACAATGTCTGCTTACTCAGTGGACGTGCAAAGGTTTATTTAGATCAGTGCCTGACTGCTCTGCAGCAGTGTTTGTTTTGTCAAACTGCAGCACAGTCTTACTGAGACATTTTTTTCCCCTTCAGACTAGCTCTTCACTAATACTTCATGGGAGGTGAAGCCTGCTTTGAAAGCTTCCTATTTTTCAACTTCTGGGGTGCTTCAATAAGAATTTCAAGGCATAGGATGCCAGCAATCTACCGCTGATGGGAAACCAAATGCTGTATAACGAGAGGAAGTTGAACACAAAACCAATAATACTGGGGATGAAGGTGCATCCAAGTCTGCCATACAATCTATTTTCAACTACACATAAAATTGAGGTGGTTGGTTGTTCCCCACCACTTCATGCTGCAAAGCCACAGTTTTACAGTAAAGACATCTATCCCTCTACCTAGCTTCCCCTGGTGAATCTGAGCTTGGATCAGCTAGGATGTATTCCACCTGAACAAAAAGCAAGTAACCATATGGCTGGCAGTGACTTCAGTCACACAGTACATTAGCACTCGGGGAACCCAGGTCTGAGTTCAGCCTTGGGTTTCTTGCTTGCCAGATCAGATGTGTTTGCACAGGCTGCCTCTTGGCAGAAGGATGTGCCTCATGAGCAGCAAGCCTTCCTCTCTGCTGGAAAATGGGTTTTCTCAATGGCCTGTTGACTGAGTTTAAAGTCAAGCGGCCCTGAACAATACTCACGTCAGATGCTTTCAATAACAACTAGAAGAACAGTTTCATAATAATGGCCTCAGCTTAGCAAACAATGTTATAACATGTTTAACTTTACAGAGAACAGAAAATGCCATGTGACCTTGCAAATTCAGGGTATGGCATTATGAGGACCTTTTTGCTGCACTTACCCAACTATTTGAATTGTTTACTTCTGCAAATTCTGTTCTAACTTTAAATGAGAGGAAGGCAGCTCCTGCAGACCTCTGCCAAAGGGAGATCCAGGCTGAATTGAGAGGAAACTGGTTTGAATAAGAATCCAGCAAGCACTGTGGGATTTGGCCAGGAGACCAACACAGCACAAGAGAAGCAACTTCAACTATCAGAGAGACTATTCAACTACTGGAACAACCCCGTTGCCTTTTTTCATTCCCCCCTCCTCTTTTTTTGGAGTCTGCTCTGGCAGATCTGATGGAGACGATGCCAAGCCAGGCTGCAGTCCTGACTCTCAGCACAGCTCTGGGCCATGGGAGGTCTGGTGCACCCTGACCATTCAGATGAAGTTCAGAGCTGCAGAATACAGGGTGGAGGGAATTCTGAAGAGACAGTCAA
The DNA here is from genome assembly GCF_026170545.1 of Melanerpes formicivorus. NCBI lineage: Eukaryota > Metazoa > Chordata > Aves > Piciformes > Picidae > Melanerpes > Melanerpes formicivorus. The sequence goes on along the minus strand of NW_027142363.1, from coordinate 11,212,183 downwards.
AATGAAAACCTGAGATTTTGACTTCCACGCCTAAACCTGGGCTCCCTCCAGATCTGTGTCAGTGTAGCTGAAGTCTGTTTTATGGACTGGATGTGAATCCCATCAAACTGTCTAATGACTACCTGAATGTCAGTGAAGCTGACAAAACTTCTGTTGGAAACCCCCTGTGGGCTCTGAAATGGGCTTGGCATGAACTATTTGTCACAGCTAACAGAACACTAATCCCCTCCTACCATAATGCAGGTTTAGGAGAGGACAGCTCCCTGAAGGGAGGTTGTAGACAGGTGGGGGTTGGTCTCTTCTCCCAAGCAACCAGCACCAGAACAAGAGGACACAGTCTCAAGCTGTGCCAGGGGAAGTTTAGGCTGGAGATGAGGAGAAAGTTCTTCACACAAAGAGTAATTAGCCATTGGAATGAGCTGCCCAGGGAGGTGGTGGAGTCAGTGTCCCTGGAGGTGTTCAAAAAAGGATTGGATGCAGCACTTGAAGCCATGGTTTAGTTGTCAGGAGGTGTTAGAGGTAATAGGTTGGACTTGATGATCTCTGAGGTCTCTTCCAACCCGGTTGATTCTATGATTCTATAGCCCATAAACCTTTTACTGTCTGGTTAAGCTTAGTCTGGATAATGAGACAAATAGCCAGACCCTGTACGTGTTTAACATGATTGTTAGTGCAAGCCCATCTCCAGCTCTATTTTTGAAGTGCCCAAGAAGGCTTATGCAATTAATTAATTTTGTTTTCTTCCTTCCTTTCAGTGATAGATGTCTGGGCATCACTTGCAGCTTGCCTTGTATTTACCACTGTTCTCATCCCAAAAAAGTTTAGCTTTGTTTTCAAAACCAGCTAGTGATTTTGGGTGGTCAATTCAAATCATATTAAAGAGACCTAACTTTGAAGCCTGCACAGTTGTCAACACAGTCCTGAAGACAATCTCTTCAAGGAGATCTCAGTTAGGGCTTTATACAACTGAATCCAAGGATTAGAAAATGCCAGCTTCATTCACTGGACAGTATTTATTCTTTCCTTTAGCTGTTACAGCTTAGCTAGTTTTGCAGTACAGCAAAGCAATTTTTTTGTTTGTTTGGGTTTTTTTACAGAGTAAGTTCCAATATCTTAAGAAGTAAAGCACTGAAGAAAAGGATCATCCAGGCAAGTGTGTACCAGAAATCAATGAACTGTAAACCTTCAGAAAGAGTCACACATCTCTTTCATGACAGACAGAAAGCACAGCTCTTCTCTTAGGACTGTCAGACACATCTAAGTCCAGACACCACCACAAAACTACAAACTTAACTTTCACCTTGGGACTAAACACAATAAAACTACAAAAGATAACATACTTGACGTCAAGCTTTTGCCAAACTACCCTACAGCCTGTACCTCCCAATTCAGAGAAACTGCATGAGGAGGTGTCCAGGGCGGCACTTTTGGTGATGGGACTCTCTTTGGCTATCCTGCTTGACTTTCCAATTCCTTAACAAACATTAGCATCCTACTGAACTCCTAAGAACTGCTTTCAAGGAAAACCACAGAGCATTCCTGCAAGTGTCACATGAAGGTAACCACCTGCTAACCATTCAGCTTACATCTTAGCCATTCACTTCAAAGAAGCCAGGAATTGTCCAAATCCACAGCAATGTGTAAAGGCAGACTCTTCAGTAATAGTAAGAGCTCAATGACCTCTGAAGTTCCCTTCAGCCTCTAACACTCTGTGAAGCTTGCAACCAAGAGTTGCTCTCACAAATGCTTGAAAAGCACTTTCTTAGGCTTTAAAATGTGAGTTTTCAGGAAAGGCTTTAACAGTCAAAACCACCAAGTTCAGGTCTTCAACATTAGGTTTACATTTGAATAGCCACAGTCTTGACCCATACTGGGAAGGGAAGCTGTCCCTGGTTATAAATCTTCTCTCACCCTTGGTTGAGCAGAACAGAAACACTGCTAAGTGAGGTGGGGGTCTGTGCTCAGCCACTAACCAAGGTTTAATGCATTTAAAACCTTATATATCTGGAACGGTATTGGCCAAAGCCTCCTTTTTTCAGAGCTGATTATTGTTCCTCATGTGATATTCTGGGTACTTTGAGAAAGCATTGTGGGTTCATGTGGGGTGGGGGGCTTTTCATGCTTGTAAACTATTGGCAGATGTCTCCTTTCCCTGAGACATCAAGAAACTGGCAGCTTTGGTAGTGAAGAAAACAAAAACAAAACAAAAAGCAAGCAAGCATTCTGTGTTGTTAGGGTAGCTCCCTGTTAAACTCATGGTTTTGTAGTATGTGGGGTTTTAGCTTTGCCTGTCAGGAATCTGCCCTGTTGATGTCAAGCTCTAGTTTGAAAGCAAAGATTAGAAAAGCCATCTCTGTCTAATCCAGGGTTTGAAACCCTGACCTATCCTCACAGCAGGCTTCACTAGCCTAGTGCCCACCCCTACAGAAATCCTTGCTCATTATCAGAGCTGTTCTCTAATTGCCACCAGCAATCCCTCAGCCCTGTAGATGCAGCCAGCCACTGCCTTTTTACCAGCTGAAAAGAGGCCTGAAGGTGATGTTTCTTGTTCCAGATTTCATTCCTGGTCTCCTCTCCCCCCCCTTTAACCACATTAACCACAGCTGGCTGGAAGAGGTGACAGTGATAAGCCAGACCTTTGTAGCTCTGTTAGAGCTACATTTTGCTCATTTTAATTTGCTCTGTTTCATGTTTTTATTCCATCTGGACACAGGTGTAACCCTTCAGAAATAAACTGATGTAGCATCATGTTCTAACTTGCACAGAGCCAGCCTGAAATACCAACTTGCTGCTCTTGTTTGCACCAAACAGGCAGCTGTCACTGAGCCACAGAGAACACCAAACCGTTGTTAGATGATTTGCCTTGGAGCAGTTCAGCCCAGCCATAGAACAAAACTGGTCCAGCATCCACACACTCAATGCTTCTTTCAAGCTGGTACATTCTGTGCTTCCTTCAAGAACATCCCCTGCAGTGTCCATTGGTTGTGCTGGAAGCAGGGGCTTTGGGATGTGGCACAAACTTGCAGTCATCTCCTTGGGGCTGTCTTGCTGGAGGAGGAAGGTTGTATTTGCAAGCCTGCATCAGAAACCTAGGCAAAAAGATCCATGCTAGAGAAAACACAGCTTCAAGCAAAATGAACTCCCTGGTGTCAGAATCTCTGTCAGTTGCCTGACAACATTGTTTGTACTCTTTTCTGGGAAGCCGAGAGTTTTAACCAATTATTTAGTGCTTCCTGCCTCTTCACCAGGGCTGCTCAAATCAGCTCATCAGGGCTACCTGTTCTTCTGCTCTGTTAGACAAAATCCTATTTAGAGTCACCAAAATAAAGGGAAGCAGAAACAAACAAAAATGAACAATCTGTTACAAATTGATTGCCTCCCCCACCCTTTTTGCAGCCATCCCAGAGCCAGGGGCAAGGCTCTCAACCAGCCAAGATACCACACAGAGAAGCTCAGCCTCAGTAAGGACAGCCAACACCCATGGATGATATTGGAGTAGTAATCAATCATAGCCCTACCTAACCGGGGGGCCACCAGGCCCCCCGGCCTTTGTTGTCACCACCACCATCACCCAGTGTGCACCATGGGCACTCACCAGCGATGAGAGGAGGATCCTCCAGCCCCGAGGGGCTCAGCTTGAGGCTTCTGCCTTTCTTGGTGGGGATTAAATAGGAGAGTGGGTGGGGAGGGCCAAGTGGCCACACCTGGGGTGGGAGGAGACTCCAACAGAGCCCAGGTGCTCTGAGATTTGAGGGGAAAAGGGGGGGGGGGGGGGGGGGGGGGCGGTGAAAAAGGGACAGATATGGTGGGAAAGGAGAGGTGGTGGTGAAAGAAGGGGATTTTAAAATCACTTTATTTTCCATAAATCTTCCATGATGCACAACTGCAGTTCCTGGTTGGCTTTGCCTCCATGCAAAAAACCCAAACCCATCAGTACTTCATAAAACAAAGCACCGTGGTGGCTATGACAATGAAACCTTTCCATATTTATCATTTTGCTTGGTGGGAAAATCTGTGCTTTACAGACCAAAATAACAAAGTTTAACAACAACAACAAAAAGTTCTCCAAGAGCGAATTTTGTCCCTGGATACCAGCAGACACCACCAGGATTATGAAGGGACTGGAGCACTGCCCTATGAGGAGAGGCAGAGCCCTGGGGCTTTTTGGTCTGGAGAGGAGAGGACTGAGAGGGGATTGAGTGAATGTCTGTAAATACTTGAGGGCTGGGTGTCAAGAGGGAGGGGACAGGCTCTGCTTTGTTGCACCTTGTGATGGAACAAGGGGTGATGGATGTAGACTACAGCACAGGAGGTTCCACCTCAGCATGGGGGAGAACTTCTTCACTGTGAGGGTCACAGAGCACTGGAACAGGCTTCCCAGAGAAGTTGTGGAGGCTCCTTCTCTGGAGACTTTCAAGGCCCATCTGGATGTGTTCCTGTGTGACCTGTGCTGGATTCTTTGCTCTGGCAAGGGGGGTGGACTTGATGATCTTCAAAGGTCCCTTCCAACCCCTAACATCCTGTGAGCCTGTGAACCTACCTGATGAAGGGTAAAAAATTATAGTCATGCCATGATAGTCATCTGATACCTCTTATGTTTGCCTTGTACACTTGCTACAAATGGAATATGGAGAATAGAGGCTGAGTTAATCATGTGTATGATGTGCACATATATGCACTGTGAAAAGACTGCTTAGTATCTACACAGTTGAGAGATGCATTCAGGTTTTACATTAAACAAGCAATATCATCTCTGCTTCACACTTGAGTGACAACATTCAGTCTTTGACAGATGAGTATATAGCTTTTCTTTTGTATTTGCCCTGATATTAGTAAAATCAGCAACCAAAAAAGGTAGAGTCACTTCTGTTTAAGTATTCTGTTTTCTTCTGAGTCTCTGACAGCATAAGCCAAGAGTTTTGAGCTTAGCAATACATAAAACCAGCTGCTATAGAGACAAGTATAGGCTAAATGTACTATTCTAGGCAGGAGGCTACTCTCTGTGTTGGCAGACTAGATACAGTCAGGAAAGCCTGAAATCGGCCCCTGAAGAAATATAAACTCTTCCAAATAAGAAAGTGGTTCTGAGTGTGCTCACTCATACACTTTGGATTCAAGGTGGCTCTAACAGAAAGGATCAAATTGCTGGAGAATAAAAAGAAAACTCCCTACAACTCAGAGACAACAGTATCCAGCAATGCAGAAAAGGATTCAGGATACTTTAGATAAGCAAATGAACATAAGCCCTCTTGATGCCACAGCCAACTTAAGCATAATCCCTAAAAGCATAAGCAGGATATGCTTATTAAAGTAAGAAAAGGTATTAATTACACCTGTTCAAGGCACTGAAGACTCTCAGATTACTGTATCCAGTTCTGGTGCCAGTCATTTTAAAATGGTAAAAATTTGGACAGAGTTCTGAAAAAGAGCTTCAGGAACAGTCTGAGGTCCAAGAGCTGTTTGCCACAGCAAGTAAGTGAAGCTCAAAGTATTTAATTAGGAGAGTGTTAAACACCGACTTGATGATTTTCCTTCAAGTACCTACATGAGGAAAAGATTTCTGATAACAGAAAGCTCTTTAATAAAATAAGAATTAACTTCCTAAAAGGTAAATTGGACAAACTTGGGCTATAAACATGATCCCTTTTTTTTTTTAAGACACAGTGAAGTAATGACAGAAACATCTTATCTTACAGACATTAACATAGATCTTAATTGCCCTCCTTCCCCCTCCCCTTAAAAGTATGCAACAGCTCAACAAAACATTGATACAGATACTCCTGAAGAGAATACTAAGGCTTGTCTTCTACAGGAAGTCAGGCTGTATAACTGCTGTGATCCCAGAGGGCTTCAGTGCCTGTGAAGTCTCTGGTCAGTGCAGAGAGTGTCAGGGACAAGGCATGACACAGAAGGATGAGGGCTGACTCAGGCAAGACAGTCTGGGAGCCGTCAGCAGACACATCAAGCGATGCACATTTTGCAAGCTCTCTCTGACATCCTTGCTGGAGCTCCCCAGAGCAGAAGACATGAAGTGTCGTGAGGAGTCATGCAAATATTGATGCTGCTGCAGACAGCCCAATTCACCCACAGCTCTGCTGCTGATTGAATCAGCACAGTCAGATGAATATTTCCACAGGTAGATGGAGTCTTGCTGTGTTGAGGCACTGCTGTTTGTAAGGATCTACCACACAGTTGCTCCTGCTATGCTAAGAGCAAGGACAGACTACATGAAGGCTTTAGGACTGTCAATATGCCAAGGCTGCGTGCATGAACTCCTCAGGGTTTCCTCATGCTCTACCTTAGTGCCCTTCCACACAGGACAGCAACCCCTGTACTTCTGCAGCTCTTCCTTGCTTTTCCTCTTGCTTCAGTCAGTCAAGAAGGAAACAGAGCAGAGGCAACTGCTGATTTAACACATGACTACTGCCATGTCTGATACCATCCATTTCCACAGAGCAGCTCAACTTCAACATGCAGAGCCATTCTAAGCCACATTTCTCTTCAATGTGCTTTTTACTTCATGTCATACTTGTGCCATACTTCATGGACAGCTATTCCTATCCTCTCCTGGACCTGTTTCTGCACCACTGCTTCCATATAGCCAGCAGTCCCCTTCCCTCTCATCTTCTGCTTCACTCCCTTTTCAAACAAGTGAAAGAAAGACATATTTGTAGCATTTCTGTCACCTTAAGTGGCCAGACCTTCAGCGCACAGCAGCCTGCAGGAGGTGGTCTCAAGGCAAGGAGGATGCCATAAGTCTGCCCCTAGCCAGCTGCTCTGAGCAGAAACTTCCATGAATTACGTTTTTATTTGGTGCTGCCAAGTCCAAAGAAGCAGAATTTATACAGCACACAAATGCAACCAGGTCAGCACAGTTCAGGAGCCTGGGAAGCAGGAATCTGTGGCTACAGCACAGAAGGAACACATGACTTCACAGGAAGGAACACATGACTTGTCTTGAGTGGGTCATGGAGGGGTTCTATCTCGCCTCTGGCAGACAGAAACCAATTCCAGTGACCTTTCACCGCTCTCCTGCTCAACTAATTAATGGGGTAGCCATAACTGCATCCCCTGAGGGAAAGCAGCACATTTTTACCTCCCTGGCCTCTAAAGCTATCTAGACAAGTCAAGAGAGATTACACAGAGACTGACAGAAGTACTGGTGGCAGAATGCCAGACCCAGAGATACATAAGGATGCACTAAAGAGGTTCCAAAAAAAATCCTTGGGAGCTTGTCAAAACCAGCCTCGAGGACAGAGACATCCCCTACAAGGAGAAAGCACATCTCTGCTTTGCCTGGGACAGCTAATTTTGCCATGCCATTGACAAGTAAAGTATTCATCAAGTATCACTTTCCAAATATTAGCTGCTTTTCAGAAAGTTTTTTTGACCTTCATTCATAAGGTAAGACTGACATGCTGAAACACCACCCAGCACTTCATGTGAAAACTCTTTGAGCCCAAAGTATGATCAGCTAATGGGAAAGACATTCTTCAGGGCCCGCCGCACAAACGCAAAGGGAGCCTAACATGCAGTCACTGCAGCAGATGGAAAACATGTTCAGACCAGCAAGGTCCTTATTTCATATCAACAGAAGCTGATGGCTACTCACAGAGGAGGCCAGCATGACAACTGCTGAAAAAGAGAGGTCCTGTCAAGACAGGTGTGGCTGTCAGGACAAGAAGCAGCCTCCAGAGCTGAGGCACAGCAAAGCACAGTTGATGCCTTGATCACAAGCAAACTGTATCCCATGCAGCTGTTTCTGATAAACCGTAACTTGCCTTTCTAAGGCTGAAAACTTCTTTCACAGTGAGATGGATGGTGATCTCAAGTTACATGTGGGGAAACAAAAGCAGAGGAGTGAAAGAGTGATACCAAACTGCATTCCTCCAACACAGATCCTTACAGAAGAAACCTTGCTGCTCATGCCATTTCCCATTCTCCTGATCATGGAGTCATAATGTATGCCACAGTAAATAGTTCCTGTTTCACATTTTAGTGATCAAATGCATAACTGGACTAATGGAAGACTAAGTGTCGCTGATTTCAAGCACTTTAAAAGCAATATAGCTTTTAGGAGAGAAAAAAACAGCCAACAAATAACAACCCAAGAGCCACAGCTTTTGAGGTCCAGGTAACAACTTCCTTTGTAGTGATTTCAACCACAGCAGATAAAACATTTACAACTGCTGGGTGCCAAGAAAAAGGTGTCTTCAATAAAGTTTTTACACATGAATAATGTGTGCTCATGCTTAACTCTGCGGACATTATTCACAGAAAACAAATTTATTCTCTATAAAAAAAAATGTTTCCATGACAATCTTCCACAACAGGCAGAGAGCAAAGGAATTTTATTATATATAACTTATCTTTTTTTAGTTCTCTTTGTGGCAATGATTCTTCTCATAGCACTAGCAGCACTGATCTAGCACTGCAAATGAGAAGAGCCTTGCTGGGCCTAGTGTTAAAGGTGTTGGACTCAGCTCAGCAGTGCAATAGTAGAGCAAATCACTGACAGAAAACTGTTCAGGGTAGCACCAGCTTTCTGTTCGCTTTTTGTAGGTGGTCTCCCAGGGGGACCATGGTAACTCCTCCCAAACTCTTTCCATAAAGATGAGGTTTGATCCTGCTCATCAATCCAGATCAACACACTGTAGGGAGTCACCATATCAGTTTAGAAATAGGTACCTCTGCCCTAGTGTGGGCCCCACAGCCAAGCTCTTGATGGTGACTTCTCTCTTACTTCAGTAAAGCTTACTGGAAAAACCTACCCAGTTCTCTTCATTAGCATGACATCCATCAGTCCACCACAATCACTGGCACCACCAAGTTCACCACCAAACTGAGAAGATCAGCCACCAGACAACACACTGGGAAAGCACAGCACAAGCCACAGAATCAAGAGGCTGGGGTTCTTCGCTCTTCAGCTTATCCGAAAATAACAGCTGAGATAATCTGGAGCTGAAGTAATTAAATGTGTGGCCTTATAGTAAGCAGAAGAGTACTCAAGATGATCTGAATTTAGCCAGTACAGGCTTGCTCTGGTTCGGTTGTATCCTATCCTGCTAGATGAGCACCAACGTAACAATCCCTGCAGTTCTTCTTCTGGGTGATACCTCCCCAGCTTTGGACAGTTTTAGATGCTTCTCCAATAAACTTGAAGAATAGCAAAGTCAGCAAGTAAACTCTCAGCTCATTTTATATCATTGTTCATACAACACAACAGCCTGGGTTTCAGACAGGCTATTACAATTCAGTCGCCAGAAAGTCTGCTGCACCATCTCACAACTGCTTTCCTTCTAGGGTTATATCCTTGTGAAAAATGCTGCTCCTTAATGACCTCCATTTTCCCAACTGCAGGCAGACAACTCAGGAGGGCAGAGGAGCAAAGATGCCTAGTGTGTTATATGCACTGAATTGCATGAAGCTACAGTAGCATGCTCCACTTCATTGCTGTAAAAGGAGAAACAGCAAACTGCAAGCTGTAGAAAGCAAGATGCAGCTACCAAGACATTTACAGGTAACACAGGCCTACAGAAACAGGCACACAACTTTACACATTATTACATATGTTAAAAATACAAGACTTGCAAGAACAAATAGAAGGATCCAGACATGTCCAGCGCAAGTAGGGAGGTGACTGTCCCCTCGTACTCAGGGCTCGTGAAGCCACACCTCGAGTATTGTGTCATTTTGGGCACATCAATATAGGAGAGATGTGGAGGTGCTGGAGCAAGTGCAGAGGAGGGCAACTAAGATGGTGAAGGGCCTGGAGAATAAATCTTATGAGGAATGACTGAGGGAGCTGGGGCTGTTTAGTCTGGAGAAGAGGAGGCTAGGGGGAGACCTCATTGCTCTCTACAACTACCTGAAAGGATATTGTGGAGAGGCTGGTGCTGGTGTCTTTGCGTAAGTGATTAGTGATAGAACAAGAGGGAATGGCCTCAAGCTACGACTGGGTAGGTTTAGACTGGACATTAGGAAGAAGTTTTTCACAGCAAGAGTGGTCAGACATTGGAATGTGCTGCCCAGGGAGGTGGTTGAGTCACCAACCCTGGATGTGTTTAAAGCTTGTTTGGATGCGGTGCTTGGGGCTATGGTTTAGGGGTGAGCTTTGTAGAGTAGGGTTATCAGTTGGACTTGTTGATCCTGAGGGTCTTTTCCAACCTGACTGTTTCTGTGATTCTGTAAGCATCACATAAGAACTACACCTTGTGTCAATTCATCCTAAACACTTGGCTTCCCAATACTGCATACATTACTAAAATCATAACAGTATACACAAAAAGCAGCACATTGCTGACATGCACTGCTAGTGACATCCTTAAAACTGCTGAATATAAACTTGAAAGCAGATTACCTCAAGAGGATAAGCAATTGCCACATATGCATCAGTTCAGTTCACTGCAGTGCAAGTCGCAAGCTACTGCTGACAAATATTAAAGCAATCTTCCTGGAAGACAGACTGCACTAATGAACAGGCTCTCTAGCCTATTAAAGCCTATTCCTGCTTATGTCAAGTATACAACATAGAGAAGCATTAGAGGGAAGAGTGTGGCTTTGTAACAAGTGCCTGACGCATCTAGCTGTCCTCCAGGTGAATAAACTCTTAGCAGATGATCATATAACAAACTGAGCAGGTAGATGCACATCAGCTGTTTGGGTTTATTCTGTTATAGTCCATTGCTGACACAGCAACCAACTGTCTGGTCCTGCTTCCAGCCAAGTTCATACTGATGTGAGTCCTCAGCTGGGCCTGCCCTTGGCCAGCAGCTCCAGTGTCCTCCTCTTCTCCTGACTGAAGGGCAGCTCAAGAGATCTCCTGCAGAGAGGAGAGGGAGAGCTATAGTGGAAACCTGCCCCGCCCCGGTTGGTGGTCAGGCGCATCAGCACCGCGTGTTGGTGCCACGTGCCATGAGCAGCCAGGCTGAAAGGGACCTAGGGGGACAGAACATGAGCCAGCAGTGTGCCCAGGTGGCCAAGGAGGCCAGTGGCATCCTGGCCTGGATCAGGAATAGTGTGGCCAGCAGGAGCAGGGAGGTGATTCTGCTCTGTGCTCAGCACTGGTTAGGCCACACCTTGAGTCCTGTGTCCAGTTCTGGGCTCCTCAGTTTGAGAAGGTCATTAAGAGACTTGAAGATGTCCACAGAAGGGCAACGAGGCTGGGGAGAGGCCTTGAGCACAGCCCTGTGAGGAGAGGCTGAGGGAGCTGGGGTTGCTTAGCCTGGAGAAGAGGAGGCTCAGGGGAGACCTTCTTGCTCTCTACAACTCCCTGCAGGGAGGTTGTAGCCAGGTGGGGGTTGGTCTCTTCTCCCAGGCAACCAGCACCAGAACAAGAGGACACAGTCTCAAGCTGTGCCAGGGGAGGTTCAGGCTGGATGTTAGGAAGAAGTTCTTCCCAGCAAGAAAGATTGGCCATTGGGATGTGCTGCCCGGGGAGGTGGTGGAGTCCCCATCTCTGGAGGTGTTTAAGAGGAGCCTGGATGAGGCCCTTGGTGCCATGGTCTAGTTGATCAGATGGTGCTGGATGAGAGGTTGGACTTGATGATCTCTGAGGTCTTTTCCAACCTTATTGATTCTATGATTCTATGATGCCACTGCAACCATGGCACTGCCCTTCACATAATTTTCTGAAGTATCATATGTTAACAAAAGAAAATGTTTAGGAGTTTCAACACAAATTATGCATCTGCACACAAACACATACACCCTCTGAGAAGAATAGTGTCAAAGCTGTGACAGCAAACACTTAGATGCAAGCAAATGGCAAAATCCAGGCTGCAGAAACAACTTCATTTCATTCCCTGAAGTGCATATAATTAAGAGCAGCCTATCATCCAGGCGCAACAGTTGGCAGCTGTTAATAAAAGTGAACAGCATCCTGGGAGAAAGCTACTGTGGAGATTCTCACTAAGCAATTTCCAAAAGAAACTTTTTTGGATAGACATAAATTTTAAAAATATGTAGAGAAGCCAGCAAGAAGAGAACTACTAATTACTTTGAGAGAACAAATGCATCCAGGAAACTGCTATCAAAGCCTCTTTCAAGGAAGAATGTAAAATAACAGATCAAATTTCAAATTAAGATCCTGTGGCTTTGCCCTCTGAAAGCAATGAAGCCATCCTAAGTTTCACAGCTTTACCTACAGCTTCACAATATTTGGAGGAGAGAGAAAAAGGAAAGGCTTGAACTGAATGATGAGTGATCACCTCAGAAACTCGTGCTCGCAATGAATTAACTTCCTGGCTTACTTGGTTGGCAAGATGGTTTGAAAGTGCCCACACACACGCAGAGCTCCCAAAACTCTGAAATCAGACAAAAGCAAAGATCCTAGAACTATATTGAGTGCATAACAAATTTTCCACATTTTAAGACAGTACTACTACTTGGGCAACCCTGGATTGTGAGATACAGACATGGCTGACAATGACAGGTCCTAGAGCAGAAGCCCTCCATCAGTGCTGGTGTCCCTGATGAAGAGTGTCAACGCTGCAGGGGGAGACACAGTTATGAAGGGCATTAACAGGGCAAAATGTCACTTTCCAACACACCCAAAAGCCATTGGCCACCAAGTCAAGTCTCCATTCCCTGAAGTCTGTGGTGGAAGACACAAGAAAGCTAAGGGCAAATTAAACACCATGACATGTGAATCTGCACATGGTATCATGACAACTGCTGCTGTCTACTGGCACCATTTTTGTCCATTCTTCTCTGCATCCACCTGCCTATATACTCTTAAATGCTTGCTAGATGACAGAACTGTGTGAAAATAGTCATTCCAGCCTTTGCCTCAGGTTAAGAGCTCCTGACCAACTCAGATGAGAGCTGCCTTCTCTGTCCCAACTAAGAAGAGGACAAAGAGGTCTTCAGAAGGAAGGGGTTGCAGTGGGAAAGGTGAGGTGCAGGGTCAGGGACAGATATCACCATACAGAGACTTCTCTATACTCTCATTTATGTAAATGCTGCTTGTGCCTAGTCATGGGGAGCATTTTAGAAGACGGCTACTTGGCTGATACAGAGCAGTCATGTAACCTGCATGGTTTGCTTCTCAGAAGGACTCCCTGGCAGGCAGCCCCACTCTACACCTACCAAAAAGGCCAGGAGCTGCACTGCTCTCACTGCGCCCATCGAATAGCACTTTGGACAGTGAAGGCAGAGCGCAAGATGCACACAAATGAGCCTGCTAAAACAGCATATAATTTTGGTTAACACACATGGCATAACATGCTGCTAGCAAGGGAGAGCTGTGCAGGTGCCCTTTGGAAACACCTCTCTCTTTTGAGGAGGGCCAGCTGGAGTGAAAGAGGCATTTCCAGCTCTCTGCAGGGAGGCTGTTCAGCCCACCCACCCCAGCACCTCCAGGGTGCCCAAACACACTTTTGTATTTTTACCCTTTTCATACAGAAAAGCATTCTGAACATGAACCCTCATGTGAAAAGGCTGGGTTTAATATTAATTGCTTTGCCCTCACAGAAGAAGCTGGTAAACTGTATTTTTAGCAGCTGCTTCCCACTAAATAACATTGTTGCTGAAAGCCACTTGACTAACTGCAACTAAAAATGTACCTTTTTTGAGATTAATAATAGCACTGAGGAAAACAACAAACAGCTTTTTTGGTGGATGAGAAATCAACTGATTCTTTTTTGTAGTGCCAAAGACTACACCTAAAAGCAGTTCAATGTTATCTCAGTTCAAGTTTGTTTGTAGGAACTTTGGCTCGACATATTGTCACTCTGCAACAGTATATGGAGTTATTTGAGCACTTCCTTGGAGTCCACAGCAGACAGCACAACCTATTTGGTCTACTAACAGGGCCTCATACCACCCCCACTGCAGTGATGGCAATGCATTCTCAGCTGTCTGAAAAGGTAAAAAGTCATTATCATGAGATATCTGCCTTTGCCTAACTTCTGTTAGCCAGGGATTGACCCTTCTGAGCCCCAAGCAGAAGACTTGAAACAATCGGCAAGTATATTGGGCACAGGCTCCCAAAGTTAGCTGAATACAGCTAACTCAGTGGGGTTTCAGAGCCACAATTTAAAGCTAGATTGGCTTGCTCTTCATAGAGGGACTATGTTTTCTGAACATTAGCAATAAAGACTGCCTGAGCTGATCTGACAAACCAGCCTTTTACCAAAAAAATGCCAGATTATAGACTGCGATAATTTTACTCAAAAGCAATGGAAAGAATAATCTGTTCAACATTCTCCTGCACTCAGCTAAAATACATGTAATTGCATCAAGCACTACCAAACATTTTTCAAGCCCAGAAAATACTAAAATGCCTGACATTATGGCAACATAAACCACAAGAAGTACCATAAGGAGACTTGACTTCGAGTCCAATGCTAAAGACATTCATAGCGAAGGTTTTAAAGTCTCACCTTAGCTCACCCCCTCATGCATAGCTGCTCATGGGAGCTGCTGATTCCCATGTCCCACAAAGGTCACTCAAAAGGCATCATCCATCAAGCTGCCCCCAAACCAGCTGGTAAAGTAACTAGCATTTGGCCCAAAGCATATAACATCTCATGCTCTCTTGAAGACCTCTTTAGCTTCTAGCAATTTCAGGGTGAGGTAATGGCAGATTTTTGGCACACGCTTCGCATTGCCTTGATGCTGTACAATGCATTGTGTCAGCACGATGGATCCAAGCCTAGCTGGGGACTCATTAATCCACAGATTTCATTTCTAAACACACCATTTTCTGAAACAACAATGCACATTAACTCCTCTCCAGTTGCTAAAGCCCGCTGCAAATCAAAACCTGTTCGGGCCCCCGTTACTGAAGTCAGGTATCTCAGTGGCCATAAGGACCCGGGCTCAACCAAAAGAGCTCCCAGATGTTAGCAACGCCCTTACTTTACACTCTCATGGCAATGTTATTGAAAATTAGGCAATGCCTTTGCTCAACAGCAGGTTTACAAGACCAAAATCAGCTGTCTTTTCATTGTTGTTGTTTGTTTTATTCAAAATACATGGAGGCACTAATCCTGGAATAATAGGCTCATAAAACATCATCTTGGAAAAATGCAGTAATTGCACCGATCCAGCGAGCTGTCCACAGGAGATGGCTTTGTTTCCACAGTTTGCTTTCCTGAACTCCACTTGCGAGCAGATTAAGTGCACACTCCTGCAGATTAACTTTTCCTCTGCAAGTAAGCAGACTGGAAGACGATACACAGCCAATTTCTGCGTCACCCCGTGGATGGAGAAACAGCATCGGGCCCTAACAGAGAACTATCTTCTCTTCCAGCCTCTAGAAGAGCATTTTGGGGGGATTTTCCCACAAGAGAAGTAAAGTTTAAGGAGGGAGGTTGTGGTGGTTTTAGGCTATGCCTTTAAAATTTAGTTACGGATTTTGAGCAGAAAAGTAGAAAAAAATGTAAATAAATCACTATTGGGTGTCAAAAGGAAAACTAAAGATTATTCTAAACAAATTCATTGGAGGACTATCTGCCATAAACCAGGCTATACCAAAGCAATTCTTTCTCTTTTCTGATCTCTCTCCGCTTGCTTCACCTGGGAAAGATTAATCTGCTTCTGGCTGACCTTGGCTTGGCTGTGTTGTTTAGTTAAGTCTAACCCATTGCTTTCTCTCTGCTCCTTTCTCTCTTGGGATAGGGGGTTGGTGGGGGGGGGCAGTGGAAGGGCTTCCCTGGTCTCTGGCCAGGGGGATTTTCATGTTGTTTGCTAATTGTAAGTATCTGTATAATGTTGTAAATATTGTATATTTTGTACATGTTCATTGCATTCCATTGTGGAGTGCAGTTTTTGCTTGTAAATACAGCTTTCATTTGCTTCTAACTTAGTTGGTCTCACAAAGCTAATGCTGGGGGGGAAATTTCAACCCACCACAGAGGTAGGCAGAGCTAGATGAGAAAAGGTAACTGTGACATGCAGCTACTGATGCCATGTTTTAGACAACTCCATTAACTCCAGCCAGACTTTGGCCATCCGATGTCTGGAGGGGGAAGTCTGTGCTAAGCATTTAGTGTCAACGGGACTCAGACACTGGCACTGTCATACCTAACCCTCCAGCACCTGATCTGCTGTTTACCAAGATTTGGGGGCATGTGTTGATCTGCTGAGAGTAGAAGGGCTTTGCAGAGGGACACTGACAGGCTGGACAGATGGGCAGAATCCAACAGCATAAGATTGAACACATCCAAGTGCCGGGTTCTGCACATTGGCCACAACAACCCCATGCAGTGCTACAGGCTGGGGTCAGAGTGGCTGGAGAGCGGCCAGGCAGAGAGGGACCTGGGGGTGCTGGTGGACGGTAGGATGAACATGAGCCTGCAGTGTGCCCAGGTGGCCACGAGGGCCAATGGCATCCTGACCTGCATCAGGAACAGTGTGGCCAGCAGGAGCAGGGAGGTCATTCTGCCCCTGTACACTGCACTGGTTAGGCCTCACCTCGAGTACTGTGTCCAGTTCTGGGCCCCTCAGTTTAGGAAGGATGTTGACTTGCTGGAACGAGTCCAGAGAAGGGCAACAAAGTTGGTGAGGGGCTTGGAACACAAGCCCTATGAGGAGAGGCTGAGGGAGCTGGGGTTGCTTATCCTGGAGAAGGCTCGGGGGAGACCTTATTGCTCTCTACAACTACCTGAAGGGAGGTTGTAGCCAGGTGGGGGTTGGTCTCTTCTCCCAGGCAGCCAGTACCAGAACAAGAGGACACAGTCTCAAGCTGCACGAGGGGAGGTTTAGGCTGGAGGTTAGGAAGAAATTCTACACAGAAAGAGTGATTGCCCATTGGAATGGGCTGCCCGGGGAGGTGGTGGAGTCACCATCATTGGAGGTGTTTAGGAGACTTGATAGGGTGCTTGGTTTAGTTGATTAGGTGGGTTGAATGATGGGTTGGACATGATGATCTTGAAGGTCTCTTCCAACCTGGTTTATTCTATTCTATTCTATTCTAAAAAACCAATTCTATTCTCAGAGGGTACACATATAGCTTAATCAACAAAATCTGGTCCTTCATGTGCCAGGATGCTCTTCTGGAGGTATTCTGCTATGGAGATAAACTATTTCTTATGTAAAATGTCATCTTCTCACACAACCTCCTTCCATGAGCTGCTGCCACTGGTCCCCACTCTCACATTGCCTTTGCTTTTGCTCTCAATTCCATTCCCACCCTTGCCAGCCTAAGCCTCCTCTCCAACACAGCCTTACACTCCAGAAGAAAGGAGCCTGGGTAAGCAGATGTTTTTCTTCTCTTCTTATCACAGGCAGAGCTCAGTCACCCATGGTGGGCTCCATGTAGGCAGAGCTAGCAGCAGCTGTGAGGCAGAGCCAGTTTGGGCACATTTCAGCTGCCTTTGGCTGCAGGCCACACAAAAGCTCAGCAGAGGAATATGCCCAGAATATGCTGAGTGTCCATCAGCTTTCTACTCGAGGTGAAATTCTGATGTGGGGTCATGTATAGGGTAGAAAGCATTCACCCTCTGGTTAGAGGGAAGAACCTCACTGAGATAGGACATAACCTGAAGCAAATCATTAATTATTCTTATCTCGTAACTAAAATTGCTTATCCATAAATACCCAGAATTAAATAGATGGATTTTCTGGGAAGATGTACCTTTGATTAGTCAATTTCAAACGACATAACTGATCTTTCACCTACTGAAGTAGACAACAAGAGGTTCCTTTAATCTCATGGTGCAAGATCAGGTCAGAAGGAGCTCAGAGATCATCATGCCTGTCCACAAAGATGGACACGGTGGGTCAGCTGGAAGGCAGTGTGATTCTCCAAGAGTTTCCACTTGCCACTTGGTCTCAGTATGTGTTATTCAAGACAATAAGGGAGAAGACAGGAAAAAAAAAGAGGAGGAAAAAAAAGGCAGACCTGGCATCTGAGAAGAAGTCCGTGTGGTGGGTCTTTTTTTTTTTTCCACCCCTCTTAACAGACTGAGATAAATGTAGCAATCCAAAAATCTGGAGGTGGGAAGGACGTGTGTGTGCATGTGCATGTGCTTTTTATCAACTGGAGAATCATTGGATGTATCTGTTACCAAGGAGAAGCACATGCTTGGTAACAGAAGAGAGCAACATTTATTTATTTATTTATTTTGCATTCCTGTATGCTAATAATCACTAACCTTATCCATTTTTCTCATGATGAAATTCAGAGCCCCTACGTTAAATTTTATTCCATGACATATTTACTGGAATAAAAAAAAAAAAAGAAAAAAAGGGGAAAAAAAATCAAAGCCTGCAGGAATGCAAGCTACCAAGATGCAACTGTAACAGCAGCACACATCCAGCGCCGCTGGAGCTGGAGGAAATCACAGCGCACTTGGCTCCACCGGTCCAAGGAGCTTTCAGGAACAAGGTTTCCTGCTTTGGGGTAGCCCTCTGTCAAGCTCCTGATAAAAACAGAGGCAGAAGTCAGACAGCTCAAATAACTCTTCATCAGGGAGCTCTAGGTGAGTTATCCTTGCTCTGTTTACCACCCAGTCAAACCCCTACCACTCTTCATAACGTTGTGACAAGTCCTGATTGATGAGTAAAAGCCGCCACTGAGGGGTTCTGGACAATAAATAATAAGCTGAGACCCTCCGCGGACTTTTATCAGCACCCTGGGGAAAGAAACCAAACATCCAGGCTACAGCTCGTGTCTCTTGCCGCGCAGCGACATCAACAACTACCCGCCGAAATGTATCCCGTCCCCAGACACGCACAGTATCTCCCATCGCTTTGATGAACGGGAAGTACCTGTATGTACCTACACTCCGAACTGTCGCGACTAGGCTGCAACACCGTGATCCGTGGTCAGCAATACAATTCTCACCATTAAAGATACATTCCAGACCAAGAAAATATGCAACAAGGGAAATAACAAAAGAGCCAGATCAAGGCAACCTAAGTATTTCAAAGCATGTAGCTTTGCAGCCACAGAACGCCCCGTACGAAGAGGGAAACCGCTTTCAAGCCTGAGGCGTGCAGCGGTATCGCGGATGAGCTGGGGGCCCCGCACCGCCCCCTCCAGAGGGTCTCCTTCAGGGAGTCTTATTCCCCTGGCCGGCAGGGACCCACCAAGCTCATCTCACACCCCGCCAACCCACACCTCCCTCGGCCCCAGCAACTCCCCCGGGTACCGGCAGCCACTCGAGGGGTGCCCGGCACCCCCGGTCCCGTGCGGTACCTTCTCTCCGGTGAGCACATGCAGCCCTTCCCGGACCTTGGCGAAAGACCCCTCTCCCAGCTTCCTGCCGATCAGATAGTTGCCGACCCGTTTGGTGTGCTGGAAGTCGCGGAGTCGCTCCCGCGGCGCCGCCGCCGCCGCGCTTAACCAGGCGGCCAGGAAACTGCACTCCGCGCCCGCCGCCGCCCTCCGCGCCTCCCCGCTGCCGCTTCCCGCCACCGCCGGTGGCTCGCTCAGCAGCCCGTCGCCCGCCGCCGCCGGCATGACTAGTCCTGGCTCTGCCGCTGCCCCTGCCGCGCCGTCTGCCCCCGGCCCGCGGGGCGGTCACCGGGCGTGCGAGAAAGTTGCTGCAGGGAGAGCGCCGCCGGCCAGGCTGGAGCGGAGGGGCCGGGGGGCGGAGCGGGAATGGAAGGGGGCCGGGGCTGGGGCGAGCCGGCGGCGCGGTGCCCCGGGCTGCCGCCCCTCATTGGATCCGGCGCCTCCCCTCCTCCCTCCTGCCCGCCCGTCGCGGCTCTGCCCCGCGCCGGCAGAGGCTCCAGGCGTGAGGCTGCCGCGCCGAGCGGGGAGGAGGGGACCGGGGAAGGGAGGGACCGGCGGAGGGAGGGAGAGAGGACTCATTCAGTTTGAATTTGCGGTAATTTAAGCCGCTCGCACGCGGCGGGAGCAGATGCGAGCCGAACTCCGCAGCCTGAGTGTTTTCAAATCCGACTGGCCCCTCCTCCTCCCCGCAATCCCGGCACCCTAAACCGGGGGTGGCAGCTCATCCTTCTCTGGAATTGAAACAAGGGACCTGGCAGGGCCGTGACTGTCTGCGTGTGACTGTTTTATTGTTGCCCGGGAATATCTTTTGTGCTGCTTTTCCCCACCTTCCTTCCCAAGCACGCCCCGAGTCCTCCTCATCCCCGTGTCGGGAAAACGTGCTACCGGTGACACGGTCGTGACAGCCCCGCCCGTCGCTCCCGAGGCGCCGGCGGGCTCCGCTTCTGCCACACACACTGCCACCAACCCCCCCACACACAACCCTTCCACCCCACCCCCCGCCTCTCCCCGTTCACCACCCGCTTCTCCATTTTATGCCTCCCGGCCCTCTGCTCTCCTCTGCCGGCGGCGTCCTCCTCCTTCTGTTTGGTATCGAGCACAGCCCTCCCCGCCACGCGTCCCCCCCAAACGCCCTCCGATGTCTGGTGGACCAGGAGAAAGGGGGTGACTTAGGCACTCATCTGCCGCCGGCTGCGTTCAGGGGACTGTCATTTTCTTACTGAGCCTCCCCACCTCGTGGGAAGGAGGAAGAAACGGGTTTATTGCCATTTTCACTGCCCAGCCCCCTTCCACCTAGCTGGAGGTTGCAGTGGCCAAAGGGAGGCTCACGGAGAGGGAGAGCAGCAATAGGAGATGAGAAAGAGCTGGCACATCTGCCCTGCTTTGGGCTTCCGATGGTCAGTGATGCCAGCAACCTTCAGCTCATGCTGTGAATGATGTCATAAAACAGTTAATTCTTAGAAATGCCTCACGACATGAAAGACTTCTAACTTAAAACCTATCATTAGCGTGGTATCAGCAAGAAAGTATTCAAGGAGCCCTGATTTATCTTTAAGCTTAATCTATGCTTTCAAGTTTTTCCCGTGTAGTTGTGTGAGCTAATACTTGGGGGAAAAAAGAACTCACAGGCACCCTAGCAGATGCAAGCTATGTCAGCGAAACCTCCTGGAAAGATGCAGCTGTACCTGATAAAAATCGGCTTAGAGCTTTGCTGCAAACACACTCCCACCCCATGTGAAACTGCTGTTCCCACTAGAGGGCTGGCTGGCACAACTCTACCTTCACACACTCCGATGCCATTTTTTGAGCCCTTTTACTCCTTAAAAATGTCAGGCCAATTTTACACCATGCTGCTGTCCATCAGCTTTTGCTTTTGTTTTGGCTCTGTTTCCATCCATTCACTGTGAGACCCATACTCCTCTCTGGTCCCTTCTGCTGGAGTAAGTCTGGCTGCATCACTAATCGGATTTTGGCTGGCATGTGCTGCTTCCACACCACCTTTCCTTGACATCACTGCTTTTGTAAAACTTGCCTATTTAAGCCAGAGCTGAGCAATGTCATCATTTTACCACATTAGTCATAATGGATAGCAGTTTGTAGTCTCCTCCTGTATCAGTCCAGGCTTCCCAAGCTGCGTTTGATCAGATTAAAACATACTCTGGTCTGGCTTTAGGGCTGGTCAGGATGCAGTTGGGGTATGAGCCCTCTCCACCCAGCACACAGCAGCAAGCCAAACACTCTTTGTCAGCCATTTTGGCCCAGCCATGTCAGGAGTCATGCCAATCTTGTCTCACACTTAGGAGTATTCCTTACCCAGATCCCTTCTCTTTCCTTGTAGGGGTAAGTGTCTAATCTGTTGGGAAGAGAGAAGTGGCAATAGAGGGAGCAGGTGCCCACACTGCATGGAGGTGGTGGCTGACAGCTGTGCGGGCTGAAGGCCCTTACTGCAAGGCAGAATGTGGGGAAGGAGAACTAGAGAAGCAGATTTGCACTACAGATTTCTGGAGCCCAGCTGGCCATCTTCCATTATCCCTCTCTGGGTTCCCTGAAACTTTTAGTGACCCCTCCAAAATGTGTTCCCCAAGGCTAAATACTGCATGTTTCCATTGCTGAGAACAAAAGAGAAATCCAGCACTGCTCCAGTAGGCAGAAACTGGAGAAGCAAAAGCTCCAAAGACAATAAATAATATTTTGGTTTTAAAATACACACTCATCCTGTGCTCTGGATACATTTATAACTATTATACTACACAGTCACTTAAGCAAAAAATCTGCACATTTTCTGACCTAACACTATCCTGGGAGAAGTTTGGTGCCCTGTGGGAAGGTGCAGGGACACAGGACCATGACACTCTGGCTGAACTGTGCTGAAGTTGTGCTCCTTGTAGCCAGGGTGCCCTTTGATGTGACACACGCCTAACGGCAACTGGTCTGCCCCAGCTCTCCCCCATGGTGCAAGGCTGTGGCAGCATGCTTGTGCTGCTGTGCAATAAAACAGGGTTGATGAGACAATTCAGGCTTTGTAAAAGTGCCAAAAAGTTTAAGACAACTCCTCTACTGACCTGGCCACCAGAGAAATGTAAGTTGAAGTGCACAATGAGGCACTGCGGGGAGCCTTGTACCACACTGTGCCATGACAATGTCATCCTCAGACAAATTACCCCTGTTATCAGACCTCCCTCACATTCCTGAATCAACTGGGATTGATAAATCTGGCTCCCAACAAATGTGAGTGGCCCAGGAGAGAACTTAAGCTGGAAGTGGGAAGCTGCCAGTCACATACCTTACCAGTCTGTAAGGTAGATGACTCAATCCTTGCACAGGTTAGGACAGTGGCAGGGCAGGATAGTTCAGTGGTGAGCCTGAGTGTACGTCACAGGTTTCTCTGGTCAGCATGACATGGGAAGGGAAGGGAAGGGAAGGGAAGGGAAGGGAAGGGAAGGGAAGGGAAGGGAAGGGAAGGGAAGGGAAGGGAAGGGAAGGGAAGGGAAGGGAAGGGAAGGGAAGGGAAGGGAAGGGAAGGGAAGGGAAGGGAAGGGAAGGGAAGGGAAGGGAAGGGAAGGGAAGGGAAGGGAAGGGAAGGGAAGGGAAGGGAAGGGAAGGGAAGGGAAGGGAAGGGAAGGGAAGGGAAGGGAAGGGAAGGGAAGGGAAGGGAAGGGAAGGGAAGGGAAGGGAAGGGAAGGGAAGGGAAGGGAAGGGAAGGCCATACTGCAGCTACATTGGAAGAATAAAAAGTATGTATTACTTTCTAGTTGTGGAGAAGTTATAGTCTATATTATTTAAAGATATAATTATGCTAACAAGAGTTTGCAACTGTATTTATTGTGTAGCTGTTCTTGTAATGGACAAACTACATGTTTCAGAGAGACAATGCAAGAATTCCCATGTGTGTCTTATGCAGGGAACTGAAACAAGGAAATAGGAAACATGGCTGCCCAATAGAATGCTGTAAGACACGCCTGGATGCAGCTTCTGGCTAATCCTTATATGCAGCGCTGGAGCGCAGAGGAAAGGCGTAGCCCTTCTCAACAGTGACAGCGTGCACTTGGGCAGGAAGAGATGTAAGGTAAAGCACATGTTCATTGACAACAGGAGGCCAGCTCATAGCTTAAATGGCAAGATGTGCTGCACAGCAAGCAATGCTTAGTGTACACAGACCCACATCCTCCACTCCCTGTCTATAGAAGTCACCTCAGCCACCCCATGCTGGCCTCAGTGTCTGTAAGTATGGCTGCCTGAAAAGGGGTGCACTTCAGTGTCAGTAAATCCTTACTGGCATAGGAGAGGTGAGCTAAGACCATGTGCCTTGTTTGCTTCCCTGGTAGTGCCACCTGAGGAAGGGAGGAACCTCACCCACTGCTAAACAAACTGGACCCTTCCTTCCCTTCCCCAAAGGAATACACTTTCAGACAGACAGAGGTATGTGCCTTTGTTTAGGCTCACAGCTCCCACTCAGCTAACAGAAACATGGTTTTGGCCACTGTGATGGTTAAACAGATGTTAATGGTATGTTTTTCAGTCAAACACCTGAAAATCAACATCTTGTAAAAATAAAACTGGCAAGAAATGGCCATTGCAGCAAACATTAGGAGAGCTCTGAAAGAACCCAGTGAAGATTTTGTTTTTAATTGACTCAACTTTAGGACTTAATGAGTTGACAGTATCCTTTTAAACAGGCGAGACTGCTGCCTTCTCACAATTTCTATCCTGTCCAGCTGTGCCCATCAGGGTGCAGTCTGGATGGAAAGGGGATCAAAGGCTGCATTCATTTCTGTCCATGCTTTAATTTAAATTTAACTCCAGTGTGCTTTATTTTGAGCTGCAGTCTTTTTAGGTAATGACATTTTCTGATTAACTGTTGAAATTACTAATGAATTAAAGGCAGTGGTCTGTCTTCAGGTTGCAAAAGCTGTAATAACAAGCTACTAAAAATAATTTAGAGCTTGATTTAAACCCATGAAAGCAAAGAAATTCAGAGTTACCCTGACAGTATTGTCCTTTGATGTCTTCAGCATTTTAAAATATTGTAGTAAAACCTATTATCAGCTTTCAGACTGGGAGCTTTACAGCCACATAGAAAGAACACTGAGCCTTCTGAGCCCAGCTCCCAGTGTCTACCTTGGCTGAATCTTTCAAGGGGTCAAATGCTACAGCCAAGTCTCCTGGCTACAGTACTATGTCCGAGGAGGATGTGGCTGGTGACAGAACTGGAAAATGCTGGTCCGGTGGCAGAACACGGCACTGCAAAGGAAACGATTGTAAGCCTGAGAGCCCATCAGACAAGTGCTTCACCTTGCCATGATATTGCCTCTTCTGGCACAGCTGGTTGGTGGCAGCTTTGCAAGCACTTTTGGAGGAAGGATAGGGCTGTTACCTAGAATGCTCAAATCCTCCTTACAGCTCACTTGCATATGCAATTCATGTTAATTGCTTTCACTCATCCTTCTGAAAAGATCAGAGGTCCTTGAACGAAAGAACAATGAAATCACAGATCAACAGATTGCACTGGGTTGGAAGGGACCCTCAAAGGTCATCTTGTCCAACCCCCCTGCAGTGAGCAGGGACACCTCCAACTAGATCAGGCTACCCAAGGTCACACTGAGTCTGATCTTGAATGCAGTATTTGGATTTCAGATATTACAGGGATATTAATTTAAACCACTTGGATTTTTTTAAAAGCAAGAATGTATTTGTATTTGTTCTTAAAGAATTTATAAGACATGTTTTCATACAGTGTTTAAATCTCTGTCTGAGTTCAGACCGGTAAGAACCTAAGTTCACTTGCACTTCCACAATAACATACTATGCACCTGGCTCAGAAAAAGTGCCCTTTCTCCCTTATGCTCAACATGAGTAGTAGCGAAGAAAACACTTTCAGCAGGGCTGGTGAGAGGCCTTGAGCACAAGCTCTATGAGGAGAGGCTGAGGGAGCTGGCATTGTTTAGCCTGGAGAAGAGGAGGCTCAGGGGTGACCTCATTGCCCTCTACAACTACCTGAAAGGTGGTTGTAGCCAGGAAAGGGTTGGTCTCTTCTCCCAGGCAACCAGCACCTGAACAAGGGGACACAGTCTTGAGCTGTGCCAGGAGAAGTTTAAGCTCGAGGTAAGGAGAAAGTTATTCACCAAGAGAGTCATTCATCATTGGAATGGGCTGCCTGGGGAGGTGATGGAGTCACCATCCCTGGAGGTGTTCAAGAGGGGATTGGACATGGTCTAGTCATGATGTCTGTGGTGACAGGTTGGACTCCATGATCTTTGAGGTCTCTTCCAGCCTTAGTGATACTGTGATACTGTGACAATGATGTGCAGCAACAAGTGATATTGTTATGACCTGTGTGCCTACGTATGGCTAGTGCAGATATCGTTCAGCCGACAGTGACAGTGGCATAGAGAATGAATGCAGTTCACTTGTCAATGGCTGCAGAAAGAAGACATCTACAGTTAAGCTTTCCTAAGCTTAAAACTTACATTTGAAAAATGTTGCACAAATATTGTCCTGAAAAATCTCCAGAATATACACACATGGAAAAGTATGTAAGTAAGCATTAAAAAGAGTTGCTGACTCACAGAAATCCATTGGCAATGGTGGGGTGTCACTGTTGAGTATCAAAAGCTCCACTTCTCCTGGGCTTCCATCAAAATCTTCAGATTGCTCTCTGTCTTGGGGCTTCTGTAACATAGTTCTCTACAGCCAATATAAAAACTGAGTGTGTGTGATGACTCAGAGTTACCATAAACCAAGGTGAATTTAATATCAAAGTAAACAGCAGGGAGATGCTGTATCGATGTTGTTCTCTTTTTCACATTTCATTAACTAAGAAGTTAAAAATCTGAACTGAAATTGAACTGCTGTGAAACCTTCCTCACAGTGCATGCTGTCATAAAATTTAGGACCTTGAATTTCACTTTTATTTACATAAAAGAGAACACAAGAGTATTGTATAACTATGCCTGTGAAATACTTTGTGTCTTCAAAGGCTTTTAGATATCAGTGACGGATGACGTGAAGGAGGAGGAAACCAGACTTCTATGCACCTCTGGGATTGGTGTACCATGCAGAAAAGCATGTGAGGTATTACAAATGCTGACAAAATCCCTTTAGTGGACTTCCTGGTTGACTCTATGGCATTACACTGGCACACTGTTTTTCTGCTCCAAGACTGATTTAAATGCATAATGGGAGTGAAAATAAGTACGTATCAGAAAGCAAGCCTTACATTTGAGATGGGACTGGTGCAAGTCTAAACATTTTGCCAACGTCATGCCAGACAACATTCAGGCAAGTAACATCCCACAATGGAAATTCAGAATGTCCTCAAGCCCTAAGATTATACCTCTTCTCCTTTTACTTGGCAGTAAATCAGCATCCCAGTACCACAGAGTAAACCACAGGACTGATGAGTTTCCCTTTGTTGCTGCAGTCTGAGCACCATCCGCTCTTGTTTGGGGTGTACTTGCACCTAAAGTAATCGCTGTTTTTTCAGTTGAAGAAAGTCAGATGTTCAAATGCTTTCTTGCAAGAAAGGTTTCATACACCTTGTTTACATCC
This sequence comes from Melanerpes formicivorus, assembly GCF_026170545.1. Classification (NCBI taxonomy): domain Eukaryota; kingdom Metazoa; phylum Chordata; class Aves; order Piciformes; family Picidae; genus Melanerpes; species Melanerpes formicivorus. The sequence goes on along the minus strand of NW_027142363.1, from coordinate 11,185,449 downwards.
ATTCTAAAATGTGAACAAACCAGTGATTCACTCCTGAACTAAGATTTCTGTGTTTTGTTTAAGCCTGAAATGTTTTTTCTTCAATGACTGAATGAATTGTTGGAAAACAGTTTGACAGCAGTAAAAGTATACATTACACCAGCACAAAACTGTCATGGATACATATGGGCTAGGGAAGGCTGCCTACTTAAGGACAGAATCTGAAGTGCTTGGGTCAAACCATTCATGGCCTTTGCTAGCTCTGCTGTAGCCCTGCTGCAGACTTCCTCTCCAAGGACAAGAGCAGCAAGATCTCTGTGCTCACCAGCCAGATAGGTGCAGGGACTAAGTCAGTTGTGTTCTTTCCTGCCTGACAAGCTGAGTTCCTTTAAGGTATGTAAGAACTACTGTGCAGAGGTGTGGAAACACAGGTCACAGCCAGTGACACGTGGTTGAATACCTGCTTACAGTTCAAGCCCAGGCTGGCTTTAGCTTGAGATACTTGGCCGTTACATACAGCAGGTCCACACATCTCAGCTTGGGCCTAGACTTCCTTGGTGCTTAACAGATGCAGAGTAACAAGTGCACTTCAGACTGTCTATAAACAGGTTCCCATAGGCTCATAATATAGTAGCTGTTAACTTGGGGAACATTTCACCCATGAAAAGAATGAAAGGAGTGATTCACCTTCCCAGTTGCAAGGTGTGGCAGAGAAAAACAATAAAAAAGTTGAGCCAGCTGTCATTCTGACTGTGGCATGCAAATCCTGTTACAGAACTGCTAAATACAAGTTTTGTTAGGATAATTAGCATTAATTAGAATTTTGGAACCCTCATACATTTAATCAGATTAAAAATTTGGAAATTAGTGCAGTCCTCTACCAAGCTACAAAAGAAAAAAAATCAGCTTGGCACTTTGCAGCTGACAGCATTAATTTTTCCAAGTGTCTTATTTTGTATATGGATAGAGTTGCTACATGATAATTGCAAATCTCATTTACAAATCATGCTTAACTTGCTGCAGTCATGTCTCTGTACACAACTTCCCTAACTTGGGAAACCACATCAAAAAATCAGAGCTGGGAAAGCCAAATATGAAGTGCACATTTTTTTTTTACAGGTGAATGGCACACATTCAGGACCTGGCCTAGCCCTGAAACATTTCCCAAGTGATATTAGCTTAATGATAAGCTAGTTCACAGAATCACCAAGGTTGGAAAAGACCCCAAAGATGATCAAGTCCAACCTGTCACCACAGACCTCATGACTAAACCATGGCACCAAGTGCCACATCCCCTCTTGAACACCTCCAGGGATGGTGACTCCACCACCTCCCTGGGCAGCACATTCCAGTGGCTAGCAACTCTCTCGGTGAAGAACTTTCTCCTCACCTCCAGCCTAAACTTCCCCTGGTGCAGCTTGAGACTGTGTCCTCTCGTTCTGGTGCTGGTTGCTTGGGAGAAGAGACCAACCCCCACCTGGCTACAACCTCCCTTCAGGGAGTTACATACATATATACATAGTTATATACATTCTGCTCATATGATCTTACCTAAATGGGACTCAGTGTCTGAAATCTCTAAACATTCACAATTATCATAAAAATCTGTATGGGATTATTCTTAACTTGCAAAAAGAAGGGGGTAGCACAGCAGTCTGCAAGTGTGGGAATGAGTCTGCAACCAGTTCCCAGTTTGTTTATTTATGAGATCCATGTTCTAATAGAAGCGCATGTGCAAGTAAGCAGGCAGCGATGTGACTTCTGATCTTTGCTTCTAGAGCTTTGCAAACACTGAAAAGCTGAAGCAGGTGCAGAGGATGAGTAGTGGAAGCAGAAACAACATAAGGAAGGATGTGATGCTGCTGTGGAGGAAGCAGGCAGCCGTGCTGAGTGTAGGTATACAGAGGCATGACTTAGAGGAATGCATCCAATTTCAAATGGAAACAGATGATTATGCAGAGTCAGAACTTTTTGGTTAAGACACAGTATGATGCCTTTGTGATCTAGGTACCTTCTAACAGGTTTTTTGACATCTTCTGATTCCCACCAGACTTTACCTCTATGGCAAAAGCCTCCAAGAGTTAATTAGTACCTGTTTACTTTACAGCCCTTCCCTTAGTCTATAGATATTTCAGTCAACAGGTATCTCAGCCTGATGCCAGCCTTGCATTTTCTTCCTTTGCATACTTTAAAGGAAGACTAACTGGACTGAGTTTGAAAAAAACAAAAACAAGAGAGAAGTGTTCCTTCATTACTTTGAAATTCTTTTGCTATTAATAAGGACTGTTAAATGGGCTTTTTCTATTCAATGATTCAGTGTTGGTTTAATCCTGAACTCTAGTCATGAGGTCAGTGGTGACAGGTTGGACTCGGTGATCTGAGGTCTCTTCCAACCTTAGTGATACTGATATAGTATGTGCCAGCCTGTTGTCATGGGGGTAGTTGTGATGCACCTTCTTTGCAGGATCAAGAACAGCTGGCCTGGGAGAGAAAACTTTCTCAGTGAAGCATTAAAAACCTTCATAGCACAGTTAAAATCTGAGATGTTTATTCATTTCAATAAATGTATTGTAAAATGCTTGTAAGGTGAAATGATTGTTTAATTTCCTTTTAAAAGTCTGCACACATAGACATTGGTTAAAAACCAAAAGAACAGATACACACCAGGCTGGTCACTGTTCATCTTGCACACGCTCCCACAGGACAAGTTAACCATAACTCTCCTTGCCAGACCCTTAGGCAAAAACCCTGAAAAAACAGATGGGCCTTACATTGTGCCCTGAAGGTCAATGGACATGGGCTCTACTAGGCCACTGGGAGAAGTAAATTCCTGAGCTGAGGATGTTTCATAAGGAAAGCAAAGCTTACGCTCTCCAGATGTTCATATTCAGGGTGTGTCAGTGAAAGCTCTCTGGCTGGTCTCAGCTGTCAAGATAGCACTTAGAGAAGAAGAGGAAATTCCTCAGGCATCTGCAGTCCAAGCTATGCTGTTTCACTGGTCCAAACTGGTGGTCTCTAATTCACAGCATCAGAATCATTGCAGGAACCAATGCCTGGAAACAAATACAGTATGCAGGGACTGTGTTATTTCATCAGGAACCTCTACCTCAACAGCATAACTCACACATGATATTCTTCTGTAATCATTTCATATATTACCTCAAAGTCTCCTGCAGCATGAGTTTATTTCTTTTGTTCTATCATCCTGTTTTGGTTTCCCTTTCACTCACTGTGCAAAGCCTCCCTTCCAAAGTTCATTTGCCACCTACCTTTGTTTTAGTCCACATCTGAATCTCTCCATGTTGTATGGTTCCCTGTCTGCACAGCTACACATCACCCTCAAAGCCATGGCAGCAAGCAGCAACTCCTCCAGAAGACACCCCCAACTCTCTCTCAGTGAACCTGGCCAAAGCCTGCTTATCTGAACCATGCTTGCTCCCATGTATTATCTGGTTCCCCCCAGGTTGTTATTTTGTTGCTTATTTTTCAGTCTTAGAAGTATTATCAACAACCCCAAGTGTGCTGTGGCATTTGTTCAAAGGGCACAAACCAGTATGAGCTCTGGGAAGACTCCTGGGTTAGACCATTTACCCATATCTCCAGTTATCAAACAGAATCACAAAATGGCAGGGGTTGGAAGGGACCTCTCAAGATCTAGTCTAAAACCCTAGCTAAAGCAGGTTCACCTAGAGAAGGTTGCACAGCAGCATGGTTGGGCAGATTTTGGGTATCTCCAGAGAAGGAGACTCTGCAACCTCTCTAGGCAGCCTGTCCCAGTGCTCTGTCACCCTCAAAGTAAGTTACTTTTTCCTCATGTTGAGAAGGAACTTACTGTGTTCCAGTTTGTGCTCACTGATCCCTGCCCCATCACTGAAATAAGACTGTACCCATCCTCTTGTCACCTCACCCAATAAGCATTGAGAAGATCCCCTGTCTTCTCCTCTTCAGGACTAAATAGAACTGGCCCTTCTTTATAATAGAGATGCTCCCATCACCTAATCATGGAATCATAGCTCTCTCCACTATTTTGTTGAATCTCTTGAAACAGGGAGCCCAGATCAGGGCACAATACTACAGATGTGGCCTCACTAGAGCAGAGCAGAGGGGGAAGAGAACCTCCCTTGACCTGCTGACCACACTTTTCTTAAGGCACCTGACGATACCATTGGCTTTCTTGGCCACAAGGGCACATTGTTGGCTTGTGGTTAACTTGTCCACAAGGACTCCCATGTCCTCCCCTTCAACAGGGATGGGGTAGGAGAGGCAAAGAAAGAATTGTTGGTGAATTTATCTTTCTCACAAGATCTTCTTGCCCTTTCTCTCACTGATGTCCTCAGTGCAAAGACAGGTTTCTTGCCCCCCGGTCTCAACTTGCCTGCTGCTGTGGCACACAGTCTCTTGGTCCTGCTGATGCTAGGGAAGTATCTGCATCAAATTCTTAGGGAGAGAGAAGATAGGAGTCAGCCAGCGTTAGCAGAAGGAAAGTCATGCAGACTGTTAAAGTGGCTGGCAGGCTACTAAGCCTCAGAGAAACCAGCAGCTTCTTCAACAGTGCCCTTCCTGGCAGCCATAACCACAGGCAGGTTACCACAGTTCAGCAGGACACAGTGCTCAGCAGCTGGCACTGCACTTCCTTGCTGCAACTCGGTGAGCTGGATGAAGTGTCCAGACATCCTAGATCTGGCACTACCACCAGATGCACCTTTTCAAACCTCAGACAACAGGCAGCTGACTTCACCACCAGACAAGTGATGTCCAAACCATCTTCATAATCCTGGGCACTCCTGCTGTAGTCCTGAACTCCTGAACCTCAAGTACACTGAGAGAATATTTTTGGAGTGAGTTTTGTTTGGCTTCAGCCATGACTCCACATGAATATCCTGAAGCTGCAGACTCAAACCCACCTCCTAACCCCACCGGCAGGGGGGCAGCTGGCTTTTTGCACTCCTGTCTGATTCCTGGGCCAGCTCACCTGCAGAGCCAGCACTAAGGAGGCCCCCATTCAGTAACACTCATCTGAGCACCTAAAAATCATTACTCATGCCTCCAAAAATCAGGAAGCTGGCTTGAAAATAACTCTTAGCTTTTTTTTGGTCTTTCCCTTCTGGTTTCTGACTTCTTTTGATTAGTGCTGTAGGGGTCATTTAGTCTAGCCCTAAAGCATATGTGAGCTCTGAAACATTTGTTTACATAGGTAATCCGTGCTCAAATGAACACTCCTGTTCAACAAACTCAGACTAGTCCTAGTGAGGATGTTTTACAAGTTTGGCCCTAAATTCATATGGAATAATCAAATCCATTTTGGGTGTAGAAAGTGCTATTTACAAATTTGCCTTCAGAGAGGCTCCAGTGAATATATCCTTGCAAGTCCTCCAAGGGAAAAGTGGAAAGCAGCTCCTGCTAGGCCCAAATAAAGCTTTTATGTTTTTTTACTGGTAGACTGTTAGAAAAATGGAGAGAAAAATTACAGATTAAGAAAAAAACAAACAACCAAAGAGCCCCCAAACCCCAACCCCCCCCAAAAAGCCCTCCCAAAACACAAAATACCCCAGAGATGGTTCTGGGTTTGTATATTTGCATGATTACAGCATACTCAGAGATGTGGTTGAATATGTCAGGATATCAGGTTGATTATTACAAAACCCAGTAGGCTATTAATTTCTGCACCTGTTTATATAGCAAGCATACTTTCTCCCTTGATTCAGCACTGATTTATTCACCTTGCTGATGAATGAATGGGAGAGATTGGGCCAGGAAGGGGAATTAATCATGAAAACTTTGGCTTTGGTATCAGTTTCAGACCCTGCTACTTCCTGTCTGGTCTTAAATGACCAGAAGAAATAACATGACTGAGGCATTGGGTGGGTATTCTGCCTATCAAAAGTAACAGCTTACTCCACCTTAGAAACAGCCCAACAGTACATGCACAAAGGAAAAACTAGGACTAAACAACTAAACTACTAAATGATCAGTGTTCTGTGGTCCTGCAAACCCATCTGGAAAACTGCATCTGTTTCTGCTCTCCACAATTCAAGGAGTAAACAAGAAAATTTAGAAAAGAGCTATGAGACTGAAGAAAGACCTAAATAAAACAGTTTACAGTGGAAGAACTTGGTCCTTGTAAGATTAGCAAAGGGAGGGTGTGAAGGCTCCGAGTCTGTATGCCTAAGTATGAACACAGGCTCACAGACAACACTGTAATGAGATCCAGCAGTTGGGAGCTGAATCTAGACAAATTCAAGCTATAAAATAAGACACATTTTTAACAGTAAGGGTAATTAACCACCACAGCAACCAACCCAGCAAGGCATTACAGCAAAGTCCCCCTCTTTGGAATCCTTTAAATCGAAATCAGATGTTTTCTTCTAAAAGACATTGTATTTCAAACAGGAAGAAGCCTGATGATGTGTGTCAAACAGGAAGGCAGGCTAGAGCATCACAGTAGCCCATCTGGCATTACAAACTATAAACTAGAATTATATTTTTGTAATGAATCAGATTCTCCACGGGAGAGTCAAGAGAAAGTTTTGCCATCGGAATTGGAAGTGAATGCTGTTGGAATCTTTTATTCGATCAGTAGATAGAGTTCGATCAGCTTTTGCTAGCTTGTCTGGAGTTTTTTTCCAGCTACACCCATTCATCTAATAAAATATTTCTATCTTCTGACAAACCTAGCTTCACTTGTCATCAAAGATCACAAGTCTGTTGTTAGGAAAAGAAAGGGAGAGAGAAGCAGACTTACAGCGAAGATGATCCGCTGCAAAATGTGGAAGGGTGAAGGACAAATGGGACAAAGGTGTGCTTGTGTGATGAACCTAGAGATGTATTTAAATATCTAGTGATTAGGCAGGCAGTCAAAATGCAGAAACTTCCTGTTTACTCATTACAAGGGTGCATGGAATTTGGCACAAAACATTGGAAAAGTGACAAGGGCTCAATTGCTTCAGCTGCCTTTCAGTTAGGGACATCCATCTCATCTATGGAAAATAAGACGTCTAACTTCTGACGACCTTGTGCTGCTCTTCTCATTACTTACATATGTTTTGTATGGCATCAGGAGGAGCCTGGCAATCAGCTGCTTACCCTCTTAATCAAGTAATTGAAATTTCACAAATCCTTGGGTGCAGTGACTTCTGTAAAACAAACCATCAGAGCATGGAAAGACATTAGCTGAATATGCAGCAGAGAGATAAATGATTTACAAAGACAAAACTACGGATAGCTTCATACAACATAAGGCACATCCTATTTTTCCTGAGGCAGACCTTTCCTGTACCCTTGTTATATTATGTGCAATTCCTGACCCTTCAGAATGGAGATGATCACAGCTTAAAATTGCTGCTCTGGTATGAGCCATCAGTAACAAGCTTGATTTTGCAGGAGCATTCAATTGCAGGACCCAGGGCACTTTCGGCTGCTTGTTGGCCCCTGAAGGGCCAGAGATGGATCAGAAATAACAAGTGTGATTGACTGTCCAATCATTCTTCTCATCAGCTTGCTTCTGATGCCAATAATCCTGCAAGCCCCTCACATAAATAGCAGTTTTACTGTGCCAGCCAGTCAAAGTGGATATGAAAAAACCCAATCAAGTGACTGACAGAGAAGATTACGTAGCAAGATGAGAATGAAGCACGTAGTTAAGGGCACTGCAGCATTCTGAATCACTTATGGTTATGACATAATTACTCCTTTAGTCTGTCCCCTAAAATATGGTAATATAGGATAAGGAAAAAAAGATGGATTTAAAAGCTAGATCTTTATCTTTGAACAAATAGAATGAGTAGTTTTAAGAGGATTGAAGCCATACATAAATATATTTAAAGCACAATATAGAATAGAATAAACCAGGTTGGAAGAGACCTTCAAGATCATCGTGTCCAACCTATCATCCAACACCACCTAATCAACTAAACCATGCAACCAAGCACCCTATCAAGTCTCCTCCTGAACACCTCCAGGGATGGTGACTCCACTACCTCCCCAGGCAGCCCATTCCAATGGGCAATCACTCTCCCTGTGTAAAACTTCCTCCTAACCTCCAGCCAAAACCTCCCCTGGTGCAGCCTGAGACTGTGTCCTCTTGTTCTGGTGCTGGCTGCCTGGGAGAAGAGACCAACCTCTGCTTGTCTACAACCCCCCCTTAAGGTAGTTGTAGAGAGCAATAAGGTCACCCCTGAGTCTCCTTTTCTCCAGGCTAAGCAACCCCAGCTCCCTCAGCCTCTCCTCATAGGGCTTGTGTTCCAAGCCCCTCACCAACTTTGTTGCCCTTCTCTGGACACGCTCCAGCAAGTCAACATCCCTCACAAAACTCCTTTCTTACAAAAGGGTCTTTTCAGAAGTAACGTTATTGATGTAACAGGATGATTTTTGTATATAAGGCTTTCTTCTTGAGCAAGTTAAAGGTTTTGACTTCCAATAGCTGAGGTTTTACCCAGTTGGTTAAGCAGTAACAACAAATATAAATGTCATCCTGTGCCAGATTACAGCCAGGCTTCTCAGAGATGCAAAAATGGGCACAAAAAGCAAAATCACACAAGCTTCACTTTCCTAGTATTCTAAATAAAATGTTAACAAACCTCAAGGCCATTAAAAGCAGAATGTGCACATCCTCATCATACCTGCCAAACGTATCTCATTTCTAGCTGGCTGATCTCCAAACAATGAAGTATCAAAAATACAGAACAGTTCTAAGACCCTTTCCAAAATATCAGACAATGAATTCTGAAGTATGCCTCACTCACTACCTTGGTGTCAAATATCTAAATTAAAATCTTATTTGGAACTACATGTATTCAACATTAATGCACATTTCCAACTATACTTATGATAAGATTTTTTTCCCCCCTAGAACCCACTAAAACTTAATTATATTTTAAAAACATATTTCATATTTGTGGGTATAATTACAGGAAAACAGAATAAAGTCATGAATATATCCAAAAGCATCTTTGCAATGTGTGCTTCTCATCACACACAAATCCCCAGGCATGTAACACATACACACATGCAGGACAAGGTACATGAAGGTACTGTGGCTGCAGGTAACTTATTAGTAAAGACCTTGAAAATACATTAAAAGACAGAGTCCTCAATTCATCCTGTTTTATCTTCAGGATAGCATAGTTTATATAGTATGTTTTATTTCTATTCTCATTCACATGGTATGTCAACAGAAAACAATGCACTGATACAATATATTAAGAATGCTGCTTACCAAAACCCCCTTACCTCAAGGGAGGTTGTAGCCAGGTCTCAAGCTCAGTCTCAGGCTGTGCCAGGGGAGGTTTAGGTTGGATGTTTGGAAGAAGTTCTATACAGAGAGAGTGATTGCCCATTGGAATGGGCTGCCTGGGGAGGTGGTGGAGTTGCCATCATTGGAGGTTTTCAGGAGGAGACTTGATGGGGTGCTTGGTGCCATGGGTTAGTTGTTTAGGTGGGTTGGATTGGTTGATGGGTTGGACGCGATGTTCTTGAAGGTCTCTTCCAATCTGGTCTATTCTATTCTATGTAACAGGTGGGGGTTGGTCTCTTCTCCCAGGCAATCAGCACCAGAACAAGAGGACACAGTCTCAAGCTGCACCAGGGGAGATTTAGGCTGGAGGTTAGGAAGAAGTTCTTCCCAGAAAGAGTGATTGGCCATTGGAATGGGCTGCCCAGGGAGGTAGTGGAGTCACCATCACTGGAGGTGTTTAAGAAGAGACTGAATGGGGTGCTTGGTGCCATGGTTTAGTTGATTAGACAGTGCTGGGTGATAGGTTGGACTTGGTGATCACGAAGGTCTTTGTCAAACTGGTTAGTTCTATTCTATTCTATTGATCCTCCAGAATACAAATCACACCTCTGGAAGTGTAAAGGATATTGAGGATGTGTAATAAAATGTCATTTTTTATATATTTTGTATTGAATATTTCCTGGTGCCAAGCACTGCCATAACTTATTTACAAAGTATATTTACAGGTGCTGTTATTTGGCTGGGGTTATTACGTTTCACATATGGAGACAGTTAAACAATTTAAGCACAGATCTAAGAATTTCCAAAACAGCAATTCAAATTGGAAATAAAGGTGCCACAATCTGTGGCTTCTCACAAATGGGATTCTGTAGCAAATTAGCTGGGGACTCACAGCTTGCTCCTCTGTCCAGTATCCTCCCAGATGCTGTAGCTATAATTCGGGCGGCCCTTGGCTCGGAGGGGTCTAGAGGGCCTCTCTCCTCTTGTGTCCAGTTCACGATCTGGAGCTTTTCCTTGGCTCAGAGAGTGCTAGGGGTCCTCTCTCTCTTTTGTGCTCTGTTGCTGGGCTGTAGTCTTTTTGGGGCTCTTCTGGGAATCAGTTCTCTTGGAGCTTTTCCCCTTTCTGCCTTGGTCCCGGTGCAAGGCCCAGGTGTAGTTGTTGCCTGTTAGGACAAGCTCTTCAGCTGCTACTCTGGCAGCATTCAGCTCTTGTTGCTGTCTGGGTGAGAACAAAGCAACTTGCCTACCTTTTTATCTGCTTTAAATACCGTCCCAAGACAATTAATGCCCTTTAGGAGTAGAGAAACCTGATAACTGAACCTATAGGATGGGGCATATCCAACCATGGCCAGGGGCACACACAGTTCACAGGTGTGTTACAAAGTCAATTACACATGCTACATTTTTATCTGGACCCCAGGAAGTGTCCAGGTTTGCACACTCACAGGTGCTTAACCCATTGTCTGGGTTAGGGCATGTTTTGGGGTTTGACCTTTCAGGACAGGATGGCCTGAAGAAAGATGACCCAGGCCAGAGGCCACAAGGAAATGGCATCCCAGACACTTTGCTGAAGGAGACGTGTGGCAGCGCTGGGGAAGGGAGAGCGCACTACAATTCCAACCAGTGCTTTCCAATGACACTGCTCCAATTCAGAAAAACATACACACAGGAAAAGCAGCTCCTCTGCTGTGAAAGAGACTTTTCAAGGGCACCTACTGCCATCAGGTACTAAATTGCCATTGACAGACAACAGAAATCAAATACCTAAGTGCTACTTCTACCTCTGAAAATCCACCTTGAGGACTGTGCTATTACCCAAAGGATGATCAGAGTTTAACCTTTCCATAGAAAGGCTTCCTTACAAGCCACAAAACCACAGTTAGATTTCACAAGCATCTGAACTGCCCATCCAGCTTCCTGAAGATTGGGTTTTTTTGGATTTGTTTGTTTTGTGGTGGTTGTTTTAATGTGGCCTTCTAACTTTCAGTTGTGTATAAGGGCTTGTCACAGAGACCTTTGGCAAACTGTTATTTTCTGACCATGTTTTCATAGTTTCAGATGACCTCATGGCACTTAGGCTCTGTTTCTGTCAGTATTCAATCCTTACCTGCTGCCCAACAGGAAACAAGATACAATAATTCACTTCAAGCAATACCAGAGGAAAGAGGCAGGCAAGGGGGAGAAGACTGGTTGTAAATGGCCACATCACCAACTACAGCTGGCACCAATTCCTCCTTATTAATACCATCCAATAAAGGGTCATGCAAATGGCTGGTGGTGGCTGGTCACATAGCAACAGCAGAGCAAGTGCAGAAACCCAAATATTGTCCAACTATAGAGCCACAGCAAACTCTCAGAAGGTAAGACAGTACAAATGTATAATGAGTCTGCAGAGGACTAGGACAAGGAACAAGGCAAAACAGAGGAACACTGCTTTTTTTTAAACAAGAAATTAAAATACTGAAAAACCCAAATGACTTCTCTGCTTCCATGAGAAGTGGGAAGGTCTGGGGCTAAACACTACATGCACCCACGACCATGGGATGGGTCAGCCTGCAATGGGTGCACTGGCCACGAGGGTGATGGAGGGACCTGCAGCTGCTCTCCCACTTCCCTGCTGCACATGGAGCTGCTGGTGGAATTTGCAGGTGGCTGTATTCTGACAGAAGTCCCTCCCCTGGACACTCATCTTGCCTCCCCATATACAAACCTGGGCACAGACACAAGGGCATAACTTGTGCCTTTGGACTTCTGTGGGACAGTCTTCTGAGTGCTTTCACAGCTCTGGGAAATTACTTTTTCATTTCCAACCCCGTGTTGTTTTTCGATGAGAACTTTAGAACTGCCACAAAAGTGAAGCTTCCCATATCTGTGAACAGCAAGCAGAGCTGAAGGACATTCTCCAGTTTCCTGCACCCTGCAGGGCATTATCATGTTTGAGAGCTTAATGTGCTACTACTCAGGCCTGGGCCAGCTGCCTGCAGTACCTTCACTAACTAACCAAGGATAACTCTACATTCACAGTAGGATTTTAAGAGCTTCAGCAACAATGACAACAACAAAAAAGGCAAAACCAACAGCACCTCCCTAGCTAGAACATTCTGGTTGTCCCAGTAAAGTACACAGGCAGCACTTCCTCCTCAGCCATGGTGACAGGACACTTAGGTGTGCTATGTGACACACAGGAAAGAATTTATGCTGACACCCAACAGTCTACAGCTTTTCTGCAGAAAAACACAGGGCTTCCACCTCCAGACCTGACTGATGAGCACGCAGCATGAGTGAATGCTACCTTCAAATGCACACACCAGGATTTTTTGTGTGAGTTAAAACAACCCACATATGCTTTGTAGGCAGCTAAGCAATTAGCTGGAAATTTCACCTCAAGAGTATATTGCTATTTTGATAGACTCAATTTCAGTTAATGGGTTCAAAAGCTGTTTTTCTCTACCCAATGAAATGTAAACATATCTCATGATCTATTAAGCAGTCAAATACAAACTGATATGCATTGAGGTTTCATGTCCTCTTATTTTGCAACAGACTGTGTCAAGTCCTTTACTTGCTTCATAAAAGCTAATCTGCCTGGGACTTCAAAGTGAGCAATGACTTCTTCTGTCAGATGTGGGTGATGGCCCCTCTCAGAAAAGGTGCCACAGCCAAGTGGCTGAGAAGCAGCAGAAGGATGCTGTAGGACAAACAAACAGAAGCCAGGTCTCCCAACTCTCACAGTACCTTACATTCACATCTCAGTTATATGTAACTCAGGCTCTCACAACACCCCTCCCGTCTTAGTAATGATGTTTTAAGAGCAGCATATGCAACAATGTAGCCATCACATAACTTGTTTTCTCTAAGCAATGGAAGATTCACAAATGCAGAATAACATTTATCTTGGCAGAGTGTGTTTTGATAATTATTTATATTAGAAGTGACTGTATTTCTGCTTTGCCAAAACACCAAGTGAGTTCTGCAGATGAAGCCTGCAATAGTTCAGCTAATGGTCCATGGTCAAAGAAGGCACAGCTAGATGTGTTTAGTAGCAGGTATGCTCACGCTGCCAAGAGCTGCTTGAAGCCTATGGCCCAAGCAGTCAAACATTACACAGCAGCAGAAGGCTCACACCCAACGGCCAAGCACCTGCAGCTATCCAATCAATGAACTGCTGAGACCTGGGGAAAAAAAAAAGCAAGCATGCAGTGTGGATAACAACTCTGTCTTCCTGTAGCCAACACCCTGCTCTGGACCTGGCAAGGCAGGACTCCAGCACATACACTGCAGCCTGCCTAAGGCCAGTTTGGATGCAGCTAGCCAGGCCACCCCGGGTGCTCCTTGCAGTCCTTCCTTTCACAGCTCATAGTCTTTTATCTCCTGCTAGTGGTGAGCTATTTGACACTGGCATACAATTGACACCAGAGGTATTGTCCAACTGGTTTTGCTTCCCAGACTGTTGATTGCAGTCACAAAGCCCAGGAGTCCTTTTGATTGTTTAGCAACTTAGCACTTGGATATGGATCTTAAAAGACTGGGTTTGATATGGCTTAATTTTGCCTTGAATCTCAAAAACTACCACCAGAGCCAGGGGATGAACCATCCTCTGCAAGAATCCTTCTGCATGCAATGTAGAAAATCTGGTTGTTAGTGGCCATTGTGCAGTATGAATGTGTGTATATATAAATATAATGATTTTCTTACCAAAAGACATCTAGATACTGTGATACTGTAATGAAAATACAAATGAAACAGGTTTTCAAGTTGTTTTCACACTTATTTTTCTGACTGAAACAACTCATGAGCTGGGAAAGTTTGTATGCAAGCTTGCACTCTCCACTACAATGCTTATGGCTTTTAGAGAGTGCAAAGTAAAAGGTCTACAAGTAAATCCCCCAAAATAAATCAGTGATAAAAAGTGGTAGTGGGAAGAAGGCGATGGGGAACAGCAGGTTAAAGGGGGAGGTCGTGGGAGGTCAGTCTCTGTGGCTGTTAGTGTGATGAACAGACAACTGGTGTCATCAAAACTCTTGTCAGTCCCTGGATCCTGACCTTTGTGAGAACACCAGAGGCAACACTACCCCATGCACACCAGGCCAGACAAACCACTCTTGTTTCTGCTCCGATTTAGATGGGCCCCATGATCTGCAAGAAAACATGCTGACAGCCTTGGGAAACTGCTTAGATGAATTGCAGCCACTTTATATTCTCCTTCCCTGCATCCTCTTATGTGCAAATTCAGAACTCCATCCCTTCAAACTTGGGTGCACAGAAGAGCTGTGTTGGTTTATTTGTTGTACTGTTTAACAAGCCTAGTTTAGAGCAATGCTCCTGACGTTTGACAATGTTATACTGACATAAAACAGTTCAGGTTGGGATGGTTTATGACAAATGGGTATGGAAGTTAGTTATGATGGAGAAAACTACAACTTGGTATCCATGCAGGATATAAGTAACATAGGTTTGGGAAGGAAGGCAAGTAGAAGTACAAAAAACCATAGGTGATAAAGCTGTATCAGTGGAAAATCATCTTTAGACCAGGCCTTAATGTGTAGCACAAAATCTCATCTGGAATGGAAGAAGGGGAAAAAAAGGTGCTAGAAACTGCTTTTACATTATTCTCCTTACAAAAAAAACCCACAAACAAAGACACAATAAAAAACCCAAACAGACAGGATTTTTGTTTGATTGTTGTCTTCTGAACTCAGGGGCATATCAGATCTTTATTACTGAATAAGGAATATTAAAGGAGTTTCTATGTGGAGTAACAAGTTCCTGGACTTTGTTCTTGAATCTGTGCCCTTCACGTGCTACAAGATCAAAGTGATCTTTTATGCTGTGAGTTATCATTTACCCAGGATATTTACTGCCATTCTACACAGTATCAGCAGGGATAAAACTAGCTTCATTGACTCTTTCTTAGTGCATACATAAGTGCCATCTTCTGGCTACGGCAGGAACTGTAAAGCAGTAAAACAAAACAAAACACCCCCCAACTAAAGCACGTTTTAAAACCTAAAGAGTAAAAACTGTGCAGACTTATTCGCTCTAGAGACAGTAGCAAACAAAATCCAAGTGCCTATGCATTTAATGTGAAGAAATTTCATCTGGAAGGTGAAACCTGCTTCCTAAACTTCAGAGCCATCACAACTGTTAACACCCTTTTAATGCTGGCAAAGTGGGGAAGGACAGACACAAAGCTATACTTCAAGACGCATTTTAACCAGATAAAGTCATTCACCTCAGTTGGAAGCAGCTGCAGCCAGTGGTCCAGGAAGTCCTCCTTATCCTGTGTTCCCAAGCTCAGCATGATGAAATCTGGAAAGCTAAATACATGCCACAAAGGAGGATTGTGCCACTGGTACTTACCTAACAATATCAAAGAAAATGTTCAAACCTTTCTTAGTGCACTTCAATAGAATCACAGAGAATCTGACATGTGTACTGTTGGGCTGATGCAGCAACACAGAAACCTATTGAAAACACGCTCCTGAATCAAGTGAACCTCAGCAATCTGTTCACACACCTACACAGACAGACAGACAGCGACCTATTGCCACATAAACTTAGCTCTAGGAATCGTTGTTGCTTGCACAGAATTTCTTTGTCCCCCCTCAAGTGTAATCTGACTAGAAATTTTTACCACTACATTGCAAATCAAAAAATGCTTAAACTTTTATTAGTTAGATTCCCTCTGGGTTTTAAATACTCTGTGGTCACACCCCATGGTAAATCAAGTATCCCTGCTAGTACACAGGATTTTATTGCACCCCATGACTTTCAGTTGCCTTAAAGTCCCATCTTCTGAAGTAGTGCCCACATGACCACACAAATACCTTGATGTTAAAAATATTCTAACTTTCTCATCAGCATGAGGAAGAAATAACAATAACAACAAAGGGCAACTTCCAAAAGCTAAAAAGCAAATAATTACAAAACAAGTCTACTGTTCTGGCTGGTTAAACCTCTCTCTCATTACAGAGGAAGAAAAAAAGACTGAACACATTTTTGAATGCTTGACAGAGAAAATATAAAATAAGGCACTTGAGCACAGGTTCAAGGACAGTAGCACAGAATGAGTTACAGTAAACACAGACTATACTATATACTGCAAATAGATTATCCTCACACAGAAATCACTTTAAAATCCAAAACCCCTTTTACCCTAGAAAACATGGAAGAGGGATTCTAACAACAGTAGGCAGCTATTTGTTGGTTCCCTGCAAGATGTTTGGCACAAACTCTTTTAAGACCTAAAGTGACCTTGATGGGTCTAATGATAATCACAAAGGATAAAGCCCCTGGTTCTTTGGAATTAGAATTAACCAGGATGGAAAAGACCTTTGAGATCATCGAGTCCAACCTATCATCCAACACCATCTAATCGACTAACCCATGGCACCAAGCACCCCATCAAGTCTCTTCCTAAACACCTCCAGCGATGGTGACTCCACCACCTCCCTGGCAGCCCATTCCAATGGCCAATCACTCTTTCTGTGAAGAACTTCTTCCTAACATCCAGCCTGAACCTCCCCTGGCACAGCTTCAGACTGTGTCCTCTTGATTCTTTCAGTAGGAGGCTAAGACAGAGTAAAGGAACAGAGTACAAACGAACTGTGATAATGTATGCATCACCAAAACCCACTGGAACCTGCCAGAGCTTTATCTCAGTGAAATTCAGAAGCACAGAACTGAAATAAGGACATCAGGGTTTGATCTTATTTAGAACTGATTTAGCAAGATGGATACTAGCACTGGAAAACGTGAATATTCCAGGCTTTACTCCCAACAAACAGTAAGCAGAAGGCTGGTTTCATAAACACAGTATTTTCTGCTTCTATTGACTGTGTAATTTGATTTTTCTTCTAACTAAGCAAACAAGACAAGAAGCAGAATCCCTATGCAGCTCATCAGGAGCAGTGTTTTGCTTCATACTCCATTATGGAGGGGTTGGGAAAAAACCCACTGGAAGTAAAGCTTCATTGAATTCAGCATTAAATACCGTTGTTATGAAGTGCCTAACATGAAAGGGGATAAAGAACAAAGTTCCACAAAGTGATCAGAACGAGACAGAGGTTATACAAGATGCTGCTATTGGCTTACATGTGTAGAAATTGAGTCAAACTCAGAATGGGCACTGCCTTGGCACTGTAGGGTTTTTTCAAATACATGACTCACTGAAAAAAAATAAAAGGAAGAACAAAAGAGTACTTTGTGATTCCTTATTATAAAAACTAACAACTTCCTTCCTATTGTGCACCGAGTTGTCAAGTGAGAATGAGAACGCATGTGTTGCAGTTGTTCTTATACGCTACATAATGTCCTAGACAATTAGCCATCACATACAACATCTTTTCTCTATCAGTTTCCTTGCTCTGTGTCCTAAATTCCACATGTTCACAGACTCCCTTAGGTCACAGCTGAATACTGAATATTTTTTAAAAGCTATTTTTCACTCCTGCTTGTTCCTGTTAGCAGGAACAGCGGTGCTATAGTATTGCCAGAGAAGGAAGCAATTGCTAACATACTTTGATCTCAGTCTTGCATTTAGAAGAAAAGCCTTAACTAGTCTTGTAATCTTGCCAGCCTCACATCAGACCAGAAGAGGCTGGTGAAATAACTATGGAGGAGCAAAGTGGGAAGAGTGCTCTCATGCAAAAGCAAATCTAGACTGCACAGAAAACCTAAATAGCAGTTTGTCTTCTACCAAGTTAATATTCTATCCCATAAACTTTCAAGTCTAAAACCTTCATTCACTTAATAAGAAGATGTAGAGAAATCTTGCAAATTGATCTCTTTTTTTATTATCTTGCAAATTGATCTCTTTTTTTTAATCATCTTGCAAATTGATCTTTTTTTTTTATTATCTTGCTATAGCATGCTTTGGAATCTCTGTAAATACCAGGGTAATAGTCAAGATCCACTGGAGGCAGGGGATTAGTGCACAATCCCATTTCCATATAGCTGTCCAAGTATTAAAGGCAGAGGATTCCTCCTGTCTGGAAAATATCAAAATAAGTGGTTACACTAAGCATCAGACATAGACAAGCCACACATTCAGTGGTTAGATAACAATCAATCAACAACAGCTTTTGATATTGTTTCACCAGTATCAGAAAAAAAAAGTTTGTGTTTTGGGGTTTTTTGTTTCTTTCTTTCCAACACCAAGGCCAAGTCTACAGTAGTGACATTATGGCAGAGCATAAAAATCTAAATGCTTGCAACAGACAAAATCCACGAATTCCCCCTGCTCCAACTTGCCTCAGTAAGTAGTTCAAAACCCTCTGGCCAGAAAAAGAGTACTTTACAGCAGGCTAAAATCTTGGCATTCATTAATAACACAAAAGGCAGCCGCACAACTTGAACATCTGATAGCAAACATCAGATCCAGCTGTCTGCATCAGAAGGCTGCCTGCAGATTCACCTTGCTTTACTTTGGTCACATCTAATACAATAGAATAGAATTTAATAGAATAAACCAGGTTGGAAGAGACCTTCAAGATCATCGCATCCAACCCATCAACCAATCCAACCCACCTAAACAACTAACATCTATCACATGAGAGACAGGAAGAGAGACAACCTTTATGGTGACCTGCCATTAAACTTTACAAAGCTTTTAAGATTAGAACCTAGAACCTACAACTATGCCTGCATACTTGCAGTGGATGTAAAAATCAAACTGAAAGCCAGCTCTGCCCAAAGCTTCTGTACACTGACTGACTCCACTAAGCAGGCAGGTAAAACACTCCCCATCTTACGAAGGTTCCAAAAGACTTTCCAGGCACAGTTTCACTATGGCCTGCCTGTAATTACTGAGTATACAAAAAGTAGAAGAACAAATCAGAATCCCTAAGCAGCAATTTAACTCTCAAGTACAGAACACGGTGTGAGGCATACAAGTTTAATCCTGCTACAGTACAAACAGTGAATGAAAGGCAAACTTCCTTCAAAGATCTGTTGATGTCAGGGGTCTGATTTTGGTGTCCCTTCAGAGAACAATAAGTAAATCCCTCCTCTTGATGTGAGGAAGAGCTACCCAGAGTGCCAATTACAATCCAAATAATCCTGGTAAACATATGCAGTATTATTTTACCAAAGAACATAAAGTCACAGCCACATACTGTACTTCAGTATTACTAAGGTTGGAAGAGACCTCAAAGATCATCGAGTCCAACCTGTCACCACAGACCTCATGACTAGAGTAGGGAGGACACTACTGCCCACTGCAGGCTTGAACTCACGACCTTCCCATTAAGGGTCTTATGCACTACCAACTGACATTGCAGGAAAACCAGTTTTGCTTTCCATAGACACAGGATTCCAGGAAATTCTAGTTAAAGAAAGTCACCCCATAAGTTAAATTACACCAGTAAATTAGAGAGTCATAATGTGCAAGTGATAACTAATCCTTACTGAATGAGTCAGAGAAACATGATAGGCTGTCACAGATAATCAAAGAACAGGGACTATGACATTGTTATGGATCATTGTTAGAAATCACAATGCACTGTGCTAATAATAACCTAGGAGAGTGACTGAAATTTAGGATTTTTAACAAAGATCAAGACTTACTACAAGAAAAAAATGACAGATAAACCATTATGTAAAACTTCTTGAAGTTGCTTAAGCTCACATAACATTCAGTTAAACTCATATTTCATTATGTATAAAGTGACAACGACTGTCCTGAATTAAAAAGCATTTCAGATTTCAACAAACTTGAGTAAGACTTGCACATGTATTTCATCAGCAGCTACAAAGACAAAAGAAATCATTACATCAAGTAACCATCATTTGAGGCTGTTCAGTCTGGAGAATAGAAGGCTCTGAGGTGACCTCATTGTGGCCTTCCAGTATCTGAAGGGGGCCTACAGGAAGGCTGGGGAAGGACTTCTCAGGATCTCAGGTAGTGATAGGACTAGGGGGAATGGAATGAAGCTGGAGGTGGGGAGATTCAGGCTGGATGTGAGGAGGAAGTTCTTCACCATGAGAGTGGTGAAGCCCTGGAATGGGTTGTCCAGGGAGGTAGTTGAGGCCCCGTCCCTGGAGGTGTTTAAGACCAGGCTGGATGAGGCTCTGGCCAGCCTGATCTAGTGTGGGGTGTCCCTGCCCATGGCAGGGGGGTTGGAACTAGATGATCCTTGTGGTCCTTTCCAACCCTGACTGATACTATGATACTCAACAGCAATTTCCATTCACTGGTGTGCCCAAGCATTGCCCCTCTGTCAGAAACAAAAGCAAGCAAGCTGAAAGACTAAAGTCACGTAGCAACTGAAGTCAGAACTGTTAAACATAAGACATATGAAATAATATGAAACTGTATTTTAAAATACATATTGCATGAACAATAAGAATGGTATTAAATGCTCCATGAGCCACACTGAAGGGCATGGTCTTTGAGACAAGGACCATCCTTGATACAAATATGTAAGAATGCTGGACATTGTACACCATAGATTTATCAAAGAATAGCTTGAATTGGAAAGGAGTTTAAGGATCATCTAGTTTCAACCCCTTTACCATGGGTAGAGGCATCTCCTACTAGACCAGGTTGCTCAAAGCTTCATCTAGCCTGCTCTTAAACACTTCCAGGGATGAGGCATCCACAATTTCTCTTGGCAACCTGTTCCAGAGCCTCACCACCCCCATAGTGAAGAGCTTCTTCCTTATGTCTAAATCTACATCTACTTTGCTTTAGTTTAAAACCATTGCTCCTTGCCCTATTCCTACCTACCTTTGTAAACAGTTCCTCTCCAGCTTTCTTATAGCCCCCCTTGATACTCGAAGGCCATTGTAAGGTCTTCCTGAAGCCTTCTCTTCTCCAGGCTAAACAATACTTGTAAGGAGAGTTGCTCCAAACCTCTGATCATCTCCAAAGCAGCTTTAATAATAAACCAGCTGCAAGCTCAAGTACATTCTTATCATTAAATGAGGGAACAGGCTGCCCAGGGGGTTGTGGAGTTTCCTTCTCTGGAGACTCTCAAAGCCCACCTGGATCCATTCCTGTGCTAGACTACCCTAGGTGATCCTGCTTTTCACAGGAGAGTTGGACTTGATCTCTGGAGGTCACTTCCAATCTCTATCATTCTGTGATTCTATGGTTAAGAAGCTATATGACTGCCTCTTCTCTCTATAGGTTGTCACCACGCAATACAAGTGGTGGCGAACTTTACTTCACAGTAACTGAGCATACTGTCTTGATAAAGCAGGCTGGCTTTGAATAGCAAAGCCATAGCCTAGTAAAAAATAGACTTAGGTCTAAAGCTGCAATAATTAATCTACTTCACCCTTTCCCACCCCCAAATCCTAAGATTCAGTCCATGAGGAATCTGAATTTAGTTCTTAATGAACAAATGTTTGCAGGGATGTTTCTACAGACCCTAATGACATCTACACTGCAGGTAAACCCAGGACCATATTATAACAGAGACAACCACACCAGGCTTTAGTTTGGTAGGTCAGTGGGCAAGGGGCTTCATACAGCAAAGGAAGCTCTAATACAGAATTTCCAAGGCACTGCAGCTACCAGCACTTGTACTAGACAAAGCACAGTGGGATACACCTACAGGTCACATAAAATCCGGTTCTTCACAATGCCTCATCACAAGTATGCTACAAAGTCTAATAAAGCAGTATTGAATATATAAACAGCAAAGAGGAAAACTGAGAGCATTTAACACTCAATTTGCAGATGAGTCATCTCCAGAATCTGTAGTGACATGCTAGAAAGGTAAATATATAGTACAAATAAAAGTTTTCATAGGCAACAACACCCAAGTTTAACAACAATTTCCACAATTACTGGCAGCCTTCCCTGCCCTGGGAAGGCATTTTTGTGCACTCTGTATAGATTATGAACGGTTCCCTGAGAGGTGCATTTGTATTATCAAGTATATACCAAAAGGATCATGTCAGGTATTCAACATCCATAGAAACAGCTGTCACGATTTCACACCTAGGTTTCAAACACGAAAATTAAATCACCAATGCAGGAAGTCCATGCTAACTCACATTACCACACTAAGCCAAGAGCCCTCAAAGACATAATTTTTGCTTCTCAGGAGGCTTCATAGCTGATGCAAGAAGCAGATAATTTGCATTTTTTCACCACTCATCCTCTTTTTGCTATTAATATTTTTCAGATGGCTGAACAAACTACCCTTTTGCTAATGTTTTTGACAGTTGCATGAAAAAGAACAGTAGTAAAAGCTATAAATTAAGTCCTTCACCGTCTTGAAACTGGGGGGTGGGGTGGGGGTGGAAGCCAAAACACTGGCACTAGATAGAGACATATTCTCTCTTTCCCTTCTCTAGCTTAACAGCTTTCTTTAAAGCAAATTGTGAAAGGTAGACGTTTGGGGGTTCTGTGTGTATGGTTTTCTTAGGGGTTTTTTTTTGGTGGGTGTGATTTTTGTTGGGTTTTCAGTTTTGTTCTGTTTCTGATCAAACATTAACCTATAGGAAAGAAGGCTATCTGGAAAATTTCCTTTTGCCACCAGAACTTATTTTAACAATGCCTTTAAAACCCAGCCATATAACTGCACACAAACTCATCCTTCCATGTTTCCTAAGAGTGGCACAAGAGTTCTTGTTACTCTTTAAACATTCTTTTAACGCAGGTCTATCACTGGACAGCCATATATTGATGGCAGGGAGAAGAGACTCCTGAAGTAATCCGTACTTAGTTTACTCAAACACGAGGAACATTTTAATAGCTAAACATGAAATAAAACCAAATACACTTTCCGGGAGATTTCTTTAACATTGAGACTTCTGATTTTTCACCCTTGCTGCTGCACCGGGCTAAAAAATGTCACATCGTGCAATAGCCTGCGAACCTCTAACCGCCACAATCTAACACCAATGCCAACACATTATTACAGCACTTAACAGCGTACTCGACAAATGTGCCCTTAAACAGTCGCCAAGAGCTAGCTAGTATCTTTGAAATGACACTTTGCATGCCGTTTTCTCATGACCATTAGCCCCTATTGTTAGCACGAATGCAGTCACTGATTAACTATCTTCTTCACGGGTGGAAAACTCTTGACTTTGAGAAGAGTTTTGCAGCTTTAAGGAAACAGTGGGGGTGCATCCCCCATGAATGTATTGGTCACTGTTAGGGATCAAACGCGCCCGACTGCCAGTCTTTTGCTCTACTGAGCTGGGCTCAGCGTGTGCCCTGTGCCACCCGCGACACGATTAGGGGGTACCGAAAAAAGAAAGGCGATTTTTAAGTGTGAAGATGGAAGCGGGCATGGCTTTCACCCCAGTCCGCGGCAACTCCCGGGCTCAGGCACCTTTCCTCGCCCGCTGCCTCCAGGTAGCCCACTCAGGCCCACACAACCCCAGCCACCACAGTACTAGAAAAACTCCAGCCTCCTGTGAGGGGACAAACCGCGGACTTCCCGGCCCTGGCCCTATCCAAACGGCCGCAGCAGCGGCGCCGCCACCACCACCGCCCGGCGGATGAGGGAAGACCCTTCCAACACCTCAACGCCGGCGACTCCAGCACCAAATGGCAGCTGCGCGGGCGGGCAAGGAGGAAGGCTGCTTCCTCCCCGCCATTTCCCCACCCCGGGGGCGGGGCCGGCGCTGACATGGCGGGGCGCGGGGAGTAGCCAAGCCACAGGTCACGTGGTGCATGGCGCGCGCACTCCCCCCCGCCCCCCTCCCCCCCCTTCTCCTCCCCCTGTTCTCTTTCCCCCTCCTCTCCCTTCTCTCTCCTGTGGGTGGCGCGGGGCCGGGAGGCCTGCGCGATCCCAGGGTGCTGTGCGCGGCGTGGGCTCCGCCATCCCACTGGGAGAGACCGTCTGTACCGGGGCCCTGCCAGAGAGACTCCGCACCGAGCACGCTAGTGAGGGCGAGGGGAGAACGCGGGGCCCGCCGCCGCCAAACGGCCATGTCCGTGCGTAGCCCCTGAGCGGGACCGAGCTGCTCCTCCTCGCCCTCCCCTCTTACCCTCCCCCGCGCGGGCGCCCGCCCGCATCAGCCGCCGCCAACATGGAGGCCGTGAACGCCTTTAACCAGGAGGTGGGAGCCAGGGAAGGTGGGGGTTGGGGGGAGAGAGGATGGGAGAGCGGGTCTGGGAACAGCGGTGGTGCAGGGAGGGTCACGGTAGCCGCCATCGCTCTCCCTAAACCGCACTCGGCTTCCGGCTCTGGGCCGCGCGGGCCCGGTGCGGCGCCTCCAGAGGCCTGTGCTGGAGAGGGCCTGGGCAGCACTCGTCCTGGCTTGGTCCAGGGCCTCCCGCCAGCCTGAGGGGCAAAGGGTAGGGGAGATCGGTCTCCTGAGAAAAATGGAGGCGAGCGTTAGGCCCGCCGCGACAGTTGCAACGGCCTGGAGCGTTCCCTCAGCAACGCCGCAGACCGGATTCCCGCACGGGCCCGGGCGCAGGAGGGGTATCTGAGGAAATCTTCGGGCCTCCCTCTGTGCTTTTCTCCCCGTCAGTGTCCTCCTCACCCCACTGTAGAGCGTCTGAGCAGAGATCCTTGCTACAAGGCGTTCCCACCGCATGCACGTTGTTGAGGGGGAAGAAGCCGCGTTTGGGGGCGCGAAGCAGTTCTATTTCCTCGCAGTGGTTTGGTGAGAGACCTGCCATGTGAACAGGCAGCAAGCAGGACAGGCTGGAGGTTGAAGCGAGAAAGGGAAAAACTGCGAGGGAGCTTATCTTTGTATAGAAACAACTCTTTGGGGATGTGACTAAGATATACCCCAGCGTTAAGGAGATGATAGTTAGGTTAGAAAGGCTAAGGCTTTCAGTCGCCTTTCATACTACACAGAAGGTCCCTTTCGTCTTCTCTTTCTTGTTTTGTTTTAATTCTTTAATAAACCGATAGGAATCGGAACCAAAATGGATCGTGATTGTTTTTTGCGTAATACACAAGATACGTTAGCCTCTACTTAACAAAGTTTTCCACCCATGACTTAAAATGATTCTTGCATTAGGTAACACTTTTGCCTCAGTTCGACTTTTGCAGATCCTGCATGAACTATAGAACATGCATATTCTTGTTGCAGATGATCTGCTGAAGCTAAACCAGAACCTGTTCCAGAACGTTTAATACTTTCTGAAGGTTAGGTTGCTGTGCATGTTTGCTGAACAGAAACAGGAAAAATGGCAGACTTACTCTCATGTGATGAAGTCATGCTGTGTAAAGTTCACTCTGCCACTGCTTGTCTTACATACACGCACACCTGAAAACCGATTCAATAGAATTCTGGAAGAGCAAAGGGGAAAAGTAGGTAGCATGCACCTCTCGTTAATGGTTTTACTGGGTTTATTTACTTGCTTATGTTTTGGGTGTGTTTTGCTGGTTTGAACCAGTGATATGGAAGGATACAGAGCAACGTTCTCCCATGTGTTAAAATAGAATGGCACACATGCAGCATTTTCAGTTTTCCTGTAAACAGAGAACGGAATTATTCTTGCATGCTGAAATATCAACAGAAGTTCTAGTAGATGATTGCTTTCACTTCATTCATTCCATCATGTTGCTACCTGATAAAACCTGTACAGACAGTGCTTAGTGTTTCTCAAACAATAAAACTCACTTCTTTTGCTGATCTGGTGGTAAAAGTATGTGAGACTTTAGAGTGAAAACAGTGGTTTTAGGTATTTAGTGACTAAACAGTTTTAGAGGTGTGGATGTTTTGTTTCATATGTCTTCATCTAAGATACAGAAGTGTGGTACTGTTGTTTGGTGCAATGAGAAATACTGACTGAAATTCTAATGGCCAGCTGTTCAAAGATTGTGAAACACTGGGTTTCATTGGAACATCAGTAATGGGGAAGAAGACTATACTTGCTAAAATCCTTATTCTGCATCAGTTCCTATGTATGACTGTTTCTATACTTAGTATAAAGCTTGCATGATAATAAATGCAAAGGTTATGTAATTTACTGTCCTGTTCTCAGGAGGCATTTATGATACTGGCTAAGAATGTAAGCTCAGTTCTTAAACTGTTCTCCTAACTTACCAGCACATGTTGTCTGAAGCTGTGCATGGAAAATAATACATATTAAAGTATAAAACATTTCAAACTTTCTTGAGGACAGTAAGATTTACAGTCAGATGTTGTTCCATTTCTGGGCTTTCTCAATGAATGTGGAGAAAGTGAAAGAGCTGTTTTACAAAAGATCTCAACGTTGTGCACAGAATGGTGGGAATAGAGGAGGGTAGTGAGTGTGAGAGCTCACTTTGTAAAACTTGGAGTGGATAGGTGTTGTGGGAACTACAGCAGTACCTGTCTCTGTTCACCGAATAATTACTGAGCATGGAATAGCTTCAGCGGTGAAGATCAAGGTATCTACAGAATACTCTGTAGGTCAAGAATTCCTCAACTTGCTGGCTGCAACTACTACTGTAGGCAGAATTTGTAACTGCAGCTGCCTTGAATTTTTTTGCTGGACTGCCCATATATGCTAGAGGTGATGTGCTTCAGGCTTACTGTCTCTTCTGTGGAGGTTGTAGCTGTCAGCTCCTTTGTCAGCCTACGTGAAGGAGGAGATGCCACTTACTCCTTCAGGTGATGTGATCATTAGGGATTTTTTTGGGGTGGGTTTGGCAGTTATAGCAGTTTCTTGAATGGTGGGAGGTCCAAGTTTGAATCATGGCTGTAAGTAAGGCATCCTTGAATCTGTTAGGTTGGTATCCTCTTCTTGGTCAAAAGATCTTGGCGAGGATGAGAAAAGCACTAGTAACACTTATGCAGTTTAAACTGTTTTGTTTTGGCTGGAGCTATTCCTCCAGCCCTGTAGAAATGATTAGTAGTTTTTGTTGACTTAGATTCCAGTTCTACTTGTAAGGTCATTTTCTGCCCTTTGGGTTATAGGCTTCTGACAGTGTATATGGTTATGTTGCTGTGAAGTAACCTGTTTCTGCCTGCCAACTAATTGTGATGAGGGTGTGATCGTAACTGCCCATTGGAATTGTAAGGTAAAACTTAAATATAGAGGTTTGAGCTGGCATATTGCACTTAGCAATTGTGGCAGGCTAGGAAAGGATGCTTAAGAGTCAATTAGTTTGACTTTGTCAGTGGGTGGTAACTTACACAGGTTATGTAATTTGATCATGTTTGATTGTTTTGCCCATTCCCTGGGTCCTGTTCTTTGCACCTATACTTTGAATGCAATTCTTTCCATAAAGGTGCCTCTTTAAAATTCTCACTTTTCTGCAGGAGCAAACGCATCTTTTGTGTTGACTTGACATGTTTGTCAGTCTATCCAACTGCATTCTGAGCAGGTATTTCCAGCTGAATAGGTGGGATTTGACAGTTATGTAGCATATTGTATTTTGCCTGTGGTAACTAGTTCAAAGTGTATCCTGGAAGAATGAGTTAGAATTTGTGTACTATTAGGTGCGTATGTTGTGTTAAATTAACAGTGCAGTGTAAGTAAATCACAAAAGGTAACTTCATGATGATACAAAACTTTGGTTTTAAGAAAACAGGAAGGAGTTTTCATAAACCCAACCCAAACCCATACATCTGCCACGGTTTATAAAAGTTTTAGTCCTTGTCATATTGTGACTTAAAAGATACATGTTTCCTTTTCTTTAATCTGGAAAATTTGGGGATAGTTTACTGGTTAGAAAAGTTAGAGATTTCTTCACAGTTTTGTTTCTGGAAGGAGAACAAAGTCAAGTTTCCTATTTTACAATCTTGTGTTTGTATTGAGTAATGCAATATATTCAATTAATTGTATGTCTCAGGTTGGTAATTGTTAATCTGTACCACTGAAACAACTGGTATCATGCTGAAGTGTGCCTGAATCACTAGCAGGATAGGTATTTCGTGGGATGTTTCTTTATAGTTGCAGTTTTACTATTTATCCATATTCAGTAAACCAGAGAGTTGTCATTTGGATCTAGTGCAGCTATCTTACGCTACTGGCAAGACTTCATTTTGCATGTTCTATTACAATCTGTTGCTCCCTGTTCTTCCTCTCCCCCCATCCTATAAATAGAGGTTAGCAGGATATCCTTTGCAGTGGTTCTTCAGCAGTTCCTGGAACTCATGAACCCCAGTTAGATTCCCTCTGCTGTATGACAAGGACACAGTTGCCAGTACCTGTGGTTGGAGGAAAGACTAACATAGTATATTTGTGGATTTTGGCACTCTTTTATCCTTGAGGAAAACAGTGAAAGCTGCTACCTGTTGTAGCTGCCTAAAATTCCAGTAGGTACAGTAGGCTGTATTTTTAAGTCAGTGCTGGCTTCTGTATGCTCTGTGAGAGTGCTTAAGCAGCAGTTCAAATGCATTTGGATGGGATAGAGGGAGAGAATATAGGCAAATGCTACTAGTGTTTCAGATAGAATTTAGTACTTTTTTTAGGTTGCCAGGCCCAGACAAGTTATAGAAGTAGTGTGCAGCTCTTTGGGGATGAAAGCTTGTTTGTTTTTTTATGACTGTATCATGGTAACTGAAGTGTGATTATCACTGTGATCCTGAAAGAGCTGTGTCTGTTGCTTCTTAAGTGAACTGTTTCCGGGAATACCGAAAGCTGTGGCATTAGGTTTAGGGTAGTAGTAGGGTTAGTAGAGAATCTTGATGGAGAAGAAATGAGATGAACAGCTTTTCAGGAGACATGCTGGACTGCATCAGGAGAATTGTGGCCAGCAGGTCGAGGAAGGTGATTCTCCCCCTCTACTCAGCTCTGGTGAGATCCTACCTGGAGTACTGTGTCCAGTTCTGGAGCCCCTATTACGAGAGGGATCTGGAGGTGCTGGAACATGTCCAGAGAAGGGCCACAAGGATGATCAGAAGGCTGGAGCACCTCTCCTATGAGGACAGACTGAAGGAGTTGGGGCTGTTCAGTCTGGAGAAGAGAAGGCTCCCAGGTGACCTAATTGTGGCCTTCCAGTATCTGAAGGGGGCCTACAAGAAGGCTGGGGAGGGACTTCTCAGGATCTCAGGTAGTGATAGGACTAGGGGGAATGGAATGAAGCTGGAGGTGGGGAGATTCAGGCTGGATGTGAGGAGGAGGTTCTTCACCATGGGAGTGGTGAAGCCCTGGAATGGGTTGTCCAGGGAGGTGGTTGAGGCCCCATCCCTGGAGGTGTTTAAGACCAGGCTGGATGAGGCTCTGGCCAGCCTGCTCTAGTGTGGGGTGTCCCTGCCCATGGCAGGGAGGTTGGAACTAGATGATGCTTGTGGTCCCTTCCAACCCCGAATGATACTATGATACTATGAGCTCAGCACTGTTCCAGAGAGGCAGTTAAGTTTCAAAACTCTGTGTAGAAAACAATCTGTTCTGTGTACATAATGATGTCATTTGCATATGAGTGTCCTTTGTAAAGGTGTTTCTTCCCAGTGATTCAGAATTTGTGAATGTTCTTCCTAGGCCACAGAAATAGCTTAGTTGATAAAGTACTATTTAACTTCATTGCCTGAGGTTCATATCGGGTCAAATTTAAATCTCACTTTATTTTCCAAAGAATGTAGCTTGACAGCAAGGAAATTTCTGGTCTTCTCTTGCCTTTAGCAGCACCTAAATCTTGGTTTGCTTCACAGCTGACGGTCAAGAATTTAAAACTTACATTGATCCTGTGAGACATAGCTTAATGACAGTTTTAGTAGACATCGTTGTCTTTCTCCTTAGTTACTCAAGGCAGAATAGGAACCTCAAAGGGGAAGGGAATCAGTTTTATAGGGGAAGGAAAATGTATGTTGCTAACAAATTTTCTGAGGACCTGTGTGTACTTTTTAAAACATTTGGCCTTTTAAAGATATGATCACACATTGGTGCTTTGTTAACAGAATAGTGTGCTATCTGTGCTTCTTGGTCATGTCTTCCAGCATGGTTTTATTCTGTAGACACATGAACAAATACGCAAAAGAATGCTTAGAGTACTGACTGTGGGGGGTGTGTGTAGCCTGCTTAGAAGAATGTTCTTGGACCTGTAAGACTTGATAAAATTGTTGGGGGCGTGTTAGATTGCTCTGTGAAAATTAGAGAAGGGAGGATTGAAGGAGAATAGTGTAACAATGACCCGAGTGGCTGATAACCACTAATGACTAAACACTCTGTTTCATTCAGGAGATCATGTTGCTATCTGTGGTGCTGCTTTTCTGTGGGTCTTATTTACTAAGTATGTAAAATGGAGCACTCACTACCTCTTTATTTTGTAAATAAAGAGACCTTCTTATGTCAAACAAACTTCAGCCAGTGAGCAAAGCCAGGGGAGTTAGTTCAAGCCTTAAAAGATATTTTTTACCAACCTGCTAGCTCATGCTTAAAACAGATAAATAGATTTAAGATTGTACATCGAGCTCAAGACACCCCAAAGGATATAAGCCTGGAATTTTTCTTCTGTGTGAACGGGATAAGTCTCACTGGGTGACATCACTTCTTTCCTAGTAGTTTCAGGTTTGCAATGTGTATAGGCTGCCTTTTTTCTCTGACTGTGTTTTATGTTTTTCTCTTGGCACCCCTGTTCCTTCTCTACTGATGTGCATGCATCACTTTCTGGGTTTGCTTCTCTTGCAATGGATTCAGTAAAGTAGAGAAGCTCATAGCATTCCTGCATTTCAATTTGCTCTTGTTCTGAAGACATACTGTGCCCAAACATAATGTCTTTATAGGAGTCTAAGACCAGGTTTTGCATAAATTTGAAGTGATTTTTCCCTTTTGAATAAATAAACCATTAGAATAAACCTTTATTAGAATAAACCAAACCAGGTTGGAAGAGACCTTCAAGATCATCATGTCCAACCCATCAACCAATCCAACCCACCCAAACAGCTAACCCATGGCACCAAGCACCCCATCGAGTCTCCTTCTGAACACCTTCAATGACGGCGACTCCACCACCTCCCCAGGCAGCCCATTCCATAGCGCAATCACTCTTTCTGTATAGAACTTCTTCCTAACATCCAACCTGAACCTCCCCTGGCACAGCCTGAGACTGTGTCCTCTTGTTCTGGTACTGGGTGCCTGGGAGAAGATACCATCATCCACCTGTCTACAACCTCCCTTCAGGTAGTTGTAGAGAGTGATAAGGTCACCCCTGAGTCTCCTCTTCTCCAGGCTAAGCAACCCCAGCTCCCTCAGCCTCTCCTCATAGGGCTTGTGTTCCAAACCCCTCACCAGCTTTGTTGCTCTTCTCTGGACTCGTTCCAGCAAGTCAACATCCTTCCTAAACTGAGGGGCCCAGAACTGGACACAGTACTCGAGGTTCAAAAAAGCACAGTTCTTGGGTTTCTGTGTAAGATGGCCCCTCAACAGGCGTTTGCTGCTTGAAAGACGGGAAACTGAAGGCCATCATCCTATTCACTCTCCTGTTGCCCACCCCTCCTTGTACACTTCACCCAGGGCTTATGAACTGGAGCAAGTTCTAGTTTGAATTGGAAGGCCTTCTTAGTTGACTTCTGCCATGTGTTTTCTGTAGTACTTTTGTAATTTACATTAAATTTAAATTGAGGTGGTTACTAGCTTCCTCTTAAATGCAGACAATAACATCAATATCCCTTTTCCCATCTACTATGGTTCAATGAACGGCTCATCGTTGTTATTTACTTGCATTTATCAGCCTGAAAACACACAGGTGACTTTTCTGCCTTTTAGATTCTTGACTTTATAGATACTTTATTCTGTACTTCCATACTGCCGTGAAAAGTATGCAAAACTCTTGATATTTTGTATTATGTCTTGATTTTAGTTGGCTCTTTAATGGTTTTGGAGCATGCGGGTTGATATGGACCAACAAAGAAATGACTCCTTTTAAAAACATGATGCTTGTAAAAATATGTGCAGCTAGAGTGCACAGATTTCTGAAACCTCTTTCCCTATGTTTGAAAGTATTTAGACATTGTATCCTAAGATGCAGTTTGTGTAAAACAGAAGTGTGTTCTTTTTTAATACTGCTTTGAGCAGGCGAGACTATTATAACGGGAATAAGAAAGTGTTTTTTCTCGTGTTTAAAAGAATCCACACCAGACAGCAGGAAATAATTCTTCTTAAAGTCTTGAAATTATCAAAACTCCATTAAGATACAAGCCTTGAATGGTCCTTGAATTAATTAGATCTTATATAAAAATAAAGCTTCATTTAATTTCTTTTACCCTGCTGTCTCTTGCCCTGTGGTGCTCTCCCCCAACCCATTGCAGCCAACTGGATACTCTGGTTGGTTTTCTTTGCCAGATTAATGGGTTTGGGACAGTGATACTAGAAGTAGAGATAAAGCTAACTCCTGCTGCCTCTTTAGCCACTGGTGTCACTGCATGGGGAAGGAAGGTAGGGAAAAAACCCAGGAGCAGGGATTTTTTTCTCCAAACATCCAGTTGTGGTCAGTAAAATCAGAAAGCAATTTCTCGCAAGTCAAGCTTTGCAGGACAGAGCATTCCAATGACAGGATCCTTTATAAAGCATCTGAGGTTTTTTTTTTTAGCTGATCATGGTGTCTTTGAGAAATTAGATGTATTATTGGAAGCATGGTCCTCTGAATGTAGAGGGTTTTTTTCTCATACATTGTTTTGGTAAATGTGTGTGAAAGATGTTCCAAGTCTAATTAAACTTACAGAAATGTACACACATGCCTTAATGAACAGCTTCCTCTTCTAACACAATCCACAAGGAACTAGTAAGGTAGTTAAATTTTAGATTTACCCATCTTTAAAACATGCTTTTGACACCTGTAGCTATGATACTGCAAATTAAATAAAAGTCAGATTTAAAATAGTTGTTTGGGTATTCTGAAATTGAAAAAGGCAACAAAATCTTGATGTGCTATTCCAAGAGATAGCGTGTGTGTGTGTGTCTGAGGAGAAGGCAGAATACACATGCATAAATAGGCACAGACATGTGTATGCATATACATATATGTGTGTGTGTGCAGGTATATTTATATACACACGTGTGTTTGCATCTCAGTTTGATGCATGTGTCAGCTGTAGTTCATCCTGAGCTGGAAGTATCTGTGTGTACTGACTTCATTGCTTTTACTGCATTTTTGTTGCTGTTGCCCAGAGTGCTGTCTATAACAGCAAAGGAACAATTTGCAGTGCTGTGCTCAATATTATTCTTCCAAAGATCTTTTTTATTCCAACCTTATTAGCCTAAGTTTTCAGTTTCTCATAGTTTTTAGTGACTTCTTCAAGCTGCCATATTCTTTATTGTGTTCTCCCTGGCTGCTTCCATGCATCCAGCTGATTTCTCATTTTCCTGCCCTCTGGCAGTTTTTCTCCTTGGATTTTTATTCTTCTTTTTCCCCTGGTTGCAACGTCATCTTTTTGGATTTCTTTTAAGATACTTAAGTTTATCTGTCTCTGTGTTTCTGAAGTACAAATGCTGAAGTGCTGCTTTCACACTGGCTTCTTGGTTATTGTCGTATGGGACTGGCTAGTTTTTCTGCAGGAGCAGTTGCTGCCACGTGTGAAGGAAACGATATGGAGTGCCTGTCTTAATGTTGGCTCCTCTAACTAATTTTTTTGAACTTCTGCTGGTGGTTTGTGGATGTTTTAGAGTTTTTTTTTGTGTGTTTTGTTTTCTTTTGTTACCTCTTGAAACACATTTTCCTGAGGTTTAATAATGTCGCTGACTTGTTCCTCAGAAGTCATCTTTGCACTTAACGCTGAAGAAATATAATTCAAAACCTAACAAGCCTTTTTAAAAAAAAGAAAGAAAAATAGAAAAAAAGTAACCAAGCCAACACACAGATTTTCCTCTTCTATTTTCTGACAGCTTTTGTTCATACTGTGACTTCTCAGCAGTCAGGGATGTTAGCTGAAGTATCTCTTACAGCTTGAATGGCTTTAAAAATCAAACATCCTGGCAGTAGAACTTGCCTTTTATGAAGATTAATAATGAAAAGTCATAGTCCTGCCTTGGTGTTGGAAAAGGTATCTGCCTGCCACTGTCCTGAAGGGTAATTTTTCTTCTTTCATACCTTCTGGAATAGGAATTGAATTAAGCAAGAGAATGCCTTCTTGCCTACTCTTCATGTTTTATTGATGTAAGGCTTTCATTTTGTATTACTATGTCTTGTTATTACTTGCTTTTAAATATTTGGACAGACTTTTTTTACCTTCTCCATTGTTATATTCCATAACTGACACAGTGGATAAATCTGTGTTAGTAGGTAACTTCACAAGAATCTTGGACCTTTACATTAATAGAAAAATAAGAGATAAGTTTTTAAATGGCATCTTACTTTCCATTATGCTATCAAATAAAGATACTTTATTCTCTTATTTTGCTTTGTGCTAAATAATTGGTCACATTTTTGGCTAATGTTCATGGGCTCTATTTTTTCTTTATTGTGAAGGGCAAAAGGAAATTATGTAATGCAATACCATTTTATTTGTGATTCGTGGGGAATACGTTAGAGGTAAAAAAACCCATGACAATATAATGATTCTACCTTTAGTAAGCCACAGCTCAACTAGGAAGTTAAGTTTATGGTAAGAATAAAAAATATTTAATGAAGCAGAACCACCTAACCATGAGCTGTGATGTAACAGGAGAAATTAATAGTAGTACTGGAATACCCTTGCAAGATGAGAGAAGAGTGGTTCTGACAAGTCGATTATGCTTCCGGGTCTAATGACCAGTAGAACAAAAGTGTGCAAGGTAGGCCATAAAAAACATAGTGTAGCATACTGTGTAGATTTTGCAACTGGTTATTTTATGATGTGGAATTACAGCAACAGCTTATGGAGCATATAGAATTCACTGTAGATCCAGAGTAGGCAAAGTGGTCTGGAAAGTGGTGAGATGTGCATTGGGTTTTGGTGTCTTCTAAGTGTGTGCCTGCATGCTTACGAGTGTAAGATTGTTGTATTAGAAAACAACACAAAACCCCAAAACAGTAAAAAACAAAACAAAAACAAAACCAACTCCCCATATCCTTCATTTCCCTATCCTCTTAAAATGCTCTACAGGAAGCAGAATACAGTAAGAATGTCATGCTGTTCATGTGGTATTGGTGTCTTGAGGAAAATGTATCACTGTCCCCTCAGCTTTCTATAGTCCACCCTTCACTGATGTTTCATCAGCTCTGATAGTCCTGTGGGCAAGTTTTAGTTTCTCAGTTTCTGCAGTGTGAAACTAATTCTTCTTCTCAGAATTATGGTCAATACTAGAAGACAGCAGTGTCTTCTCTGAATGCATAGGCTCAAGACATTTTGAAAATGTTTTGTAATCAATTTCCTCAGGCATGAGATGTAAGTCATGGTGATGCTGTTTGTGCAAAGAAGGGATTTTTTGCTTGGAGTCACACTTTCAGATTTGAAGAGCTGAACTAGAGTATGTGTTCTGTGAATTCAGACTTGAAAAGCAAAAAAAAGTGTTTAGTAATGCAGAATCCCTTTTTGTGCTTATTGCTTGTAACAGAATAGCATTCTTCTTAATGTCTGATTACAGCTCTTTGAAATAATATGCCTGGACTATGTTTATAGGAATAAGATAAGAATTATTCTGTAATTTGGGTTCACAGAATGAATGCCTCAAAACATCACATATAAAAAATTATATTTTCCACTGGGTGGTATTCATATGGAGAATAATGCAGAGGAGTCTCCAAAACAGTCAGTGCAGTTCATTTTGGTAATAATACAGCATGGTCATAGCAAGTGAAACGGTAAACATCTCCATAAAAGATATTTGCAATGCCTGTGTATAACAGGATCATTTGAAAAGTTAGTATTGATTTGATCAGCTCAATAGATGAAAGTTGTCATACTTTTGGATTATGTTAGCCTAGCTGTCTGTAGTGCCACCCTCAATATTTCTATTTGGTAAGCAGACCCTCCAGACTAACGTAAATGAAGCTGCAGTTATGTCTGGTGTCTATTGGTTTTGTAAAGTCTCAGGGTCCCATGCCATAAATTAGCAGCACCTGTACCATAAGGTAACCGATACTGATTGTTAGACACAAACAGGACTTTGAGAGCAGCCTCATCAGAATCTGGTAATTTGGTGAATATGGGTTAGTTCACAAGCAAGACAACTTTGAACATTGCCTAGAAAGATCTGCTCCTTAGTCTTTTTGTTTCCTGGGACAGCCAGCATTGTGAGGATACCTAGAGTGGAATGTCAATAGTTAGTCAATTGTCTGAAATGTCTTTTTTGTTAACTGCTTAAACTTCAGAATGTATTTTTAAATACTTGTTTTCTCTCCTTAGCTCTTTTCATTGATGGAGATGAAACCTCCTATTTCCCGAGCAAAAATGATTCTCATCACAAAAGCTGCCATTAAAGCTATTAAGGTAAGGCACAGCAGAACAAACACAGAACTGTAACAGTAGCAATGTTTTGTTATTTTACTTCAAAGTAAATTCATCTCTGGATTTCCTGGTGTTGGTTTCATGGATGTTTCACTCTAGCTGGTGTTAAGAATGTTATCCACAAACAAGTGGGTGGTGAATATCATCTCTTGGTTTTAGACTAATTAGTAGTATACTGCCAGCTGGATTTTTTGAGTAATTGCTTTTTAATGCTAAACTCACTAGGGTGTTATTATTTCAATGTAATGAAATTTTCAGTGTTTCAGGATGCAACTAGCACATAGGTGTCTTGCTTTGAAGCAATAATTACTTTAGAAAGTAAATCCAGAAAGCTCTCACTAGTAACTGTAGTAGCAGTATGTCTTTTTGTGTGTATACTGGCACACTTTGGACAGAAAGGATGACTTAATTAGCTCAAGTGCAGTGAGTGTAGTGTTTTGTAGTTTCTCCTAAATGGTAGTAAGCACAAAGAGTTAAAATACTTGTGAAATGATGTGCCGCTGTTGAGTAGATGATACATTAATTTCTAAATTTATCTTCCAGCTCTACAAGCATGTTGTCCAGATTGTAGAGAAGTTTATTAAAAAGGTAAGAATAAAAAAGAATCTACTGATACTGCCTGCATCTGTTGCTAGATGTTATTAATAACGCTCGTAAACAGCCAAAAAGCCTCGTGTTATTCAGGGACCAAGAAAAGAAATTCTCTTTTGTTAGGACTTTATACATTTTAATACCTCTTTTTGTATGTAATCTCCCAATTTGAGTTTTCAATAGTGCATTAAGAAGCAGAGGAAAAAATTGTCAATTTCCTCCTTTCTTCTCTACCTAGCAGCTGGGGAGGAAGCTGGAGGAATTGAACTTCAAATGAATTTTCACGGGCTAAGATAATTCATAGTTTGAGAAAATAGTTTTCATGCTTGCCTAGGCATGTAGAACAACAGACTAGAATGTAATGCTTGCTAGAACCAAACTGTGAGTGAACAGGAAAAATACTCTTTTTTGTTCAGAGTCCTTCAGAGACCTCCAAAGAGAAGGGCTTGCCATTAAATTCTGGAGAACAGAGTTGGTTGGATGCATTTCGGTCCGTTGAGTGTTGCATAATTCAATAGCAGAATTGTGACAGGCTGTACTGTAATCTAGTAGACCTGTTGTTGAGATTACAAATTGTGAACCCAAAGGTACTTCACAAGCAGTGATTGAGAAGGTAACAGCTTCTTCAGGGCTGTGCCAGGGGAGGTTTAGGCTGGATGTTAGGAAGAAATTCTTCACAGAAAGAGTGATTGGCCACTGGAATGGGCTGCCCAGGGAGGTGGTGGAGTCACCATCACTGGACATGTTGAAGAGGAGACTGGATGAAGCACTTGGTGCCATGGTTTAGTTGATAAGATGGTATTGGGTGATGGGTTGGACTTGATGATCTTAGAGGTCTTTTCCAACCTCGTTAATTCTGTTCTCTTCTACTCTGTCCCAAATGTGAAAGCACACTTTTTCTACTTTATTTTCCATTGCTGTAAAGAAAGCCAAAGCACGAAGAGTATTCTACATAAAACAAATGAACATTTTTTTCTACCCACACATACCAAGTATAAGTTTCTTGTAAAGGTATAAGGGAATGTGTACTGCCTTGTTAGCATCATTGTTTAATGGAAAACTATTTTTATGTTTCTAGTGCAAACCGGAATATAAAGTCCCTGGATTGTACGTTATTGACTCCATTGTTCGTCAGTCTCGTCACCAGTTTGGAACAGACAAAGATGTTTTTGGGCCAAGATTCTCTAAGAATATTACTGCCACATTCCAGTATTTGTATCTCTGTCCATCTGAAGACAAGGTACAAGTATAATTTTTCAAGTGTTGTTGTGAATTGCTACCAGTGCTACCTTCCGCTTACAGGAAAGCTGAGTTAGTGATTCTCGTGACCATGGTAGTGAATGTTACTATATTAAGTGGTAAAATATGCTGAGAAAGATTGTACAAGGTGAAAGTTAAATGAAAGTTCTAGTTAAGATATTTATTTTGCCTAACTTAATCACTTCTGGTTTGCCTATGCAAGCATTTCACCAGTGTGACTATGCTAAACCTTGTTTTTCTTGATGCTCCTTCAGGACAACTTACAATTGAAGGTGTAAAGTGTTACAGAAGCAGCTGTGGTATTGTAGGCAGTGAAGGTTCTTCTCTCACACAGTTAAAAAAAAATCAATTTAAAAATCACCATACTGATTTCTTCAGTCTTTAAAAATTCCACACTTGAATTTCATTTGCCAGACTGGTTTAAAGCCTCATTTTTCTTACTTTTGGTGTACTTCCTGATAGAACAGAGGTTCTGAAAGTATTGTGAATTCATGATGGCCCAGGCTGCCATCAACAGAAGGTAGCTTGCGTGTCCTCTATGAGAACACTTTCAAAAGGCTTCCCAGATAAGTGTGTTTGAGAAGTTGCCAGTTGGTTTCCATGAAATCACCTAGTTGCTCTTTTCCTGAATTGTACTCTGTGAGAGTAACATACTGTTTTTTACCTAATCTGACTTTATACCTAATCTTCTGACTAAGCTTTTTGAAAAGCTTTAATGCTCTTTGGTTTTCCAGTGTGGAACATTGAGACCTTTAGGCTCTGAATCTGATACTCTGGAGCTTCCAGGTTAATACACTGGTGAAATAATGCAGCCCCTTCCTTCTGAATTTGTAGTTAACATTTTGTTTATCTACATTAATTAGACTATCCATCTCATTCATGGAACTACCTGATTACCTCACTGCTAAAATAGTTAAGATTTCTGCTAGGGAGGGTAACACTGTTTGTAATCTGCTTGCTTTATGAATTTTCAGTGTGCAAACATGCCTGATCTGCAGTACCTAGCAGCTAGGGTTGATACCCAAAGAGAATGATACCATTTTTTTCTAATAGCCTTTCTGTAAGATTAATAATGTGACTGAAAACAAAAGTATTACTTTTGTTCATTTTTCTGACTTCCATATTATTTTCAGGTTTTCTGGAGAGATAGTGTACCCAATGCCAAATAATGCTGCTGGTTTTAAGTTGTTGCTCAGACTAAAATCTTGTTTTAAAAATAGCCATTTTGGCTTTCTCTCTAATTTATCTTACTGTAGAAAGTACTCTTGGAAATTTTTAATCACTTAGTGTGTGGAAGTCTAGGTGGATTTGCATGGGTATATATAACATGGTTTGGTTTGATTAGGTGGTGTTGGATGATAGGTTGGACACGATGATCTTGAAGGTCTCTTCCAACCTGGTTTATTCTATTCTATTCTAACTGAGTCACAGTAAGGCATTTTATTGTTAAAACAAGAAAGAACAGAAGCAGTTCATTCTTAGCCAGCTACAGTAGAAGTACTTAAAATGTATGGGTATGCAAGTCAGGTGAATTAAGTATGCAGAAAAGAGAGGTATGTCTGTATTGCCATGTACTCTGACTTTTACTTCCTTACATCGTTTTCCAACTGAAACAGCACATCTGATTGGATATTATTGTTCAATACTAGGCTATGAAGGAAAGACTGATTTCCAGCTTGTTCCTGAAAGCTTCATTGTTCTTAATGTTAAAAAAAGAAGTGAGCTTAAAATAACAGCTGACAATCAGAGGGTTTGATTTAATCTTTCTGTAGTGATCAGTTGGAATGTTTTTCACTTGCTTTGCTGATCTTTTGATTCATCATTGAGATGAGTTTTCCAGCTCCCTTTCATTTTCTCTCTCTCGTTTGTCACATTTGTTGTACGTTTCACACCTTTATGACCATCTGTGAATCAATGATGGGGTTGATGTGACTTCCTCTATTGTCTGTCAAATCTGCATTTTCTGACTGGCCAGAACAGTTTTAGAAGAGTGGCACAAGTCTGTTTTTACAAGAGTGGGTAGTAAAATAAGTCATCAGTTTCTATCATGCCATGTAAAAGATCTTTCTGACCTATGTGACAGCATAGGGTGTTGTTAAATAGGTATGCCAAATTATGTTGGAGTCCTGCTCTGTTCAAACCTTCCTTCTCAACATATGGAAGATAAATATGGAGTTTGTGGACTTGGAAAGCTATATTTGGTGTTAATGTTTGCCTTGTTTTAACAGAGTAAAATAGTCCGTGTCCTGAACCTGTGGCAGAAAAACGGAGTTTTTAAAATAGAAATAATTCAGCCTCTTTTGGATATGGCAGCAGGAACTACTGCCACTGCACCAGTGACAGAAAATGCTACTAATAATGAAGGTATGACTTACATTATAGCTTCTTTTAAAAGGATGAGCTCTAAGAGCTTGTTTGCTTTAACTTTAAAGTGCCTACTACTAGTGTCAGCATTGATAAATTTGCTAAAAGCATACTGCAGATTGAATACTGTGTTTGGTTTTCAACCCTTCACTACAAGAAAGATTTGGGTTACTGGGGTATGTCCAGAGAAGGGCAGTGAGGCTGGTGAAGGGCCTAGAGAACAAGTCTTACAAGGAGTCGCTGAGTGAACTGGCATTGTTTAATCTGGAGAAGAGTAGGCTGAGGGGAGACAACTACCTGAACGGAGGTTGTAGTGAGGTGGGGGTTGGTCTCTTCTCCTGAGGAGCTAGGGATAGAGCAAGAGTAAGTGGCCTCAGGTTTCAGTAGGGGAAGTTCAGTTTAGGTATCAAGGGGAAATTACTAAGAGTGGTCAGGCATTGGAATGGGCTGGCCAGAGGGAGTCACCGTTCCCTGGAGGTGTTCAAAAAACATGTGGAGTTGGCAGTATTGGGTCGATGGTTGTACTAGGTCTTAGAGGCTTTTTCCAACTTTAATGATTGTGTGGTTCTATGCAGCTGAACTTCATTGTCACAATTGTGTGCCGTGGCTGAACTCAGAATTCCAAATAAATCCTGGTTCTATACTTCAGTTACCAGGATGTGAACACTTGTATGGAAAACATCTGAAATGACATGATGTATGCATATATGTTCATTCAATTTTTGGTGTGAAGTATTTTTTTATTCTCAATGTTATAATTCTAATCTTTTTAATGTTAACTTCTGGATAAGTGTGATCTTGCATATTAAGAGCTACATCTATTCTTTGAATCAGCTTTTCTCTGAAAGCAGCAGCTGTCAGTCTCTTTCAGGATGCAGCTCTGAAACATTGTAACTGGTGTTCAAAATGCAAATTCTTGAACAGTAAATGTATGCCTGGCAGTAGGCTTTTACATGGGCTACTGGTTGAAAACTGCTGACCTAAAGACTAAAATAATGACATCCTGCCCACGGTATTTTCACTGACCCATTTTATGCCACATAAAAAAGCTGGTAATGAGGTTACCAAATTGTGGATGAGAATATGCATACCACAATTCTCTTTTCTTGAGAGGGCTGCCTTTCTGAGTTTGTACTCTGTATTTCAGACTTAGCTTTGGTAACCTCCTTACATAGAGCACTCAAATATGTTGGGAGTAGGATTGGTAAAAAAATTAAATGGAGTGGGTGCAGTGTGGTGGCAGACAACAAAATAATGATGCACAGTAGCATAAGTGAAATAATTTCCAGTGGTGTTAGGGAAAGCCTATTCTATTGAGATCCTTTATAAACATGGCAGGGCAGAGGGAGAGAATGTCTTAGCATTTGAGGAGACTGGTGGCTATACTATTTCATTCTGACATGA
Organism: Melanerpes formicivorus; assembly: GCF_026170545.1. Taxonomy (NCBI): domain Eukaryota; kingdom Metazoa; phylum Chordata; class Aves; order Piciformes; family Picidae; genus Melanerpes; species Melanerpes formicivorus. The sequence continues at coordinate 11,143,400 of NW_027142363.1, read as the reverse complement.
CAGATGAGCAGCACTATTTTGTCCATCTTTGTCTCATCACTAGTAGCTAGAAGGTTGGATACCTTCTGCCTAGATTTTCATCTACAGAAATACTGATTTCAAGGAAATTATTTGGATGCACCAGAGGGGATAATTTGTCTCTGAAATAAATATGGTAATGAATAATAATAAATACATTAATGTATTATGTGAAGTAGAATCTATCTAGCTCTAATGCTACAGAGTCTGCTTAGCCAAAAGAAAAGAAAAGAGAGAGAAATGCAAATTTTCCCCCTTGAGTAAGCAAATATCCTTGTGAATGTATACAGGGAATAATCTGGGGATTCATTTATATTTAAAGGCAGTCATGTATGCTTTTGCAGGATTTTTACATAGCATCTGACTTTTGGGAAAATACTGTGTTTGGTTTCGCTTGCTGCATGTCAACAGTGCAGTTACTGAAACTGCAGACAGGTGAATACCTTTAAAGCAATTGGCATTGTGAGGCAAACAGTGTCTCAAACTCAAAACAATGGTTCTGTTAATGGCTTTATTTTTTAGCTTTCAGTTTTCTGGTAGTCCATTACAATATGTCCATCTAGATAAAGCTAATAGCACGTCTTCAAATGTGATCATCGTTTTACTAAAGCTCAGTGGAAATGCGAGTCTTTCCCTGAAAGAACAGCAAACATTATTTTTGTGGTAGGAAGATTTCATAGTATCATAGTATCATTCAGGGTTGGAAGGGACCACAAGGATCATGTAGCTCCAACCCCCCTGCCATGGGCAGGGACACCCCACACTAGATCAGGCTGGCCAGAGCCTCATCCAGCCTGCTCTTAAACACCTCCAGGGATGGGGCCTCAACCACCTCCCTGGACAACCCATTCCAGGGTTTCACCACTCTCATGGTGAAGAACCTCCTCCTCACATCTAGCCTGAATCTCCCCACCTCCAGCTTCATTCCATTCCCCCTAGTCCTATCACTACCTGAGATCCTGAGAAGTCCTTCCCCAGCCTTCCTGTAGGCCCCCTTCAGATACTGGAAGGCCACAATTAGGTCACCTCGGAGCCTTCTCTTCTGCAGACTGAACAGCCCCAACTCCTTCAGTCTGTCCTCATAGGAGAGGTGCTCCAGCCCTCTGATCATCCTTGTGGCCCTTCTCTGGACATGTTCCAGCACCTCCACATCCCTCTTGTAATAGGGGCTCCAGAACTGGACACAGTACTCCAGGTGGGGTCTCACCAGAGCTGAGTAGAGGGGGAGGATCACCTCCCTCTACCTGCTAGCCACACTTCTCCTGATGCAGCCCAGGTTCTGATTGGCTTTGTGGGCTGCAAGTGCACACTGAGAGCTCATGTTGAGCTTTTTGTCCACCAGCACCCCCAGGTCTCTCTCCTCAGGGCTGCTTTCCAGCCAGTTACTGCCCAGCCTGTATTTGTGCCTGGGATTGCCTCGACCCAGATGCAGGACCCTGCACTTGCTCTTATTTATCCATCAGATCCAGGTTTGGCATGGGAATATGCAAAGTGGCATGTGAACAATGATGTTAAGGTGATAAGATGTTGTTAACAAAGAAAGAGAATTGTTTATGAGAGCTGATTACAAATTACTAAAAAAATCCTGTGTTACCAGATAGGTCAGAAAAAAATCTAGCAGAAAGTGTTTAGACTGGACATGAGGAAAAAATTTTTCACAGAAAGAGTGGTCAGGATGTGTTTAAAGGTCATTTAGACATGGTGCTTGGGAATATGGCTTAGGGGTGAGCTTTGTAGAGTAGGGTTATCGGTTGGACTTGGTGATCCTGAGGGTCTTTTCCAACCTGAATGCTTCTGTGATTAAGAGAAACTCAGTTGCTCTTAAAACATTAGATGATCTGAAATGTGCATCTGAAAGAATGAGCCCAGAACTTCGTAACCAGAACTAATATCTTAAGTAGATTGATGCTTGTTGTTTTTCTCCTTTCTAAAATTGTACAATTATAAATATAGACTTGTGATCTAAAGCACCATGCTGGGCTGCTTTTAGATAGGCCATTTATCTCTGTGTTCTTTCTTAATGTATATGATGTGCAGATGTGAGCAGTAAATGGAGCAGATGAAGGGAAAATGAATAGAATATGCAATTGGGGTAGCTTAAATAAGACTTGTTGGGTTAACCAGAGTTTAGTAGGTTGACACTTGTTTTGAGGAGGTAGACGTGCACTGAAGAGCAAGATGAATGTTTTGGAGTAACGTAGCTCGTTCTTAATTCTTCTGAAACTCTCAGGTTCGCCACCCCCTCCAGCAAAAGTTCCTTCGGAGCCCCCTCAGGTTACTGCTAACTCAGTACCTACTGTGCCACAGTTGCCCAGTTCTGATGCCTTTGCAGCAGTAGCTCAGTTGTTTCAAACAACGCAAGGACAACAGGTACCCTCTTTTTATTTGGTTCCTTTTGAACTCCAGGTTTTATGTTGAATGAGGGGGAGGAGCAAAAAAAAAGTCTCCTTAACATTTTCAGTGGCAAACCTGTAAGGGTTAAAGGCAGTGTTTGAATGATCTGTGACCCTTCTATCCATCAATTAATGGTGCTTGTGAAAAAATCAGTTAACATAATTCCTAAGTAGTTTGTTCTGGATGTAGTTACAAAGTTTGAAGCGCAGGCAGAATATATCAAGTGAAATGTTGAGGTCTGTTGTTCAGTCCACTGAACCATTTGCAGTGGTGACAGGCCTGAATACTGAAATCTTGGGATATGCTGAATTTTGCCACTGAAATACTTAAAAAGTGACTTTTGGTTTTGCTGCAAGTTCTTTGATAGTTCAGTCAGGTTTTCGATGGAGTCCATCCTGTGCCATAGTCCGGTTTGATGTTGTATCCTACCACTGTTTCAATACTATGTGCTTAAGGATGTACCTAATACTGTATATGTTTTTGAAGCTTCAGCAAATTCTTCAGACTTTTCAACAGCCTCAAAAACCCCAGTCACCAGTCATAGATAACACTGTGATGGCTCAGGTTCAAGCTATTACTGCTCAGTTGAAAACTACAGCAGCACAACCACCAGAACAAAAAGCTACTTTCCCAGCACCTGAGCAAAAAACATCATTTGACAAAGTAAGTCTTCATTTGCTCTTTGTGTTTAACTTTTTAAGGTCAGCACAAGACTGACGGATGCTGCAGCGTCCTTCATTTGTTAGGAGAAAAATGCTTCAAGTTTTGTTTCTTCTCTTTCAGTTTGGAGGTCAGCTTTGCTGGTTTTGTAGCCTTTGCATTTTCTAAAGCTGACTAAACTAGTTTTGGACAGTTTCTGATTCTGTATTAGAATATGGAGTTTATTACTTGTATTTCTGATTTAGTCCTTGTCTTCAATTCCTGAGCTGTTTGGTGTGTAGAAAAGCTTCATTAATGAAGCTATTTTGGCTGCCAATTATGTGTAAGATACAGAAAAATAGTTGGCTCGATCTAATTTCTTACAGAAGCTGCTAGATCGGTTTGACTATGATGATGAACCAGAAGCAGCAGAAGATTCAAAGAAAGAAGATTCAGCTCCTTCTCCCTCAGTTTCTCAGCCAGCTTTGTAAGTTTTGTGTCATAATTAAGTTGACAAATCTTTGTTCCAAAAAAAAATGTAATCTTTACTTTAGAATGGTAATTAAACTTCCAAGTTAATTCCATGCTTAACTGTTCTAGTCCAAGGTTAGAATGGTGCTAACAACTTCTGGTGGGTTGGCTTTTTTAGTCTTTTTACTTCAGTCATCCCATGTAGGCATGTTGCATCATTGACTGAGGAATGTGTTCTGTAGAGGAAAACTCAGTTTTGGTTTCAAGGTGAATTCTGTGTTATTTATTGCACAACCAAGTGTGTCAGGGCACTGTTAATGATCAGCTGGATTGTTTTGCTGGCTGGGGAAAGGGTGCTGTTCCAAACATTTTAACTTGGTAGTTTTAGCTACTAAAAAAACTAAAATTGGCTTTGCAGCTGTACATTCTCAAACACTAAGTACCCATGCAAACTAACACAGACTCCTGTTTCCCTTTTGATATGCATTATGATAAAGTCTTAAATTACATGATCACATACTAGTTTTTTCCACAGGACCTCTCTCTCATTCAGTGCACAGGCTGGATGGTGCTCAATACCTGGGTTAGTCAATATTTCTTTTTTCCCTGCTTCAGTATGTGGCCCCATGTCTTACTTGCTGTATATGCCATCTGACCCCTGCTCTCAGAAGCAAACTCACTAACTCTGTCATTAGCTTTCTTACTGTGTTTGTTGCCTTGAGGACTTCAGTGTTCCACAAACATTAGTTAATTAGAATGCCTTTTAAGTAAATTGGTAGTATTTTCCCTGTAATACAGATGGAACTGTAGAGTGCAGAAAGGTGAGGTAGGTCAAACATAAGCACTGCTTGTTTATGCCCAACTAGAGATCATTGGAATAAGCTTTTCAGCATGTTTATGTTCTGTTTGCAGCACTTCAAAGCCTCTGTCCTTATTGCCATATAGTTGTGTAAGATGCCTCTGAAGATTAGATTCCAATAGTCTCATTTTGAGCACACAGAATCAGTAATACTCTATATGAGAAACTGATCTGTACAGAATCATGTAAGAATTGCATGGAACCTGTGTTTTAAAATACTACAAAATTCCATTTCCCCTCTCCATGAAATTATTTTACCCTCCTAAAGTCCTGTTCAGGTTCTTGCCCAAACTGCATCTTGCATACAGGTTGTATTAGCTGCACAGACCTCATTACTTGCCTGAGCACTGTCCATTCTGTGTGTTGAATCGGGAAGTGAATGGCATTACCATAATCCTTGTCTGATATATCCCTTTCTCTTCTGGCCTGTGTTCCTCCCAATCTAAAGCATTTTTTGCCAGAAAATATGGCCAGTTTATTTTTCTTGAGGAAAAGGCTCCCAAAAGAAGGAGCTGGAAAGGAAGAAAATTGTCCTAAGCCAGACAACCTTCACGAAAAATTTCCACAGAATGAGATCATATACATACAGGGGGAAGAGAGGCTTAAACCTTTATGTAGCATTTCTTTAAAAGGTAATCTCTTAGAGTGGAGAAAAGATAAGCAAGGTGTCTTTTCTGGTTTTGTTTGAACTTTTTAGGGAAGAAACAGGACCGTAATAAAGATAACTTTCTGTCTAAATTTGAAGCAAGAGTGTGTAAATATACATAGAAGTTTGTAAAATAAAGGCAGACAATTTATGTATGTACTGACTTAGCCAAATATTCTTGGTTTTAGTGGATTTCCAGGAGAAGGTGTCCAACAGCCAGTATTTCCTCAAATCCCAAATATGGATCCCTTCCAGCAGCGCATGATGGGAATACAACAGGATCCAATGCGCCACCAGGTAACTTCAGGGGTTTCCCTTGTCCCTCTGTTGTGTTACTTGCATTTTCTATGTTTTGTTGTTGTCTTTGGTGCAGAAGTAAGTGGTGTTCCTGTTAGTGCAGAGTGAACATGGCTTAGCCCTCCAGCTTTCTCAGGAAACATGTTTTTGTGCTCTGTTCTGGTGAAGCTTTGAAGAACAAGATTTGTATTTTTCTGTACTTGCAATACTTGACCTACTTGATGTTTTTTGGGCTTCTGATCTTTGTGACTGGAGCAGAAGTACTTTTTACTTTGGGAAAGCTAAGGTAATTTTTTATCTCCTTAACTGAAAGTTTTTTATTGTGTTCTTCCCCAAAGGTTCCACTTCCTCCTAATGGGCAAATGCCAGGTTTTGGTCTCCTGCCTACCCCGCAGTTTCCCCCCATGGCTCAGCCTGTGATTCCACCAGCAGCACCTGTGCAGCAAACTTTTCAGTCTCCTTTTCCAGTACAGAGTGAATCACACATGCAAAAACCACATCAGCAGGTGAGGACTTGTTGCCGTAAACAGGCGAAATTAAATGATTTAATACTTGTCTTTTTCCAATGTGCATAGTTTGTTCAGGAGAGGAAATTTCATGATAACCAGGGACAGAAATGATTGGGAGGGTAGCTCATGTGAGAGAAAGTTGGACAGCTACAATACTACATGAAGAGTCTGGTATTTCAGAAGTTGAGCAAAACCAGCATATATGTGCTTCGTGCCTCCTTGTTTGAAAGACATTGGATTGCATTTTACCCTTCTCACTTTAACTCCTCTTCCCTTACCCGTCCCCATCATGCTTCAGGAATATGCATGGAATTCTAACAGTACACTTGCACTCTGGAGAGAATTTATTTGGAGAAGTCATAAATAGCTATTAGAGTGGAAATGAACTCTGAAGTCTGTAAAAGTTATAAAAAATAATCTTGTTCCTTAGATTTTGGAGGATATTATTGGTTCAGTAAATGGCCGCTACTAAGAAGAAATCAAAGAGCAAGTCTGTTTATGAGGCCATATTTTAGGGGAACAAACACACACTTGAATACATTTTTCCTCTTTTGTTCCAAGAAAAGGAAATCCTCAAAAGAGGACTAGAGATTATACCAAGCTGTCCTTGTGTGGTGACCTGTGATGTTAAAGAATCCAGAAAAACGTTCTTGCTTTTCACTTGGAAGAAAGGGTCAATTCTCAAGTGTATCTTTCTAGTTAGTTCTTTAGGTTTGAATTCTGGTGAATCAGTACATTCTGAGGGAATGCTTGTTTGGGTGTTCCCTGCCAGGGGTGCATCATGGAGACTATGTAAGTTTTGTGCAGTACACAGTGTGTTCTAGAGTGGGAAGCCATAGAAGACCTTTAAAGGTCCCTTCCAATCCACTACATTCTATGGTTGATTCTATGATTTGTAGTGGGAAGGTAGAGCTGTGTTGAACTTACTTGGTTGTGGGTTTTTAAAGCAGATTCTTGGCAGTTTATGTGTCGTTTCGATGACTTACTGGCTTGCTCTTCCAATTTATTGCATTAATTGGCTTAAACTAGTTTTTTATAATGTCTTGGAGAGAAGTTTTATAGCAGACCTTCCTACTCTTCCTACTTTTGCCTGTGATTTTCATGGCAGAGCCAGATCCACTGTCTTTGAGGAATATCATTACTCTGTGGGGATTGAAATGGTCCTGAGATTGACTAAGATAGGGAAAACCAGTCATTTGCAAACTGCAAAAGAGAATTTTGTGTAAATTATGATATTATTGCAGTGTTTTTTTAAAGTTCATGCAGTACTGAACTAACTCCTTATTAGTGACTACAAAGTAATGGTGAAGCTTCTGAGGAGAGTTTTGTTACATTCTATATTACATATGTGAATATCTGATACCATTTTAGTGTTATGCAGTTTAGTCAAAGCATACAATGAAGTAAAATGCCTGTGCTACTCACCTGTAACATCAGTCAACTTAATATTTTAGGATATGGAAGTGGAGCAGCCACCTGTTCAAGAGGGAAAACGGCATGCTTCTGACAGCAGAAAGTCACGATCCAGGTCTGCATCAAGGTAAATTAATGAAAGTTCATATAGTGAGGGGGTAAGTATTGAGTTTTAATGTGAGGAAATTTAGTGTTACTTAAGGAATTAAAGACCTGAAAACACTTTACTAATTCTGCATGGGTACTGAGGAGAGTTATGCTGATTATCTGGAGCTCAGAGAATCTGATGTGTGTGGCTAAGCTACTGTGGGGCTGGTAACTTCTGAGAAGTGAGCCAAGTTCTTGAACTATTGGTGATGCTCATTTTTGCCATCTTAGGACATAGATAATGCTACCTGTACTTTGTGCCCTGCCCAGTAATCCTTGGAGGTTGTTTCTTGTAAGTGCTCATTTGTGCTGTGCAATTTGGATTCTATGACTAAATTCCGGAAGACACATTTAGCAAAACAAAATCCATTTCAATTGAACCGAATGATTAGTTACAATAAATCACTGTTGGCTTACCTTCTTCCTAGGAACAGCACTAGTGAAATTTATTGGTATAGTCAAAACTGTCAAAGTTTTTATTTCAGTTCCTTTTATGGAAGAGAGATAGAAAGAGACCCATATGATTTCTTACCTCTGAGGGCAGTTGTGTATAAACATAGATAAATGTTGGATGTGCTTCAGTGCAGTGGCAATGAGAAAGATTAGTGACTCCTAAGACATGCAAACCTCTTGAAAGTCATCTGCCTTCTAAGGAGAATTGGGTATCTATACAATTCTCTTTTACTGGTAGCAACTAACTTCCATGTCTACCAAAACTGAGTACATTTTAGGGAAGCAGAGTATTTTGTCTGTGTTCTGATGAAGAAATCTGTGATCTGGTGTACTATATGACTTTGCCTGTCACAAATCTAGCTCCAGCATTAAAGCTGGTTACTTGGGATACTTCGTCTCTGCCAAGCATTATGTGACTTCTTTGAAGGTTTTCTTTGCCTTCCAGACCTTGAATGGTTTAAAACTTGAACATGATGTAAAGTGCAATTTCACTGGCAGGATTTTTAGGTGTTTTTTTTTTTTTTTTGGCTATTCTTTTGTAAAAGCAATAAACATTTTCCTCATTGAATGAGATATAATTCTTTCCTATGTTAATGTGGACATAGTTTGAAAGTCAAATTTGATATAAAATTAATGGAAGACAAATTGAAAAATAATCATCTTCATCTGGAGTGAATTAATAACCTCCTGTAATAATTTATTCTCGTTCAAAATGCATGTTAATGAACGTGGATTTTCTTTTTTGCGTGCTACTGACTGAACTCTTGATGATCATTTAAATAGGTATCTGGAATAGTTGTCTGCCTTTCATTGTCTGGGTCAGGAGGATTGCTCATAAATGTTTGTTGGCTTAAACTAGGTCACCTAAAAGGAGACGTTCGAGATCAGGCTCCCGATCTCGAAGGTCACGTCATCGCCGGTCTCGATCTCGGTCCAGGGATAGACGCCGACACTCTCCTAAGTCTCGGTCACAAGAAAGACGTGAACGTGAGAGGGAGAGAGAGCGCAGGTCAAAAGGCCTTCCTCAGATCAAGTCAGAAACTGTTAGTGGTAAGTTTGCTCTTTCTTGTTGATGTAACTCTGCAAATTCTTTTCAGATGCACAGCATCTTCCCGCTTTGATATATGGTTTCTTTTCCTTCCTTCAAGACATGTAAGGTAAAACAAAGTGAACAACAGGAAGTTGAATGCATCATTATGAGTTTTTTTTCTAATGGTTCAGTGTTGGGTGTTTCTCCAATTTGTAGGGAAGCTTTGCCCTGGAAAACACACAAGCTAATGTTAGGATAGAATAGGATAGAATAGGATAAATAGAATAGTTTGGAAGAGACCTTCAAGATCATGTCCAACCTATCATCCAACACCACCTAATCAACTAACCCATGCAACCAAGCACCCTGTCAAGTCTCCTTCTGAACACCTCCAGTGATGGTGACTCCACCACCTCCTCGGGCAGCCCATTCCAATAGGCAATCACTCTCTCTGTGTAAAACTTCCTCCTAATGTTCACATTTCTGAAACAATCCTGGCTTTTTTAGACAAAATTTTATAGACAAAATTTAGTAGTTGTTTTCTGAATGTTCCTGGGGAGTGCAGAACGTTCTCTGGAGTCATGGAATAAAATTAGAGCATTCTTTTTTATGTAAGGCGGACAAAAATTAGAGTTTTAATTAGGCAAAACCTTTGAAATGACAATGCCATTCATTTAAAAGGATGCAAAGACTTACTAGCTCACTAGCAGTGGTTTTAAGATGTACTTTTGCCAACATCTCTCCTAGATTCTGTCACATAATGCTTTTTTAGGTTTGAAGTTTTATATCCCTTAGTGGGGAAAACAAAGATGAGGTGCAAATGTTGCCATAGTAGTCTTCAGCAAATGTGGTACTTTGATCTCATCTGATGTTTTATTAAAGCATGAAGGGAGATGAGCATGTTGTTTGCTCTTTCCTGAAAGAATAAGCTTGTATCAATCATTTTGCACTTGACTGTAGAAAGAAATGGCATTGAATAGGTCACTGAAGAGGTTAAAAGTTTGGTTGCTCTTAGTAGTTGAATTATCACCTTGTTCTGGTGAAAAGTCTTGCTAGTAGTGGGTGTATCACCATAAACTTTGTAGTTACCATCTTGCCAGATTAAAATATATATTTTAATATTAGTTGGTTTTGTTTTCAGTTTTGAATAACTGATTATTGTAAAAGTGCTGTTTTAGTGTTCTGTCGTGTGAAATGGGTATTTTCACCTGCTCTTACAATCTGTGTGTAACTCTTCATAGTGTGTAGTACTACGCTATGGGTAGGACAGCTTGACAAAAGGACAACTCAGCAGGATGTTGGAAGTCTTTTGGAGGAGTTTGGCCCAATTGAATCAATAAATGTAAGTATAAATGGTGCAGTCTGAACTCTTTTTTTCTATGCTTTGGTTACAGAAAGGCTTTTCAGACTTTTTAGAGTCAGCTTGACTTGGGATGCATTTAAAAAAGTCAAGAGCTCTAATTTCCTGGGGTTGTGGGTTTTATGTAAAGTAAAAGTTGGGCTGCTCTGTAGAAAGCTGAGAGGCCAGTTGCTTTGGATTCTTGCAATTTCAAATTACTCTTCAGCTTATGGAGAAGATCCCATTTTCATAAAAAGCATGCTTTTTCTGGGGAGAAGTCATTGAAAAAGGGCTGTTGAAGAGATGGGTACTTGTCTGCTCCATTTTGTTTGATTGCAGAACTCTGGACAGCCAGCTGGTTTTCTTGTTTTTTACTTGTTTCTCTTCTGTCATTTTAACTCACAAGCACAGGGAATGATAGAGTGGCTTAGGTTGGAAGTGACCTCCAACCCCCCTACCACAGGCAGGGACATCTCTCAACTAGACTTGGTTGCCCAGGGCCTCACTGTATTTAAGGATGTTTTTGTGTTTAAACGGCAGTTGTTCTGGTAGCTGTAAAAATGTCTCTTAAACAAACAAAGAAAAAGAAATTGCTGTAATTTTCTGTTCTCAAGTTTTGTGAAGTAGCATGAAAGTGGTGGGTTTGGTTTGGTTTTGGTTTTTAATGCAGTGAAAATAATGAAAATAATTACAAAACTGGAGATACAAAAGAATGTGGAGGTGCAGCTGGCAGCTTGTGGTAGACAGAACGCAGTGGGGTATTCGAGTGTCTTCTTTCTTCTCACAAAGTAACTAATTGCCACACCACAGCATTTACATGAATGCTCCTGTTTAACAGTTTTAAAGGATTAAATATGCAACAGGCATCCTTATTCTCACATGGAGCAGAGTTGAGCACTTTCCCCAGATGTTGTTTTTAATTTGCTAGAGATTTGTATTTCCAGAATATTAGGCTGGTTATCTGCCTCCTAAGCTACCATTTCCTTTCTTAAATCCATAATCCTTTTTTAAACACCTGCTGATGTTCCAGTTTACTTCAATGTGCCAACAAACCCTTTTTTGCCCTTAAAACCCAAACAGATGATACCGCCTAGAGGATGTGCCTATATTGTCATGGTCCACAGACAAGATGCTTACCGTGCCCTGCAAAAGCTGAGCCGAGGAAACTTCAAAGTCAATCAGAAATCTATAAAGGTACTTCTTGGAAAATATTAAGCTGCCCTAAAGTTACTGTAATTATTGCAATCCTTTTTCATCTGTTATAGACTTTGGGCTATTTTAGCCTTTTATGTATTCTGATGCAGCATTCTGTAGATTTCTGTGAATGGACCACTTTCTTCAGTAATTTTGTTCTGTGACTGCTGGAGCTTGAAAGACTGCCAGTAACTGTCCATTTAAACCAACAAAAACTACGTTCTTTTAGTCATGACTGTGGACTGTAACTACATTTTTCTTATTGCTGGTTGGTTGTCTTACAACTGAGTGTGATTATATATGATAATCCTACAAAGAGTACTAATAAACAGTTCCTTTTGTGGTGCTTTCTATTAGAAAGTGACACTGCCTTTTGACTGGAAATAGAATTAACCTTTGTGACTGGGGAACAGTAGTATTTTTGCTTTTTAGCTGCAAATGATAATGCTATTCTGTGAAAACTACATTTTAAATCCTCAAGTGAGCTTAAGTGAGGAGGAGAATCTCGGGATGCTTGAACGTGTCCAGAGAAGGGCAGCGAGGCTAGTGGGAGGCCTTGAGCACAAGCCCTATGAGGAGAGGCTGAGGGAGCTGGGATTCTTTAGCCTGGAGAGGAGGCGGCTCAGGGGAGACCTCATTGCTCTCTACAACTACCTGAAGGGTGATTGTAGCCAAGAAGGGGTTGGTCTCTTCTCTCAAGCAGCCAGCACCAGAACAAGAGGACACAGTCTCAAGCTGCACCAGGGGAAGTTTAAGCTTGAGGTGAGGAGAAAGTTCTTCACAGAAAGAGTTACTGGCCATTGGAATGTGCTGCCCAGGGAGGTGGTGGAGTCACTGTCCTTGGAGGTGTTCAAAAAGGGATCAGATGTGGCACTTGAAGCCATGGTTTAGTTAGTCATGAGGTGCTGGGTGACAGGTTGGACTTGATGATCTTTGAGGTCTTTTCCAACCTTATTGATTCTATGATTCTATGAAAATGGAAACATCTCACTGAGTGCATGTATTTTTTTCCCTCCCCAAGATTGCCTGGGCTTTGAATAAAGGAATAAAGCCGGATTACAAGCAGTATTGGGATGTAGAATTAGGTGTTACTTACATACCGTGGGACAAAGTGAAACCGGAAGATCTCGAAAGCTTCTGTGAAGGAGGAATGTTGGACAACGAAACTCTTAGTCCAGGTAAAGTAACTCTACATTCAAATGCTGTTTGTAAAATGTCCTTTGTGCTGATGTACTGAAGTTGGTGTGAGGTGCGGATGAAATCCTTAAAATGGCTAAGAAGTGTGGCACACACAACCCCTATGTTGGAGAGTTTGTAAAGCAGTTAATGACAGCCTGACAGTTGCTCCTCGGGAGCTGTGCAGCTGTGTTAAGAGAGCTAAGAATGCACGTGGATGCCAGATGACCTGTCAGCTGTGCTGGTGTTTGCCCTTCACTGTAGTGCACCATTCAAGAGTGCTGTACTTAGTCTCGCAGCCAGCTTGGTGTCCTCCCACAGAGTTTCTGTGAGACACCCTTTGGCAAAGGAGCTTGCAAGCCTTTGTAGCTCCTGAGGTGACAGCAACTTTGTGATTTCTAAAGTGCCTATAGTTTTCACAGTTGACCTTCAGTTCCCTTAGCAAGCCTCATATTAATAGGAACCTAATAGATTGCTTGTTATGCTGTATGCAAGCAGTGAAAATATCAGGTGTCTATGGTTGTACTGAGAAAACAACATCTTTATCAGCAGCTGCTTCAAAGCAATTGCAGACTCCAAACTACTAGTGTCACTAGTGTGCTGTCTGGTGCAACTGAATCAGGAGTATTAAGTGGATGCAGTACTTAAAAACTGAAACTGCATTAAGTTCTTTGAGTTGGTACTCAGGTGGCTGTCGATCAGCACCCCCAGGTCCTTATCTGTTTGGGAGCTCTCCAGCCATTCCGACCCCAGCCTGTAGCTCTGCATGGGATTGCCGTAGCCAAAGTGCAGCACTCAGCACTTGGACTTGTTAAATGACATCCCATAACATAACTCAGTATGTTCCAGTCTTCTCAATACTGTTCTCTTTCCCATAATGCTTCTTCAGTGATCCCATTTTTCTGCTTAGCTGTTTTTCCCAGAATGTTCTGACAGACAGCAGAAGCCACATTTCTTCTGCAAAAAGAGTTGAAGCTTTATGTACTGTTTCCATTTTGCTACAACTCTTTACTGTTGTATTCTCCCTTTCCTTGTTCAGAACTAGAAAAGGCTGGGTTTTTTTTTCAGAAATGGCTTCTCAAATTAATGAAAAAGCTGCTGCCTGCTTGCTTGAGAGCAACAGAATGAATCTGTTGAAAGCTTGTCCCAAAATAGCCTTGCTGGTTTTGTTACAGATAATGTGGTTCAGAGTCCTAGGCATGTATAAATGCTGTCAGTGCAAAGAATTGTTGAGTGACTGAAGGGAAGAATAAAATTACTTGCTGTCTTCCAGTGATTTGCTGTGGTGTGTTTAAAGTCATTTGGAATTCTTCCTGTCAGAAATGCATTGAAATGCATCTTGGTTCTGTGCTTCTTACTACCTGAATATTTTCAATTATGTCATTTTTGTAAACCTCACAAGTGTGATAGTTTTACATGCCAGTTCTTAACTGCCTGTCAACTTCTTACTAAGCTGTTTTGTTTGGGGTTTTTGGTTTTGGTTGTGTTTTTAATGTAGAATGGAAGGGGATTCCCAAGAAATCTGAAAATGAAGTCGCTCAAAACGGAGCAGAAGCTGCACATAATGAGCCAGTGTCACCTATACCTAAAGCTTTACCTGTTCCAATTCCCGTTCCCATGCCTGCACCGATAACAGTACCTCCTCCACAGGTGAGAGTTGCTTCCCATGTGCTCTGGATATCTAAAAACCTTATTTTAAATAATAGTTCAGTATGACAGTAGTTAAGTTAAAGACAGGGAAGAAATACAATGAACAGTAACTAGATGATTTTGTGTGCGTGTTTGTTACTGTTGTCCCTGGTTAAAAATGCTCTTGTTGGCAGACTGCTGTGCTTTCCATTGACGAAGGTAACTTTTCTGTGCCATGAATCCTAAAATCCATTATTCATCCAAACAGCAATACAGCCTCATAGAATCATAGCCCTTTCCTTTTAAGTCACAGTGGCAGTGAAAGATGTGGGGAAAAAAGCCCCGAACCTCTTAGGGTTCAGATCATGTTTTGTGCCCAGCCAGAGCTGAGCATCTGGTTTGATTTCACAGAAAAGTGATAAAGTTTGTATGTACCAGAACAGCCCTGGGAACTGAGTCACTATGTGGTTACTGAGAGTAATGGAGGATTTGCTCCAAAACCTTGTTGCTGCTCTGCTGCTGATGTAGACAGAGTGTATGTGTGCCTGCCAAATCTTTATTTGTTAGGACTGTGCTTCTAGTATCTGTTCTCTCAGATCTCTTTTTATTAATGGGCTGACTTACATCATTTTGGTTTTATGATTGCATATTTATTTCCTGTTTTCCCAGTTCATTTTCTTCACTGTTAGCTTAAGCTGTAGACTTTTTAAAGTATGCACATTGCTTTCATGTTTGTTGGTACTGTGTATGCTGTCTTTCAACAGCCCATGGGCATTGAATGTGAACATTTTCATACTCTGTTATAATGGTTCTTCAGTCAAAACTGACAGTGTCTGTTCATTCATTGAAAGCCCACTTTGAACATGTACCATTAGTTTAATATCATGTAATAATGATTACTCCCTCCAGTGTTTTATAATCCATTTCTTCTAGCTCAACTTACTTGTCACTGTTAAAGTAGAAGCATGCTTTCTCCCAGATGCGAGAAAGCGTGAGTAAAACCCCTTTGCACCTTGTGAAAATATGATTTAGAGACTACAACATGGTAGACACTCAGAAAAGGTCAAGAAGTCAACTTATTTGAAAACATACATAATTTAACCAATTATGTGATCTGAGAACATAGTATATTGAATTTTGTGTTGTTTTGGCACAGAATTCCTTAAATGCTCTAAGTTATTATTAATAAGTCAGAGTTCTAAATTCAGAGTTTTGGTAGTCATTAGCTGTGTTAGATAGTAGTGCTTTTGTTTATTTTCTGTAAACCCGTACTCAAAAGGAAGTGTAAAGACAAAAACCCAAGCAGTTACAGGATATATTGAGTGTGCTGGTGGCTTGTCTCAGCCTCATCAGCTTCAGTTTTTTACTATGTCAGAGAAACTTTTGTTGTGACAGATTCAGGCTAGGATCAGAGAATTGTATTTAGTCTTCATCCTTGGTTTTGCTATGAACTTTTGAGTGTTGTCTTACTTCACCAATTCAGTTGTCTTCTCTGGCCATAAACTTAAAATTGTTTAATTTGTCAGTACTTTAGCTCTGATGATGCAGTGGTTTAAGTAGTGAAAGTAACATGTTCTGTAATTTGCAAATATGACCTAATACCTGAGGGAAAAAGCTCATTACATTCTGCTTTCTTTTGTTTCACTTTGTGAGGTACTGTTGCATTTTAATTAGCTGATGTGTTTTTTTGTCCTCTGATACTAGCAGAACTGCTTTCGTTTGTATTTGGCTTCAGTGTTTGTGACTGTAAGAGGTGGAGAGGTTGTTAGGAGCGCAGTATAGGCTGGACAGCATCAGCAGCTGGAATGTGCATCAGTACAGTGATATCAGATTTGTCAGTCTTTTCTCTTGACCTTCCCACTCTGGTCCCTCTGACTGGAGAAGCAGATGGGATGTGTGTGGTATGTCAGAACAGGCTTTGTCCTGATTCAAGCTGCAATGAACAGGCATAAGGCTGCCTGACAGATGACCTTAGACAGATTTGACTGCATGATTCCCATTACTCTCTGTTTTCTGACTTTTTGACCTTGGGTTTTGTTGTGCGTTCTCCTCTTTTCCACGCCAGTCTCCTCACAAGTTAACAACTCTCTCTTCATTATTTTTTTCCCTGCTGGTCCCTACCAAGCCCCTGCCAAGATTTACTGTTTATTACAGCATTACCTAATTAGTACTTGTATGGTATTCCTGGAATATGGTGCTGTATACACACTGTTGAACTCACAAGGAAGATCCTTTTCCCCATAAGATCCCCAGTCTGCCTTTCTGGTTATCTGTGAAGTTTGGCTGTTGATCATGAAAGCATACTGTTAACTACCTGCAAAATCCAGCCATCCCTTATGCCACTATCTAACTTGTCAACTTCTCACATTGTTCTCTCTTGACTGGCAGTTTCTCATGTTGTGCCTAGTAGCTTTTCGTGCCCTTAATGTCCTTTATCATGAAGCTTAACTTCAGGCCAGGACGTATTCAGACACTTTGTGATCTGCCTACAGTCCTAAAGTTCCACACTTAAAGGTATGATGGGAAGGAGCTGCACCACTGCTTTCTGCAAGAGAGCCTTAATGGGCCTTCTGTGCTACCCTGCTGTATGGGCTGGACACGTAGGGGTGGAGCCCTGCTCTGCTGGACATTACCTGTGAGTTAGTTACCTGTAACTAACTGTGGACTGAGCTCCTGTTACTGCCAGTATCACCTTGGCCCATGAATGCAACCTCTGTGTAATAAAGCACTTACTAATATCCTTGTAAGAGTGGTAGACTGTGTAGGTAAGTGATTCTTCGGCCTCAATGGTGCACACAGCATCTCCTCAGCCACAGGGTTCGGGGTTGTTGGTAAGATAGGTGAAGTACCTCTGTTGTGTCGTGCTGCTGGAGTGAGCCCTTTTCTTGCCTATAGATTCAGATCTCTGAGCTGTTGCTGAATCTGGTCCTACTCCTGCAGGTCTGAGTAATCCATCTCTGTGGTCCTCTCTGAGGGTAGGTCTGTGTTTAAGTTACATTGCAGTGTCAAAGATCAACTTCAGTCTATTACTTGGTTATTGAGAGTCAGTTTCAGTTAGTAGCACTTGTGATACCACTTGTGTTGTGCGTTCATTGACAAAGTTTTGGGCAATTGGTGTTATTCTACCAAAACTGCCATTCTTTTACAGTGAACCATGGCTCAGGCTTTGCCAGGGTTATACATTGAAGTCCAAGGGGTTTGCTGTGGCCACCCTTTCCGTAAGTTTTCCCCATCCAACCCAATGTTCCTTTTCTTCATTTAATGAGTTTTCAGCCAGAAAACCAAGGTTCCAGTTGAGTGTATGCCTCTCAAATTTCCTGATGTATTTTTCAATCCTATGTGCTCCTTCTCCCTGTAAATAGATGTGGGAGTGGTGCATTGGTATGATACCCATCCCATCCCCTTCTTATGGAAACTAGCAGACTCCTGCTTTCCAGTCTTCCCGCTGGAGACTCCAGGTGCACTTAAATACGTATTTACTTGTCTTGGAGCACCATAGGTAAACTGTGCTCCTTTAGTTCACAGGGCCAGTGATTCTCCTTCGAGTCTCAGTCTGAGGTGTGCAGTAAGAAATAGTTGTACCTGGACAGAGGCCAGACCTCAAGACATGTTCATTGAGATGCACCTGGCAGTTTGCATTACAGTTATTGAGAGGTTAGTTATTCCAATTTCCAATATTACTAGTAAAATAACCAGGTGGTTTGCCCAGTATTTGTCTCCCTATTAAAAAAGGGTATCTCCTGTAGCTTTTTTGTTACTTTGTTTTATCCAGTTCATTAGCTGTTTTTCTGAAACTGTTCACCAGTCCTCTGTGTTTGTTATCTGTCAATGTTTATTAGCCATTGGTTCCATCTCTTTAACAGAGAAACTTCACACTTCAAATTGTATTTGAAATTAGATACTGTGAGACAGTATCTTTGTACACAGATTTTTATGGCCTTCCTTTTTTCTTTCTGCTTAATGGAAAGGATTTAACATGTTACATATTAGTGGGTTCACTTTTTAGAGAAAAAACAGCAGGTTCTTAGGAAAAAAAGGTACAGCAGTTAAACTTGGATAATTAGGCAATGAATATCCTCTAATACCGTTCTAAACTAGCTTCCCTTGAGGTTACTTGTATGCTGGTTCCGTCATGATACTTCACTGTTCATTGTAACTTCCCAAGACCTTGCATACACATGCTTCATGCAGTTTTCTCAGCTTTTAACTACCTGGGGACTGACAGCACTTAGCAAGTTTTCACTCTTCCTTTTGTTAAAAAAACCCTTTTACCTTCTTCATAGCCCTCCTCAATTCCTTCTGCTGCATACATACTCAGTACCTGAGTGCTTGCTTCACAGCACGTTACTGTGACCACAGATCTGTCAGTATGTCTAGCTGCTGGTTTTTGAATGAGTGACCTGTAAAACAAAAAAAACCCTCCCAAGACCATTAGTTTGCTGTGGTTTTGGAGCACTTTTTCTAAAGCTTTAACTACACTTAACAGCAACACCACTGGGGCTACTGAAAGTTAATGTTGATCCAGGTAGTCTTGGCTTTAAATGGTACTCCTAGATGCGCTTACCGGTGCATTGCTGGCTTTGCAAGGGCCCTGATCCCCACAGGGTCCACAGTGTGCCTTTCTACTCCTGTCTGAAGTTTGGCTGTTGTTCACCTAACACCTCCCTAACCACCTGCAGAATCCAGCTATCCCCCATGGTGCCTTCTGTAACTTTTTTCCCTTTCTCACATTGATACCTGTCCTATCTGGCAGTTTCTTGTGCCACATCCATTAGTTTCTCACGTCCTGCTCAGTTAGCTTCAGTTTAACCAGGGCCTAATCAGCAGATTATTGGAAACCAAAAAAGCAATCAATTTTTAAAAGTCAAAATGAAAAGTGTTGGTCTACACTAAAGTCTAATGAATTAAAGTCTGTTGTAATGAATTGCTTTTAAAATTCAAATAGTGTGAGCTTTCATGTGCCTCATCTCCCTAGCCATTAGTGGAGAACTTTGAAGGGGTGTTAGGTGCTTGGCAGCTTTCATGTCTTCTCCAGCTTTAAGGAGGCTATTTTTCTGACTTTGGTTTACTGCCAGTTCTTTCAGTTTTGAGAATAAAATAAATAGTAAAAGCTTTTCCTTTACTCTAGAAACAAAAATTTGGTTATGAAATAGCATAGTAGTTCTGAAATGTAACAGCCAGGGATGCGAGTTAGTCATGATCGCTTGAGTACGCAGCTCTCCTTTGCTATAACAGATCAATTTTTAATGTAGAACATACTCTGATTAAACTTTTCCTTTTGACTCCCACACATTCAATGCAGTTTTGGTAGTAAGCTCATAAATGTGAGGCTAAGGACCAGCTTAATGTAAATAAGTTTTCATTCAAAGCCTAATATAAATAAGAATTAAAAGAAGAAGAGCAGCAAAGAAGCAAACAAAAAAGGCAAGGAAACAGTAGTCACTGTAACATAATCTACAAACTCAAGTAGTGAAAAAGGAAAATAGGAACAGTTTGTAATTGCTCTAAACTTGTGTGCATTACAGTGCATCATGCTGGATGCTAAAATGAATTCCAGCTACTGTGTGAAGGGTGTATTTAGGTGAGTTACCAGCATAAGTTAATATTGATTTACCCCAGAGAAGGATTTTTTTGCTTTAAGAACAGCAGTGAACAAGATCAGTGTTGATAGATTTTAAGTTGTAGGAGTTTTTTGACTGTTGATTAGATGAGTTATGTAAGCCATTTTGTTGCAGAGTAATTTAAGGGAGCTTCTTGTTTTGGTGGACAAAGCGCAGAAGACAGCAGTCCACTACCAAACAACAAATAATCCATTCAGTCTTCAAGTAACAGTTCTTTCCCCTTCTTTTTCTCTTAGGTTCCACCACATCCCTCAGGTCCTCCTGTGGTTGGCGCACTCCAACCACCTGCTTTCACAGCACCTTTAGGAATCCCACCTCCTGGATTTGCTCCTGGAGTGCCGCCACCACCACCACCTCCATTTTTACGCCCTGGTTTCAACCCAATGCATTTACCACCAGGTATAATTATATATATCTTAGGACTATTAATTCCTTTCTCTGACTCTGTAGCAAATAAAAGCATCTGCCATATAAGCTGTACAAATGCATTTTGGTGAAGTGATAATGACTGTTAATATGTACTCCTTTATAGGCTTTCTTCCTCCTGGACCACCGCCACCTATAACTCCTCCAGTATCTGTTCCTCACACTCCAGCAGTAAACATCCCAAATTGTAAGTGTTTAGCTCTCGGGCAGGCAGCAGCAGGAGGAAAGTCTCATGCCAGCTAAAACACTGACTTACTTTTTGTTTTCCTTTTAATATGTCAATGCATTGTTTCTTAGCTACAGCAACTGGTGTGAATGAAGACACTACAAAAGATTCATCTGTAGGCAATCCCATCCCAACAGTGGTTTCTGGAGCCAGAGGGACTGGTGAAACTACCGATAGTTCCAAAATCTATGGGACTGTTCCACCTCCTGTAGCACCTGCTAACGTACCTGCTCCTGTCACCCAAGCTATCCCACTTCTCGGTAAGTTCATGTCTGTATATATTCTTCAGTTTGTTGTTCCCTGAAGTGAAAACACAATTTTGAGTTTGCTACTGGCTTAGGAATTTGTGGGAAAGTAAAGCAGATTTTTCTTAACATAGTGAAATTTCTGCTCTTTCAGGGGGGCTTAAATAATTTTAAAGAGGTTTGATTTCTGCACAGAAGCAGCAGTAATATTTTTTCTTTCAATCACTGAAGATTTGTTCTCTCAGGCACAAAAACCCCGTAACAACTTAAGTCACAAAATTAAGACAGAACAAAATGCTGTCTTATGAAAATTGTAGATTGTGTCCTATAGAAAACTTAACTTGCAACAAAACACCTACATGGCACACAAACTATGTGTTAGGCTCAACTGTCACGTGTATAAAATTAACTTCCAGAAATCCCACGTTTTTTAGTGTATTTTTTAAACCAGTGAAAATACAGTATACTACTTACACTGAGTGTAATGAGTGCATTTTAAGCAATTCTGCTGACACCAAGCTGTGTGGTGTGGCTGACGTGCTGGACAGAAGGGATGCCATCCAGAGGGACCTTGACAGGCTGGAGAGGTGGGCCCAGGACAACCTCATGAAGTTTAACATTACCAAGTGCAAGGTCCCTGCATCTGCACTGGGGCAATCCCAGGCACTGATAGGGGCTGGGCAGTGACTGGATTGAGAGCAGCCCTCAAGAAAAGGACTTGGGGGGTGCCGGTGGATGAGAAGCTCAACATGAGCCACCAGTGTGCACTTGCAGCCCAGAAAGCCAATCACATCCTGGGCTGCATCATGAGAAGTGTGGCCAGCAGGTCGAGGGAAGTGATTCTTCCCTTCTACTCCACTCTGGTGAGACCCCACCTGGAGTATTGTGTCCAGTTCTGGAGCCCTTACTGCAAAAAAAATATGGATGTGCAGGAAGGTGTCCACAGAAGGGTCATGAGGATGATCAGAGGGCTGGAGCACCTCTCCTGTGGAGACTGTCTATTCACTCTGGAGAGGAGAAGGCTCTGAGGATATCTTATTACGGCCTTCCGGTATCCCAAGGGGCCTACAAGAAAGCTGGTGAGGGACTTTCTAGTGTGTTGGGTGGTGATAGGACTAGGGGGAATGGAGCAAAACTGGAAGTGGGTAGATTTAGATTGGATGTTAGGAAGAAAATCTTTACCATGAGGGTGGTGAGACACTGGAACAGGTTGCCCAAGGAGGTGGTAGAAGCCTCATCCCTGGAAGTTTTCAAGGCCAGGCTGGATGTGGCTCTGAGCAACCTGATCAAGTGTGAGGTGTCTCTGTCCATGGCAGTGGGGTTGGAACTAGGTGGTAGTTGTGGTCCCTTTCACCCCTGACAATTCTATGATTATCTATGACACACATTATTTTAATAAAATGAAAACAAATACTTCCATTTATCCATGCAGTATTACAGGGTTTTAATCCTTTTCCACAATGTGTTTATTTCAATATTACAAATGGATATTTTGATTAGCAAAACCAGGCAAACTTCAGCTATTTACATAAATTATCTTTCACAATATGATGTGAACTTGGTTAGACTTGTAAGGAGAGTGTATGCTGTTTAATATTGCAGAGGTCAGCTAAATACATATTTATCACAGTATAACTAAGGTTGGAAGAGACCTCGGGGATCAAGTCCAACCTATCAACACAGACCCCATGACTAGACCATGGCACCAAGTGCCACGTCCAATCCCCTCTTGAACTCCTCCAGGGATGGTGACTCCACCACCTCCCTGGGCAGCACATTCCAATGATGAACGACTCGCTCGGTGAAGAACTTTCTCCTCACCTCAAGTCTAAACCTCCCCTGGTGCAGCTTGAGACTGTGTCCCCTTGTTCTGGTGCTGGTTGCCTGGCCTGTTAGAGGTCAGTGTCATGAATATACTCAAGAGAATTGTTTCATACACATCCCACAAAAATTATGCCAATTTTAATGAGATTATTACGTTTGTGGATTTCAGACCTCTGAATGAGTGTCTAATAAGTGAATGAAAAAGATAATTTTGCTTTAGCGTGATTCTGCCCAGAACTTCAGAGCACACACTAAATAAACCCCAACAATTTGTCTCTGTGAGAGCTCAGTGCTTTGTGGGATTTGGTGGCTAAATTTTTCAGCCATGATGAGTGGTTTTTGGATCCTTCATGTTGGAAACTTATCATAGAATCAATAAGGTTGGGAAAGGTCCAACCTGTCACCCAACACCTCATGACTACTAAACCATGGCTTCAAGTGCCACATCCAGTCCCCTTTTGAACACCTCCAGGGATGGTAACTCTACCACCTCCCTGGGCAGCCCATTCCAATGGCTAACAACTCTCTCTGTGAGGAGCTTTGTCCTCGCCTTGAGCCTGAACTTCCCCTGGTGCAGCTTGAGACTGTGTCCTCTTGTTCTGGTGCTGGTTGCCTGGGAGAAGAGACCAGCCCCCACCTGGCTACAACCTCCCTTCAGGTAGTTGTAGAGAGCAATGAGGTCTCCCCTGAGCCTCCTCTTCTCCAGGCTAAACAATCCCAGCTCCCTCAGCCTCTCCTCACAGGGCTTGTGCTCAAGACCTCTCCCCAGCCTCATGGTAAGGCACGTTTCAAAATGTGAAGAGCTGCTTGTCTCCAAAAGTCAGGCTGCTTTGTTAAAATCTATCAAAGAGAGTATGCCAAACCAGTAACTAATTGTTTTAGAGAATCATGGACACCTGGCAAAGACAGAAAAGCTTAAAAACTAGATCCACAGTGACACCATGGATTGAGAGACTTCTGTAGTGATAAGAATTACTGGACTACACATTTAAGACATTCACATCTTAATTAATAACTTCCTGTAACACAGTATTACCAGGTTTTTCTTGAAGTTTCATGACACTGCATCTTGTGAGGCATTCCAAGACACTGGACTGTATTGTGTTGCTCTGCAGTTGGCTATATCACTCTCACATCAGAAAAATGGTTTCCAAAATGAAGACTGGGGTGAAGTCCATTATCTGCCCATATTAGTTACTTGCACAGTAGCTTTTTTCAAGTCTTCCAAATTCAAGGAAGCTGACTTCGATAAATTTGAAGATCAGGAACTTGCCTTTGTTTTATTAACTTGTTTACAAAGTAGTTGAGGCAGATGTGTGGTCAGAGTGACTTCTCTCAACCTTCAGTCTCATCCACAAGGGCATAGAAGGGATTTTTCTTTCCATGAAATTGCATGTGTGAGCTTACACAGCAGTCCTTAGAGATCTCTGTGTTTACCTAAGTAATAAATTCTTAGTTTGAGCTTCTTATTTCAAGGAGTAATGTATAATCAAGGAGTTAGGTAAAACCCTTCCAATCCTGACTTTTGGAGTTAAAGGGGGGCTGTTTACAAACTCTCTTACCAGGTACAAGAAAACTAGAGGAAGGTTGGAATATTTTACATGCTTAAAGATAAAAGGCTAGTCTCTATTAGCTTTGCTTTTAAAATGTGTGGTAAGTTAACACAAATGAAACTGTCTTCTTAAAACTACTTGGATTCACTTATCAAGTGAGCTTAGCCCTGCATGTGAGAGTTGAGACCTGCGCTCTCTTTGAGCTGGAAGAAAACCATGAAAGCAGTGATGTTTTCCACCACTCAGATCTAGATAGCAGAGAAGTGATATGCTGATCTAGGTAGCAGAGAAGTGTCCCTTGATGTCTTGCCCTTCCCATCCTCTGAGTTCAAGAGCTGGCCAGGGTTGCATCATCATTCAGTCCTTTCATTGTGTGTGTCAGGTTTCACTGCTAGGGAAATCAAAGCATGGGAAATGGAGTGTGTCAGAGTTTCAGCACGTGTACGGACATGAGATGTGATCTGCTTGTGCATCCCAGACCTGGAGCCCCGAAGCGCTTGCTGGTTGGACAATGTAAATGTAGCCTTAGTGTCTGATCTACAGTCTTGAACAGGTCAGAGGCAAATCAACTGGACTAAGCAAATGAGTAGGCACAGCATCACCCTCAGTTAGCCATGGGGAAGTGCAGACAAGGGACATCAAAGGCTTCAGACTAAAGGACCTGATGTTCACGAGTATATGATTTAGCAATGTGAATAGATGACTGATTGTGTGACTGATTTCTCACAAAGTCTTCCAACTGCTTGCTAAACATTCCCATGATGTGGCGCTCCAAGCTGAGATACGAAGGTGGAAGAAAGATGTGCTTAACAGCATCGTGAGGACTCTGCTTGGGGAAATAGGGATGAAGGGGCTTGAGCAGTGTAACATGAAGAAGGAAGAAATGTTATTTGGATATTTGGGCAGGATAGAAGAACTTCAGCAGGCTGAAGTCAAGGAATGAAGATTGCTCTGAAGAGACTGTTTAGAAATCTAAACTTAACCTTGCTTGAACCTTATGTAACCTGTATAAACACAGGAACTCTCTTCTAATTTTTGTAACTTCAAAATGAAGCTTATCTATCTGTCCAGTTTTTATATGGAAGATACATTACAAAGTAATTCACAATGGATTATTGTAAGAGTTCACATGCATTCTTGGTAATGTAACTTACCTTGTTCCACCACCACTAGTTTCATTGGATCCTCCAATGTAATTCTTTCATCACTACCAACAGAGACATGTTTGTGCTTCAGAGGAGTGATCCCTTGTGGACATGGTGTCTGAATTTTCTTGTGCTTATTTCTGAAAACCACCCTTGGGTTGTTTTGATTTAGCTATAGTCTTGATCATACTCATTGCTGTTGCAGCTTGTTCTTAGTTTGAACAAGATTATCCAGACTGTAACAGGTTTCGTGAGTGTGTGCTCATATGTGATTTTTAAGTGATCTGCAAAGCAGATATTTTCAGACTCCTTTTACATGTGCATACTGCAGAAAGTGAGAGGCTTTTAAATCATTTTTTTATTTGCCTACTTGTTCTTAGTGTTGAGCAAATGCCGTGATTTGGACCAGTAATAAACTGCTGTTGTGAGTCTTGTGTCTTGAATATTCAGATTCTGTGATCTGTTACCTTGATTAAATGCACTATTGCAGTTTGGAGGTCCTGGTCTAGTGCTCTTTTTACCAGACATCTTAAAATGACCATTACATATTCTCAAAGCTGAATTATGCTGTAGTTCTCATTGAACTTGGTGTTCATTTCCTGTTACTGCACCCTGAATTATTCTTTCCTTACTGCTTTGTTTTTAAGTAACTATGTGGTCTAACTGCATTGAATTATAAAAAGACACACAATTTTCTCTGAGCTCATCAGACTATGACTGTGTCATAGGGTGGATGCTTCCTCCTTCTCAGGGAGGATGAGCTTTTTTATTCATGCTGGAATAAAACAAAAATCTCCTTGTGATAGCCCTCTTTAAAAGCATAACAAGACTGTGTGTTTGCTAATCATATACGTGACTGTTGCTGTCATAATGCTACTGCGTGAGAATTCAGAGGGAAGGGAGTATGAACTCCGAAGCACCATTCGTGGAATCCAGTTTTGGCTTGATGGTTCCCTTGACCAGGATCAGTTCAGTATTTGTTTTATAAAGCAGGATCTTTAGAACTCTTAGTGTGGGTAACTAACACTGCACACATAATGTGTTTTGACTTTCATGTCCTGTGTAAGCATCTTATCCTAATTAGGAGCAAGCTCCTACTGGCTTCAGTGATGGACATTAACTACTCTGAAAAAAGATAGTGGTATTCATGGCAAGTTACTGTGCTTAGGTGGCTTTCTTTACAATCTTGGCCTTGCCTAAAGGATTCTGTGCCAAATTGCAGGAAAACACACAAGACTTGCAACATTGTCTCACAATCAAGAATTTCCAGATAGCATTTAAAAATGTTCTCATTTTAAGATGCCATATTCCCCACTGGAGAGCAACAGGAGACTTAATGTGACGTGCTCCTTCTTGCAGAACAGCAGCATCAAACTCCAAGTGTAAACCCTTAGCCTATTCTGTTGGAATCGTAAAGCTCTTGTTCTGGTATTTCCATCAGATTTGAAAAGGAGGTTTGCTGTGTCAGGTGCAGAAAACACCATTCCTCTGGTTGCTGTAACAGCACAGCTGGGACATAATTTAACAGAGGGTAAGAGACACTGAGCAGAGGTCAGTTACAAAAAGAATAAATTAAAAACTCAGATGCTGCATTTCTCTGTTGTTGTCAGCATTTGTAACACTGAGAGTTGTCACAAGGGAGCATGGGCTTTGTCCAGCCAGGAGAGAAGAGAATCAGAAATGGGATTACAGTGACTCAGCAATCTGGCTTTTTACCTTACTTGTCAAAACAGTAAGGATGACGCTCCTGTGACCTCTGTGGATAGAAGACTTCCTCGGGACAGCTGTAACATTTGGGACTATGCCTTATGAGTAAAGTGAAATGATGAAACTTTTGGCATAGGGTGGTTGTACTTGCACCTCTGAAACCACACTTGTGCTTGGCAGTGTTTTTGCCTAGTACACTTGCACCTGTGTTCCTCATCCTAAACACTCTTTGCAAGTTCTGAGGACCTTTCACTGTTCATCACCGGTAAAGGCTGCAAATAAAAATAAGTTGTGAAAGTGGTCTGTGTTTACACATTTGAACAGAATAATGTATTGTGTGCAAGGCCTGAGGGGTGTCTCTCCAGCACTAAAAGCCATGTCAGAGCCAAGTTATGCAGAATAAGCAGCTGGTGCAAGGGATGGTTGTATTTCATATCCATAAGCAAGAAGGCAAGGTTAGTTACTACAAAAAGGCTTAGAGTTATGAAAACAAGAGGAATACAGGCTGGGGCATACGATTTCCCTCACTTGTCTGAGAGAGTCATTAAATCCCTTTCTAGTTTGAGGAAACTCTCCAAGTTTTATATGCTGTCTTCCTCTGTCATCAGACAACAAAGGGCTCTTAATTTTCCTAGCTGTTGCAGTCTGTACCACACATTTTACTGAGTGTTTTCAGTAAACTGGGATGTGGCTTTGGATGGCTCTTTGAGAGTAAACTGTGATTGGGTGCCTGATGTGTCAGCACGAGGAAATGAATCGTTCTTTCTACAGCCTGCTTCAGCCTCACAGTTTGAGTGGCCTGACAAAGTAAAATGCATTCAACTACCCCGCTGAAAGAGGAGCTTCAGCTACTGTTTACACTGCTGCTGCACTGCATGTTGCGTAGAAATCAGGTTAAGAAACTAAATTGCTTCTGCTTGTTAAACTTAACCAAACTTATGCATGCTTCCCGCTTGCTGGTGTTGCTGTGATGTACATCTGCTGCTATGGAGCAGAAGCATGAACATGCTTACTCTCTTCAGCTCGTTAATTTCAGTTACTCTTTTCTGCCTTATTTTGAACTTTCCATGGAAGAATTCACTCATCAGTGAAAATATCCAAAACTTTGGAATTGAGCAAAATGATAATCTTGAAAGCTGTCGATAGCCGTCTGTCTGTCTTGTTAGATCTGTATTGCGAAGTCAGGAGAGGAGTTTAGGTGACATACAACCCTTGCTATGGAAAAAAGGAGAGGGGAGGGCTGTGCATTTCAAAATCAAAAGGGAAACAAACAAATCCAAACAAAAATGCACTGTTAATGCTGGAACATTGCTTTCAAGGAGTGTGGCCTGTCCAGCCATGTCTTAAAAGTGACCACTTGGAGGGGAAGGTAAGGTGACACCATGGACTGGAAGAATATTCACATCGTTCTTGCCCAAGTTAGAATAGAATGGAATTAGCCAGGTTGGAAAAGACCTTCAAGATCATCAAGTTCTCCTGATCAGCATAATGTAATTCCCATCTAATATGAATATAATGAGCACTCCAGTAAAAGGGGCTTCTGTTAGAGATGTTCTTAAGCATAAGAAGTGTCATGGTGAAAGGATGATGTGTGTCCTTCAGAAGGCTCAGCCATATTTGGGAGGGAAATGCTAAACAAATCCTGTGGAGGGAGAGGGAAGCTACACTAGCTGAGGGGAAGGTTATTGGGGTGCTGGCTCCATTGTGCTCATTAATCTCAAAGTGCAGTGTAGTTTGCACCAGTGACAGTGCCAAGTATTTAGTTCTGTACTCACAGGATCACAGCTCACCCAGGATCACAGGATGTTAGGGGAAGGTGGCACCTCAAGTACTGATTTTGGAATCGGAGCCCCTCGCTGTAGGAAGGATATTGAGGTGATGGAGCATGTCCAGTGGAGGACAACAAAGCTAGTGAGGGGTCATGAACACAAGTCCTGTGAAGAGTGGGTAGGGGAGCTGGGGGGAAGAGCTGGAGAAGAGGAGGCTGAGGGAAGACCTTATTGCTCTCTACAGCTATGTGAAAGGTGGTTGTAGTATGGTTGGGGCTGGTCACTCAATAACAAGTGACTGGAGGAGAGGAAGTGGCCTGAAGTTGTACCCGGGGAGGTTGAGACTGGATATTAGGAAAAACACATTTACTGAAAGGGTCATTGGGCACTGGAACTTGCTGCCTGGGGAACTGGTACAATCACCATCCCTGGAGGTATTTTAAGAGACATTAGGACAAAGTGTTTAGGGACATGACCTAACAGTTGTGTACAGGGAGATGTTAGGTTATGGTTGGACTTGATAGGTTACTCTATGATTCTAGTTATTTCACATTCCAGTTCACCCAGAGAAACTTCCATTCTTTGTGGAAATAAAACATTATAGTCTCACCAGAGATAAAGGAATGCAGGATGGGTTAGGAGAGATTTGTGCTTGACCTGCTGGCAAATTTTGATTCCTTTAAATTTCAAATGGGGAGTTTAAAAACACCATGTGCTTCCACAGGGAATCAGCTTGTTTGCAGGTAAATAGCTGCTAGTGAGCAGAAAGAGCAGCAGAAAGACTACAGAGAGCATGAGACAACACTTAATAGCCCAGTCAAAAGGAGGCACAGGAGATAAGCTGCCACATGCTTATCAGAAGTCTTTGTCTGGAGCTCAGTAGTCCTTGTTCATGTTGATACCAACTGTCTTTGGGATGAGTTTTCTCAAACAGTATGTTTTGAGAGTTCAATTTTTTTTCCCCCTCCTGTGACAACCACGCTAAAAACAAAGTCCAGGAATAAAACTGCCAAATAGTTGGGTGTTGGGTTAGGTGCTATAGAGGATGGAAAATGGTATATTCAAAAATAAAACCAAACAAACCCACAAGTTACTTTGGTGCACCTCCTTTTAGTTTACATTGCAAGGTTTATTCTGCTGAAATTAAACTTTGTTGTATCCCTTTTCTCTGGAACAGCGAATTGATCTTCTCTGTGATTTCAGGGCTCCTACCTCAGCCTTGTTCTGGCCTTACCCCTCCCTTTGCAGCTTGCTGTACCTATCACCTCTTCTGTGTGTTGAAAATCTTGTTGATGACCAGTTCAAGTATTTTAACTAGAGATGATTTTGCTGGTTTGTGAGAGAAGAGAACGGTTTAAAAGCTAACTGAAGGAGCAGATCTGTCTCTAATTAGAAGCCTGGGAAGCATAACCTATTAGGAAGGTGTTTTGTTAGCAGTCAGTTGAGGAGGCAAGACACAGAGCTGCTGGAGATGAGGAAGAGCTCTGACCTGCAAAACAGCGATGGCTTCTAGCGTGACACACTTTTGTTTCAAGACTATGCTCTACAGTATGTAAGCTGTCACAGGAAGGTTTGCTCTCCTGCCCCACCCTCAGTTCATCAAATAATTTCAGAATGGTTTTGTAATTAAGCAAATTCTTTATGCTCTTACCAGCCTCTGATTTTACTTTGTGTGTGTTCTTGTTTCTTTCAGGCACTCAAGGAGTTGCGCCACCCCCACCAGCCCCTGTTGTTGGCTTGCAGACTCCATCCACTGGCCTCTTGGGTGCCCGGCCTGGTTTGATACCTCTCCAGCGTCCGCCAGGAATGCCACCACCTCCTCTGCAGCGGTTTCCCTTGATGCCCCCTCGACACATGCCTCCCCACATGATGCACAGAGGGCCCCCGCCGGGGCCAGGGGGCTTTGGCATGCCTCCCCCCCATGGAATGAAAACCCCCTTCCCACCACCAGGTCACTTTGTGAGACCTGGGGGAATGCCAGGAAGTGGGGGGCCGGGCGGACCCGAGGAGAACAGAGACGGGAGGCAGTTTAGGAATGACAGGCAGACGTTCACGCCTAACAGAGACCAGGAAAGGTTTGGAAGGAGATCTTTTGGGAATCGGGTAGAAAATGATCGTGACCGCTACGGTAACCGCAACGATGACAGAGATCACGAGCGACTCAGTAATCGTGACAGGCGAGACTGGGGACGGAGGAGCCCTGATCGGGAGAGACACAGAGACTTGGAGGACAGAAACAGGCGGTCCAGCAGCCACCGAGACAGGGAGAGAGATTCGAGAGACAGGGAGTCTCGCAGAGACAAGGAAGAGAACCGAGGCAAGGAAAAACCAGAGGTGACAGACAGGGCAGACGGTGACAAAAACCACGAATCTCATAGCAGCAAAACAGAAGACGCAGACATTGTTTCAGAACTTGCTGCGGGAGAGTCTGAACCTGCAAGCGTAAAACCTGTTGAAGAGTTAACACCCGAGGCTACCTCATCTGCGGAACAGGCAGACAAGGATACGGGCTCCGTGGCGGAGGCTCCTCGTTAGCGACTGGAACGTGCTGAAAGCTGACAGTGACATTTGTGGGGAGTGTAGAGCTTTAGAGTTGTACAGTCTGCTGTATTATATTTGCTTCTGCTTATATCGCAGCCCCTCGGTAGCTGGTGGGGGAACTGTAAGCAATCTGATTGCTTTATCCCTTCTCTATTTAAAATAGCCACAACCATAACGTGACCTATTGCAGAGATGATTTGAAACTATTCCCCGTTTTTGCTGTAACGTTTTTAAAGTTTTGACTTTAAAAAAGTTGACAAAAAAAAAAAAATCAGAGGTAGAAGTGCTTTCTATTTTTTTTTTTCCCCCCCTTCTTTTAAGTTTAATTTTTCCCCCCCCCCCCTTTTTTTTTTTTAAATCTTTTTTTTTTTGTTTTGTTTTTTGGTTTTAATTTAAGAAAAGGTTAAAGGGTGAAAGCTCCTCGAAACAATAGGGATGTGTTTTTAATAAACTCTATTTTCGTAACAAAAACCTTTTAACGTGTGCTATTCTTCCTACCCTGCGCTGAAGGAGAGAAGAGCGTTCCGACGTCTTCACGGAGCTCGAGCTGCGGAGGCGACGCCGTACCCCGGCGGTCTGAGGCAGACCGCTCTCTGCGGAGCCGCGGGAAGGAATACGCCTTTTGTCTTTGTCTGTAGCTGTTCACAAGAAGCAGCTTTTTATTTGTGATAGTCATCTTGATTTATTATTATTTCATTTAAGGTTGCTGCGTTTTAAATGGATCTACTTGACCATACTAGGTAAAAGCTTAGTGGTTTTAAACTGTTCACTGAAGAGTTAACTGTTTAGTGTTTGCGATGCAATGGGTTGGTTTTCCTTTTTTTTCTTCATTTTTTATTTTCCCCTCTCCTGTTTTTATTTGTTTTGCCTCCCTCCCAACTGGGTCTGTGGTAGATGTTGCCCTGATTTGCCTTTTTAAAGAAGCGGACACTTTTCGGGGCACGCTTTTAAGTCTGCTCTGCTTGTGACGTTACACAAGCGCTGCGCACGGCGGGCTCGGAAGCGCACCCGGTGCAGCATCTTTTATACCCGGTATCGATGCTTTTTGGAAAGAGGAATCAAAGACACCAAAACACAGCTATAAAATGCTAACCTATTTTTTTTAACCAGGGCTGGGGAAAGGGAGGGAGGCGGGAGGGTGTGCGAGGAGTCTGAAACGCTGCCTCTTGCTCCTCCACGTGAATCTGGGGTTGCTGCCCTTGTCTGTGTGTTAACGATGCGATGTCTACCTCCTGTAACCCTGCAAGAGGTAGGTTTGAAATGTTTACCCACCGAGTGTTGTACCTAATCAGACTGATGGACAAAGGGTGCATACTCTTGCATTTGTGTTAAGTTTTACCATCTCCTCTCCATCTCAGTCAAGTAATGCTGTCAGGTTTGAAGAGGGCAGATGCTCTTATCTTGGTGGGCTCTTCAGGCTCAGTTGTGACACAGTCAGAGCCCGGGCAGTTCTGCCCTCGCACGTAGCGGCCCCGTTGCTCAGCCAGCACCAGGCCTTCCCTCAAAGCTTGTTTTAACTCTGGAAGTGTAGAGGAAAAATTGTACAAATCCTGTGCATATTTAATTTTTTTTTCTCCTTGATCCAGGTGTGTTCTACTTTTAAAGTTGGGGTTTTTAGCCCTTAAGCGAAGGGCAGCTGTTTTCTTACACCAGTACTTTTTGACAGCTGCTCTGTGGCCGAGGAATTTTTTCTGGGGGGGGAGGGGAGTGGGAAAGCAAATGTGGAGTTATGGACTGGGGAGAGGACATATATTTTTATGTTCTTGCAATAGCAGAATAAAGAGAGAAAAAAAAACCTGTTTACATACTTGTAGTGAACTCAACTTCCATGTGTTAACATTTTGTGTCCTTAATGTTTGTTTCATGCTGGGCCAGTGGAACTAACTTTTTCTCACGCAAAGCCAGACACTTGTCTTATGTTTAAGACTTGTCTTAGTAAAAGTTGCCCTCATTCTGTAAGGAGGTAGATTTTTTTTACAAACAAATACACTTTATTAAAAGATTTGAAGAATGAGAGAGACAGAAGGCTTTATCTGTTCACACAAATGCAACCTTGCTCTTTCCCTGACTAGGAACTTGAAAACAAAGCCCACTAAAAGCATGGCTCTCCTTTGTGGAACAATTTCTTGCTGCCTTCTGAAGCAGTGACTCTGTAATAAACCTACTAGCAATACATCATCTTTACAGCATCACCAGTGTAACTGCCCCACCCCTTCTACAGCTACCACAGTGCTGGCTTTAAAGTAAG
This sequence comes from Melanerpes formicivorus, assembly GCF_026170545.1. Classification (NCBI taxonomy): domain Eukaryota; kingdom Metazoa; phylum Chordata; class Aves; order Piciformes; family Picidae; genus Melanerpes; species Melanerpes formicivorus. The sequence goes on along the minus strand of NW_027142363.1, from coordinate 11,109,881 downwards.
ACACACCAGGAATCTATAGGTAAAGGTTAATTATCTCAGTGCAAGCATCCAGCGCTGATAAACACTGTTAGCAATTTAACACCTTGGTTATTAGGCCTATGGGAGCCAGTTACAGTGACCTGTACATGAACCAAGCATTACTCCTGTGCCCTTCAATACAGCCTTGACATCTAGGCTAACATGCCATCAGGCATCTAACAGGTTTGGGAGGAAAGATCTGCATATACCAGGCTTTCAGAGCAGCAGGGGTCAGCACTGAGACTTGCAAGGGAGAAGCAGCAAGCAAGAGTGCCCAGAGCTCTCGTTGCACTATAGGTCAACCTACCATTGTCACATCACTTGTTTCCCACCCTCAGGGGAAAGTGAAGACCGTGTAACCATCCTCTGAACTTCTGAAACGCAAAGAGGTGAAGGTGGTATCTGTGGGTGTTTAGTATTTGGCATGCCCAGACTTAAGGAGCTGGAAGGTGCAGCTGCTATCTTTATTTTGCTGCAGGAGAAGCAGCAGAGCATAGACTAATGCATGGGAAGAGGTACAGGTGGGTAGAGAGTGCACACCCCATTGTTTGCCACCCGCAATGAATGTAAGTTTGAAGTGGTTTTCTACAGTATTCTTGCTCTACTACCAAAAGCCATTTGTAACATGCTACACTGGAATCTTGAGTGTCTAGATCAACCACCAACTACTTCCATGAGTATCTTTTCTGTACAAGATAAAGGAATGTTGATACAAGTCTTCATTAAAATTAATAATACCTATTAAAAGACCTGGAGATCTGTGTTTAAGAGGTACACACAAGGAACTAATGAAAGCTGGCACCAGCATGCAGTGATTACACTGCTGGAAAGCTTTATGAAATTCAGTATGGAACTTCTGGCTCTCCTTTATCAAGGAAAGACCCACTGCACGTCCAGGCTTTCACTGCACAACCCTGCAGCCAGAGGTGCAGATGAGGCACAAGGACACACATTAGCCAGACCATTTTGTGTTCAATGCTTCCCCAGCTGCAATCACACCTCTCACACACTCCCATTACCTTTCACAGCAAGAAAGCATTTCTGCAAAGCACCAAGTGCCCTTATGTAGAGAAAGCCACTGGCTGTAACATGCAGAGGATGTCAGGTTGGTGCCTCAGGAGATGGTGTTCTAGCACAAGCAAACATGACTAGGCAAATAGCCTGACTGAGCTCAGGTCTTAAGTATTCCAGGATGACTGTCTGGAAGCAGCTTGGATGCCACTGGTGTCCAGCAAGTTAGCTATTGACATAAGTACATGCCTACTTCATTCAACCAAGTCAGCAGGTAGGTTTATTCTGATATAGACAGCAAGTCCAAGACATTTGCCCAGCAAGTTTATTACACAAGTTTGAAACCTACAAGTGCTGCAACTTTGCCAGGAGGAAGCCCTGATACATACAGTGCCTACTGCTCTTTGGTGAGTAGTCTTGCCAAAGCTTCTAAGGCTAAACCTCCAAATCACAGGGTGTACTAGAAGTTCTGCTGCTCAGGTGGTGATCTACTACACATCTTCCATTACACAGAACAGGAGTCCAGTCAGTGAATTTATACTTAATGGTTACAACAGATGCTTTAGCAGAAGGCTACAGAGACATTCCATCAGGGTCACTTTAATTGCAACATACATCATACAAAATTAAGTCAGTCTTCACCAGTTTAAGTGATACCCAGAATGCAGAGTAGTAATGAGATTAAGTGATAAATCTTGTTTGCACAAGGAAGGGCAAGTGCAACATCTGCAATGAAATACAGACCACTCTTCACTGTCATTTTAAGCATTTCAGGTGCAATACTTAGCTCTTTGCTATCCCAATCACACCACAAGCTAAACGAGGACCAGCATTTCCAGTTAACTTGCTCTCATTATCTCCCCCTCTACCCAGGTCATCAGATTTTTCATGGACCTAGAAGAGAAGTGAAGATTTCTTAAGTCATGTTATTGCATAGCTACTTCATTTTTCACTACTCACCTTACTAGCAGCAGTGGCAAGCAGTACTGCCAGGTATCAGCAGGGTGTTACACAACAGCACCTCTCGTAACTGTACTCAGTTTGGCTGAATGCCAAACTGACACTGGCTGAAGTGCTTAGAACTAGGCTTGTCCAAAAAGACATTCAGCTGAAAGCAACTTGTTTGAACTGGAGTCATTACACTCCCATATCTCAAGTTCCTACTAGTCCAAAAGCAAGCCTGGACTTAAGGTCACCCATAACACAAGGTTAACTGCTCTACTGCAGGCACAGTGCCTTGGCTGCACCAAAGCACTCCACTACACATCTTCCTGCTCCCTGTTTCATGCACAAGCACAGTGGCCTCAGCACAGAGTCCTGAGGAAAACAAGACTGACAACTCTCACATGGCTGAATCCACTCCAGCTTCTCTTCCCTCCTTCCCACAGCAGCCATGGCAAGTTATGCCACCAGCTACCAGCCCAGCACTAGCTAACAGTGTCCTGAAGAGCCCATTACCATGCCTTTTTAGTGACAACTTTTGAGCCAGACTGCCAGTTCCCTCCTCAAATCAGACTGCTTTAGTCACTCAGCTGGAAGCAAAGTTAAATGGAGAGGAACATCTTTGAAGGCAGACAGAAGAGTAAAAGATCCCATGACACTGAAGTGCCACACTATTACAGAGGACTTCCAATCTTGCACTGTAAGTTCTACAACACACATCAGGGACTGGCCTCCAGGATCAAAAAGTCTCCATGCACAGTCAAAACTGCTCTAGAGTTCTTTAAAGCATCCAAGCAGGCACCAAGACACTTACCACCATGGTACGTCCGATGATGCAGTGCGGCCCGCTCAGAGAAATGACCGAATCTTCTATTGCCACTTCTGCCACTCCTCCTTTAGCAGTCACATTGCCAAGGTCTCCCACATGCCTACACAGAGATGCAGAGAAACTCACAGAAAACTTGTTTGAATTGAAAGCTCCAAGTGATGGCCTGCACAGCACCACAGTCAAGTCCTCTACCACCTTAAACAGCACATATGTTTTACCACCCCTAGTTAACCTTGAACCCTTTCACTATTTTAACTCCTTAATTCAAGGGATGGTTGAAATTCAGGCCTAGTCAGAACTTGAAACTACAAGGCCAATCAGCTCTGGGGAAAGGCAGGCCACTCCAACAAGTCAAACCAACATTGTACAACTCTCACAGTCAAGAATTCCCTCACACTCAGGGAGTCTCCCTCTGAGCAAAGAGCATCTCTCAGATTAGGCAAAACTGCTTTCCTGCACATACAAGGTTTGGTGTAACCACCATTGCTGTTCTTAAGAGCATTTAATGTCTATCACAAATCAGATATTCTGCAAGCAGCTGCAGGCTTTAGGTTTAAACAGGATTAGTAAAAGCAGTCTATCAAGTGACAGGTCAAAAGTGGCTGCATCAAGTGCTAGCTAAGTTCTCTTCTGTACCAGGGGTGACTACTCAAGGTTGTATGGCTTTTTCCCCACCCTACCACAGTGCTTCAGAACTAATCTTTATTAGGATCATTATAGTATACTGTCCCTACACATCCAGCCCAAAGAAACTGTTCAAACAAGTCCATGATCTGCAAGACTTCTATGCATACTCAGAATCTGGAATACCAGCTAGTTTCTAGAGCTATCCATGCATGCAGGGTGACCAGCTCAGCTCACTGAATGCTGACTACCAGCTTCTTTGACAGCTATTTCCTATTTCTAACAAAGTTCCACATGGTCTGGTCAAGGGCAGTCTTCCCTTCAGAAGTTTCTTGATTTAAGCTTTCAGGAAGTTTTAGTCTAATTGTTTCAACCCTACACCAATAGTTCTTATATCCTCCCTAAGGGTACAGCAGCCTAGAGCTGCCTGAGCAGGCAGGCTGCATCAGGAGCAGGATTTGGTAGAGCAGAAGAGACAAAAGCCATGATGGTTCATGCAATTTCAACCTTTAGCACAGGAGCAGTTTGCTGCCAGTGAAGCCTGTCAGCACACCATTTCATGTTGCTGTCATCCAGACAGGTGGCTAAAGCCAGCTTGCTTGGTCCAGCATGCAACTGATCCCTCAGGTATGAATTTGTCAGTCACAGAAGGTATAGTTATGAACACCAATGTGATCATCTGAAGGCTAATCACAATGCAAAGTTGGTTCCAATGCTAGTCCAGACCCTACCCATGTGAGACCAGCCTGTCTTCTGCACTTGCTCCTAGCTCCACTCACTACCATACTGGCAGCATTCAGTGCTTGCACAGCCCCCTCCCACTCTCCAAACCAAGTCAGCATACTCTTTAAACCAGTTGCTCAGACCTCAGGTCTCAAAAGATGCAAGGGTTCCTTGAAGGTAATGGGACAATGCAAACTGCTTCCAGGGGAAGAGCTAGCTCTCAGCTCCCACAGAAGCAGGCAATCAGCATAAGCACCAGACCCTGTGCTGACATAGCACACAGTCCCCAAGGAGCACACACTACACTGGCTATCACAGTACCTATGCAAACAGGCTAAGAACATCCAAGCACACACAACAAAGAGCCACCATGCCCAGGCACACAGTCTCCCATGAAGCCTCAGCAACTTCCACTTGATCCTGACTTGTGGAGTGACAAGTATGCATACAGCTCAAAAATTGACACTCTAGGGTCCCAGTTGTCAGAAATAGGTCCTGAAACAGCTGCTTATCAACAATGACCAAATAAAGCTTTAACACATGAATCCCACACACATCCTGAAGAACCTTCACTCAGTAGGAGCCTTGCCTTCTCTCCAAGCTATGATAATCAAGAATATGACCCAAACCCTGTATTCCACCCATATGCCTGGAGTCAAGATGTCCAACAAGTCATCTAAGCTGCTAAGTAACCCTTGAAGTCCTGCAGGAATTACCAGTTTTCTTTTGATGTTGTCCTGGCACTGTTCATGACCTTCCAAGCATAAAGTAGCACTGAGATGGCTGCTCCTTTGAGTAGCTAGCCAGTAAAAGGCCAGGCACATTAAACTCACCTTTCAGCATCACTTGGTCCACCATGCTGCTTGCCTTCAGGATTGAAGTGAGGACCTGCACTGGTACACCCTGAAACACAACACAGCCATAGGAAGTTTGGGTTTGGAGTTGTTTTGGGGTTTGGGGGGGGTCTTTTTTTTCAGTAGCCAGTTTAAATTTGTTGCTTATGCAGTACACCAAGGTAACCCTCCTATAAAGTCACTAATGATGAAGCAGCTACTCTCCTGTTAGATGTTCTACTAATCCTCTGGAGGCCTTGAGGTGGCTCAGTTGGTAGTGCATGAGACCCTTAATGGGTAGGTTGTGAGTTCAAGCCTGCAGTGGGCAGTAGTGGCCTCCCTGCTCTAGTCATGAGGTCTGTGGTGACAGGTTGGACTCGATGGTCTTTGAGGTCTCTTCCAACCTTAGTGATACTGAGTAAGGAATCTACAAATTCAATAAAATCAGGAGTACTCACCCTAGAACACTGTGCTCAGTTGAAAGCTTTCTGGGTTTTATTAAACACATTTTCCTAGTATTTAGGTTGGTGCTTAATATATCAGACCTTGAACCAATCAAAACATGTTTCAAGTATAAAAGGGGAAGACATTCCTCACACAAGGTTTGTTGCCATGAGACCCAAAGTACACTTAAAGCAGTTGCTGCTGCAACACTAAAAGATCTTTAAAACTGAGCAATCACACAGCTGTAACTTGAAAAGGTGGATAGCCATCTTACCATTTGTGTTGTCACCAAATTCATGGACATGGAAGCCGTGCTGTCCATCAGCCAAGCCACTGATTTTCCCAGTAATTTTTACTGGTCCATTACCCTTTAACAGAAATAATTTATCATCAAAATGACCACAGCATTAAGTGGTGGTGTCAAATCAAGCTCCCTAGCCGACGGGAAGCACAGACGTTTCACTACATGAACGATTAACTCACATTAGCTTAGTTCTATATGCCAATAGAATGCAGAACGCTTGCAGTTATTTGGCCACCATCTAAAATACACTAACTGTCACGCGGCAAGAAACAAATGGAATGCCTTTTATCAGAACGCTTGCTTTTGGGATGATCATGTACCTCCATCTGGAAGCACAAGTAACCCTGAAGTCATCCCTCTTCCACAGACACAACGTTGCCTGTACACAGCTCCTTCTTTACGGAGTAAAAATGAGTATGAAGGGGGCTCTGGCCATTTCGCAATGCAAGCTCAGCTAAGTGCTGCTTGTTTACCGCTGTAAACAAGCTCCGCAGGAACACTAAGGCCGCCTCCAGCACTGAGTTCGGCGGGACGCCCCCAGGCAGGGCAAAAGCTGCCAGCCCCGCTCCGCGCTGCCAAGGCTCCCAGGCCGCCACACAGTGTCCTGGGCGCCCCGACGCTCCCAGCGCCAGGCGTGCCCAGCCTCAGGGCCCCGGCAGCACCTAGATGTGCATCCCCACCCCCTCCCGCCAGCGCTGCGCGGGGCCGCGGCCAAGGGAAAGCCCGCCCAGCGCTGCTCCCGCTGCCCTCCGCAGCCGCCAGGCAGGAGGGGAAAGGTGAATCGCGCCGCCCGCCCCGCGTAATGACTCAGCACCGCGGCTAGGCAAGCCCCCGGGGGAAGAGCAGAGCCATAGCGCTGCGCCCGCCGCCGGCCCTTGCCTGCTGCTGGAAGTGGATGACGCCCTGCACGGGGCCATCCCCCTTCATCACGCATACGGCCTTCAGCGTCGCCATGTTCCCGCAATGGCCGGAGAGCTGCACTCGGCACAAGCCCCAAACACCAGCTCCCGAAGACTAAGGGTCCGCCCCTCCCGCAGCCCATATATAGGAGTGCTGCCAGCGCCGCGGCCAATCGCTGAGCGCTCGCGGGTTACGGTGCAATTATTACACGGGGTTCGGCCAATCGAGGGGAAGGAGTCGCGGCAGCGAGCGGACGTGCGCCAATCGGCGGCACCCGCTTCTGAGCCAATGGGTTCTCTCGGCGGCGGCGCGGGTTGTGTAACGCCGGCGGCTGAAGCCGCCACGAGCGGTGCTATCGCCGCGGGCGACACGGCCGGGGCGGGACCCACGGCGTGACGGTAAAGGGGGAGCAGGGCCTGCGCCTCATCTGGTGGCCCGGTGGTGCCCGTCATTGGCAAGCTGAGGAGTGGGGCAGAAGTAGTTAGACCTCCGTACTTTGGTCTGCTCTGCGTTGTCTTCCGAGAGCTTGAGGAAATTCGTGCCCGTGTTTCACATGGTGGGCCGAAGGAGATGGTGTGCTTTAAAGCAGGCTCAGGCTTCCAACGTCATGGGTTTCACCCAGACACACGCGTTTTCATTCAGGCATGCCCTCAAGTAGAGACATGGGGAGAAGCAGCTGCCATGTTGTTTTCTGCATGTGTTTCTTACAGTATCTTTGCATCTTTCTCTTGTTTCCCAGTATTACTGTGACTGAGGTGTGTCACATCCCATCAGGAGCTCCCATCTCAAATGGGAGTGGGCTTTGGAAGCTGCCTTCCCTTTGCAGAGGAGGTTTTGTACAGAAACCATCAAAGTTACCATCTGAAGCCTGCATTGCTCAGCTGCTGACCTTTTTTACACCTTTGCATATAGGCTGCCCTCGGGGTACATGTATGCATGATATGCCTGGGTACGTAGTATGCAGCTTAGGGCTCTGTTTAAAGTGGAAAACATCTTAAGTGGGGTTGACAAAATAGGGAAGGGATGACAAAATAGATTCCCTCTATGGTGGTAGCAGTGACAAATGTTAGTATCCCAGGGGAAGCTAGCACCTGAACTGAGGAGCATATGCCTCTCCAGTTCTCTTTGATGATCTGCAACCTTCAAGCATTTTGAGAATGACAGATTACATTTAATTAATTCCTTTGGCAAACTCCTGTTGCTTGTTTTTCTGCTGTGTTATTGATAGATGTGTTAAATCAGAGGCACAAAATGATTTCACAGTTGCTGGGACTTCAGGTAGCTTGTGTATGTGACTGAGGTATAAATGACTTGTAGCTCAGGTGGTTTACGTGTTGGAAACAGAGGGTTTGTTTCAGACATCAGACTCAGCCATGACACCTGGGTAATGGCTCAGGTGATATGACTGAAACAAACAGGAATATGTCTGCTTGCATGGCATATTTTTCTGCTTGACAAAGAAGCAGCAGGGGAAAAATAAAAACCATGTTAAAGATCTGAAGGCTATTTGTCTGAGAAATAGATAGAAATCTGTAGTTTAATCCTGGAAAGAATCTGAGAGAATGAAAGCTGGACAGCTTCCTATCTCAGAAGCATCTTGGCACCGTGAGTTAGACTCCCTAGAATTTCATTCCTGGTGTGCCTGGAGAGAAGAGACTCTCTGAGTTACTTGTGAGCAAACAGGTTTGTGCTCATGGCACAACACACACACAGCATCCTGAGTGCTTATTAGATCAAGAGCAAAGATTCCAGTGCCCTTGAGGCAAATCTTAACTTGATTTTAAATAGTTTGTAGACTTCAAGGGATAGCAGTGACTCATTCTGCTTTCAGTCACCTTCGGCTTCCCATAGCACTGTCTTGACTTGTCTGTGCCCTTTCATAAAGAGGGGCATCTTGGAGTGCTGAGCTGCAGTGCTTTCTCTTACTTTTATCCCTGTCTTCAAATCTGCCTGTGTTTTCATTGGGCAGGTTTATTCCTTCCTTCCTGGAAGTAAGTTTTCGACATCTGCCCTTCTTCATTCCTCTAGATGAATGTAGGATAAGCAGCTGGACAAGAGACAGACATGTCAGCTTCTTGAGAGGTGACATGAAATTATCTGAAGTAATGATGTCAGAGATCTATCACATTAGGCATCTAAGCCAGGTTACCTGTGAAGGTGCCCAGTGCCTAGATCAGGCAGAATGCAGCTAACAAAGCTGATCCTGCTAAGAGACACAATGTTGAAGAGACCAGCAGTAGGAGGCCAAAGGAGACATGAATTTCAAGGCCTTAACATGCAAGAGTTTGAGTGGTGCATGCAGAAGGAGATCAGTAATTTTAGTAGGTTATGGCCTTACAATTTAGAATGGTTCCCATTATTCTTTTCTTTTGTACTATTTAATACAAAAGTATTAATTTACATGTGTACCCTTTGACATAACGCTCACACAAGAAGCCAGGGAAAGGCTTTGGTTTTGTTTTCTCCCACGTACTTCCTTTTGACTAGCTTTCTTAAATTTCACCAGTAGATGAAAAACTCCACCCTGAAAAAACTGAACAGGGTGTTTGGTAGCAATACATTATTGTGCTCTTTGATGTATCCCCCTATTACAAGAGGCATATCCCCCTATTTGAGGTATCCCTCTATTACAAGAGGGATATGGACAGGCTGGAAGGTGTCCAGAGAAGGGCCACGAGGATGATCAGAGGGCTGGAGCTCCTCTCCTATGAGGACAGACTGAAGGAGTTGGGGCTGTTCAGTCTGGAGAAGAGAAGGCTCAGAAGTGACCTAATTGTGGCCTTCCAGTATCTGAAGGGGGCCTACAGGAAGGCTGGGGAGGGACTTCTCAGGATGTCAGGCAGTGATAGGACTATGTGGTGGGTGGAAGGGCAAGGCCAAGAAGCCTCCTCCCTTCCCCCTTTGTAAAGTAAAAGGGAAAAAAAATTGAAGGGAAAGGAAAAAAAACTCGCAAGCTGAATTAGCAAAGCAGTGGAGCTATATTTACAAAGCGATGTAGGGTTTGCAGGGGATTATTTACAAATTTACAATATCTACAATATATACAAAGATATACAACAGAGTAACACAGAAATGAGAGTGCCCCCCCTCGGCAGAGAGGGGTCCCCCACCTCCGCTCTCCCCTCTCTTCCCCCCCTTTCCCCAGAATGGGATAGAAAGAGAAAGAGAAGAGAGGAAAAAAAAGTTAGAAGCAGTTCGTGTTAATTGGAAGGGAGTTAGTATACAGGCCTGTTATCTAGTTTTCAAGGCCGAGGCGTTGGCAGAAAGCCCAGCACAGGCAAAGCTGCTGCACGAAGCAAAGACGGAAGCAAGACTGACTGAGAAGTGCTGGAAATGTCCACTTCACTCCCACTCGTCCAATGAAATTAGTTTAGACTATTCCTTCCGTTTACCAACTTCCGTCCACCATATCCCCTTTCTTAAGGGGGCAACGTCAACCGGCCACAGTCCACCCCTTCTAAACAATTTCATTGGCTGTTCATACTGTCCATCCAATCCAAAACGATATTTACAGTTCGTGAGTAAAGTTCATAGTCTGTTCCGGCTATGCTCAGATGTAGATGATTCAAAAGTCCAAGAAAATCAGAAAATGAGAAAAAAGGAAAACAGTTCATTTCTTCACCGATGAAGCGAAGAAAAGGGAAACAGGGAAATCTCAGGGTCTCTTAGTTGACTCAGGGCTCTCAGGGATCTCAGGGTTCGTGCACCGTAGACTCCTCGTTGATTCTTCCTTTGGACGCGATGTAGCTATACAATAGTTTGAAATTGACCTCTTTCAGCTAAAGTTAAATTTCTTTGTGGAATACACTGAATTTCACCATTCTCTTGCATTACCCAGTAAGTGTGACCCGGACCTTCAGCTGAAACCACCCCTCGGACAGGTTTAGCCTCTCCTGAGGGTGAAAATACCCAAACAGTTTTACCTAACAGATTCTTTTCTCTAACAACAGGAACTCTATCACCTTCTACTTTCCGTAGCAAATCTGAATGTGCAGGTCCAGCTCGGTTCACTGAACCTCTACTATTTACCAGCCAGGTTGCTTGTGCTAAATGTTTTTCCCAGTTTTTCAAAGATCCACCCCCCATGGCTTTGAGAGTGGTCTTCAACAAACCATTGTAGCGTTCAATCTTCCCTGAAGCTGGTGCATAGTAGGGAATATGGAATATCCACTCAATACCGTGCTCTTTTGCCCAGCTCTTTACAAGGTTGTTCTTGAAATGAGTTCCGTTGTCTGACTCAATCCTCTCTGGAGTTCCGTGTCTCCACAGGATCTGTCTCTCCAGACCGAGAATGGTGTTGCGTGCAGTTGCATGCGGAACTGGATAAGTTTCCAACCATCCAGTGTTTGCCTCTACCATAGTAAGCACGTATTGCTTACCAGAACGAGAACGTGGTAGAGTGATGTAGTCAATCTGCCAAGCTTCACCATACTTGTACTTGGACCATCTGTCACCATACCACAAGGGCTTAAGTCGTTTTGCCTGCTTAATAGCAGCACAAATGTCACAGTCATGGATGACTTGCGTGATAGCATCCATGGAAATGTCTATGGATCTGTCACGAGCCCATTGGTATGTTGCATCTCTGCCTTGATGTCCTGACGAATCGTGAGCCCACCGAGCTAAGAATATCTCACCTCGGTGTTTCCAGTCGAGATCAAGATTAGAGTCCATGTCTACTTGAGAAACTCTTGCAGCTAGATCTGCCTGATGGTTGTGTTGCTGTTCCTCAGTAGCTTTGCTCTTAGGAATGTGAGCATCGATGTGTCTCACTTTCACTGGAATTCTCTCGATTCGATCAGCAATGTCCTGCCACAGGTCGGCTGCCCAAATGGGTTTTCCTTTTCTCTGCCAACCACTCTTCTTCCAGTTCTTTAGCCAACCCCATAGAGCATTGGCTACCATCCATGAGTCGGTGTAGAGATAAAGCTTTGGCCATCTCTCACGTTCAGCTACGTCGAGAGCTAGCTGGACAGCTTTTACCTCTGCGAACTGACTGGATTCTCCTTCTCCATCTTTCGCCTCTGCAACTCGGCGTGTTGGACTCCACACTGCAGACTTCCACCTTCGCTTGTTCCCAACAAGATGACAGGAACCGTCTGTGAACAAAGCATATTTCTTTTCATCATCAGAAAGGTCATTGTAAGGAGGAGCTTCCTCAGCACGAGTCACTTTCTCCTCTGGAGGTTTGGCACAGTTGGTACCTTCAGGCCAACTTGAGATCACCTCCACTAGACCAGGTCTTTCAAGATTTCCCATTCGAGCTCTCTGTGTTATCAGAGCCATCCACTTGGACCATGTTGAGTCTGTGGCATGATGTGGTGTGGATCCTTTGCCTTTGAACATCCAATTCAAAACTGGTAATCTGGGAGCTAAGAGAAGTTGTGATTCAGTTCCAATCACTTCAGAAGATGCTTTTACTCCTTCATAGGCAGCTAAAATTTCTTTCTCTGTTGGAGTATAGTTAGCCTCTGAACCTCTGTAACCTCGACTCCAGAAACCAAGAGGTCGTCCACGTGTCTCACCTGGAGCTTTTTGCCACAAGCACCAGGTTGGACCATTGTCACTTGCAGCCGTGTACAAAATGTTCTTAATGTCTGGACCATCTCGGACAGGTCCCAGACCCATTGCTTGAATCACCTCTTGCTTTATCTGGTCAAAGGCTGCTTGCTGTTCAGGTCCCCAGTGGAAATGGTTTCTCTTTCGAGTCACATCATACAGAGGTTTCACAATCTGACTGTATCCAGGAATGTGTAGTCTCCAAAATCCCACTATCCCCAAGAAACGTAGGGTCTCTTGCTTGTTTGTGGGACTTGCCATGGTGGAGACTCTGTTTACTACATCCACTGGAATGTGTCGGCGTCCATCCTGCCACCGCACTCCCAGAAACTGAATCTCTGTGGTAGGTCCTTTCACCTTGTCTCGCTTGATGGCAAAACCTGCATTCAGAAGAATGTCAATGATTTTGTTACCTTTCTTGAAGACTTCCTCAGCAGTTTTACCCCAGACGATGATATCATCGATGAACTGGATGTGTTCTGGAGCACCGCCTTTCTCCAGAGCATCGTGGATCACTGCATGACAGATGCTTGAGCTGTGGATCCAGCCCATTGGCAATCTGTTGAAAGTGTACTGGATTCCTCTCCAGGTGAAAGCAAACTGAGGCCTACATTCCTCTGCTATGGGAATAGAGAAAAATGCATTAGCAATGTCTATGGTAGCATACCATTTGGCCTCTTTGGATTCCAGCTCATACTGTAGTTCCATCATGTCTGGTACTGCTGCACTCATAGGTGGTGTCACTTCATTTAGGGCTCGGTAGTCTACCGTCAGACGCCAGTCTCCATTCTGCTTTCGCACAGGCCACACTGGACTGTTGAAAGGCAAATGAGTTTTGCTGACGACTTTCTGACTTTCCAACTGACGAATCAGATTCTGAATGGGCAACAAAGAGTCACGGTTGGTTCTGTATTGTCTGTGATGCACAGTCTGAGAAGCAACCGGCAATTTAATGTCCTGTATCTTATGTTGTCCCACAACTGCAGATTCATCAGAAAGTTCAGGTCTGGCAGATAGCTTCAATTTTTGTCCATCAATTTCTATAGAAGCTACTCCGAAAGCCCATTTGTAACCTCTAGGGTCTTTGAAACGCCCTTCTCTCAGAAAATCAATTCCCAAAATACAAGGTGCGTCAGGTCCGGTCACAACTGTATGCTTCCTCCATTGTTTACCAGTTAGACTTATATTAACCTCTACCTTACTTAACTCTTGAGATCCACCAGTGACTCCCAGAATAGTTATAGACTCTGATCCCTGATAATTTGATGGTATTATGGTGCACTGAGCTCCTGTGTCAACCAAGGCCCTGTACTTCTGAAATTGTGAAGTGCCAGGCCACTGGATGTACACATCCCAATAGATTCTGTTATCTCTGTTATCCCTCTCCTCCCCCTGGCGGGAGGCAGGGCACCCCTAGTTATGGGGAACATGCGCACATGTGCATTGCACATATTGTGCAGGGTTATAACTTTGCATGTTATAACTGGAGCCACTGTTGGAGCCATAAGAGTCGTTCTGGGGAACTGTGGAAGTAACAGCTACCCTTCTGGTATTGCTACCTCGGGTTCTGCCACTTTGCAATTCCCTCAGTCTCCTGAAAAGATTAGAAGTTGGTTGGCCATCCCAGCGGTTCATGTTCTCACCAAACTGATCACGCAGAGTTATCCAAATAGTTCTACGTGATTGCCTTGGTGGTCTGTTTTGGAATGACCTGTTTTGGAATGTCCTGTTTTGGAATGACCTCCTTGGAGGACGTGTATTCCTCACAGATGAAACTTGTACCCACCTGGAGGAAGAATTGAAATTATCCTTCTGTGCCAATTGGTATATGGAATCTTTTAGATCCTTCATGCAATTTTCAATTTTTCCAGACAGAGTTTCAATGGCTGAAACCAAAGAACCACGTGTCATGCTATCCTCCAATTGTCTCATTTGATCACTGAATTGGCCAACCGTGGGAGAAGCTCCACCATAACTTCTTGACACAATTCTGCTTGCCAGAATGTTTGCATAATTGGAAGGAGCAAGTTTGATGATCTTTTTAGCAAGACCAATACCTACAGGAATGTCATCAGGATTCAGAGTTTCATGTTCACCATAGAGTAGCTCTCTAACAGCAAATTCTCTCAAGCGCTTAATTCCCTCATCTATGGTAGTCCAGGGTTTAGGATTCCAGGGAAGATCATCTCGGGAAGGGTATCTCAGGGCAACCGCTATTAAAAGGCGTATCCACAGATTAACCTTACCGAGAGCTTCGCCTAGATGTCTATCTATTCCATTGTCCCTTGAGAGAGTTCCTAACTGAGCTGCTGACTTGTCTCCAACTGTTAGAGCTGAAGCACCTGTATCATAACACCTACTAAGCCAAGCTAGAACTGGCTCCTTATCTGCCCTGGTGAAATCTTTACGGACATTTCGCAATTCTTCCCGTGGTGACGAACAGTCCGTAATATCATCTTCATCTTCATCTCCCTGAATTCTTTGCCCGTAAAATCCTGCTGTCATTCTCCTAAGGATCTCTTTAAGCTGAGAACCACCTTTGCCAGCTGCTTTCCTAGCTTCATCTCTATCCTGCTTTGATCTCACTAGGTTAGCTAGATCTTTAAAACAAACCTTCTCTTCCTCCTGAGCAGGATCTTTTAGAGTAGAGGGCCCCTCACCAGGATCAGTCTCCTCCTCTTCTTCTCCATCTTTGCCCTTTCCAGCTCTAGTCTTTAAAGGAGCCACCTTAACTGGAGCTGTGTTTGAATTTACAGCCACCTTAATGGAAGCTGACAGGTCCTGAGATAAATCAGCTGCTGGGGCAATGACTTCCGGTCCCACCGAGGGAGTGGGTGGAAGTGACGTTGCTCCGTTAATGGCCGATGGAGAAGAAGAAGGAGGAGAAGGAGTGGGAGAAGGAGTAGGTGCCATGTTGATACCAGCCGATGCCCTTGGCTGCTTGCCAGAGTCAGCAAAGTCATTTAGAGCTGCCTTACCAATTAACTTTTTAGCCTTCTTTTTAACTGACACAGGTTCTCCACAGTCCTCATCACTAGATGACTCTGGGACTGATCGAGAGCCACGGCGTTTTCTTTTTGATCTAGTTTTAATAACAAAACAAGCTCTGGACACCTTTCTCTCTCGCCGCAAAGAAATCAGGAGATACACGATAATTATCACCAGCAGCAGAATTATAGACACCAAATAAATCACCTTTGGATCCCAGGCATCACCTAAAGTTACTGTCTCCTCAGGTGGAATCTTAAAACCCTTTATCTCAATTGGGAGAGTGGTGGAGGTAACATTCCTGTATCTCACTGGCCATAATAAATTAATACATTTTCCATACCATAATTTAACTTTATACATAACCCACATATAAATTGTCCGCACCAAATATTTACCCAGGTAATCCAAAATCAAACCCAAACAATACCTGTAAACCAGAGCTCCAAAAATTGAAAAGAATAATCGCTCCACAAACCACAATACCTTCATGTTTGCTAATTCAGCTGGAAAACACTAAATCAATCAAGTAATAAATTAAACTAATTATCTGCCCCACGTTGGGCGCCAATAAAAAAAATGTGGTGGGTGGAAGGGCAAGGCCAAGAAGCCTCCTCCCTTCCCCCTTTGTAAAGTAAAAGGGAAAAAAAATTGAAGGGAAAGGAAAAAAAACTCGCAAGCTGAATTAGCAAAGCAGTGGAGCTATATTTACAAAGCGATGTAGGGTTTGCAGGGGATTATTTACAAATTTACAATATCTACAATATATACAAAGATATACAACAGAGTAACACAGAAATGAGAGTGCCCCCCCTCGGCAGAGAGGGGTCCCCCACCTCCGCTCTCCCCTCTCTTCCCCCCCTTTCCCCAGAATGGGATAGAAAGAGAAAGAGAAGAGAGGAAAAAAAAGTTAGAAGCAGTTCGTGTTAATTGGAAGGGAGTTAGTATACAGGCCTGTTATCTAGTTTTCAAGGCCGAGGCGTTGGCAGAAAGCCCAGCACAGGCAAAGCTGCTGCACGAAGCAAAGACGGAAGCAAGACTGACTGAGAAGTGCTGGAAATGTCCACTTCACTCCCACTCGTCCAATGAAATTAGTTTAGACTATTCCTTCCGTTTACCAACTTCCGTCCACCATATCCCCTTTCTTAAGGGGGCAACGTCAACCGGCCACAGACTAGGGGGAATGGAATGAAGCTGGAGGTGGGGAGATTCAGACTGGACATGAGGAAGACCCCCCTGCCATGGGCAGGGACACCCCACACTAGAGCAGGCTGGCCAGAGCCTCATCCAGCCTGGTCTTAAACACCTCCAGGGACAGGGCTTCAACCACCTCCCTGGACAACCCATTCCAGTGCTTCACCACTCTCATGGTGAAGAGCTTCCTCCTCACATCCAGCCTGAATCTCCCCACCTCCAGCTTCATTCCATTCCCCCTAGTCCTAGCACTACCTGACATCCTGAGAAGTCCCTCCCCAGCCTTCCTGTAGGCCCTTTTCAGATACTGAATGAAGTATGAATCTGAAGCATGTGTTTCTCTGCTGATGTCACCTGAGGGATGCATAGGAGGGAGATCCTTGTGGTCCCTTCCAACCCTGACTGATACTATGGTACTATGGTATCGGTGTCAAAGCAGAGAGGAAAGAAGAAAAAAAAAAGCAAGATGGGGTTACAAACTTTGGTAGTAGGACAGAGAATCTCCCAGGCATGAGAAAGAGTGGCATCTCTTGCAACTCTGGCACCTCTTTCTTTGCCATCACCCTCTCTTTGCCCCATAACCTGGTTCTGCCCTCTGAGCTTGGAAGAAGCCCAAGTCTTGGGCGTAGCCACACTTTTGTAGGCAAACTGCTGATAAAGTGACCTGATCTGGAGCCCAGAGGCTTGAAGTGAATACAGGAGGGAGAGATGTAGGGCTGGGAGGACAGACAGCTTTGTCTATTCACCCTGCAATACATACCCATTGTAGCCTGGGAGCAAAGGTTTGAGGTCCCTTCCAACCTTAGGAATACTGAATACAAAGCAGGTTTTAGTGACTATCAAAACTGTTGCTGTCACCGTGTAAGGGTAGGCACATATGGATCTCTGAACAGCTAGGATTCAAGACAGTCTTTGTTGTTTTCCTAATTTGCCAGTTTAAAGGGCAAATAAAATAATTACTGTGTGATGTAGGTTAACAGAAGTCTCATCTGTGTAGATAGAAGCTAATAAACCTTCTAAGCAAAATCTGCAAAAGTAATGGAAAATCCCAAATCCTGATGTGCTGCAGAAGTATGGCACAGTGACATGATTTCTGACTGAGATTTTATAGGGATTAAACAATTAGTGGGAATTTTGAGGCTTGCAGTTCCTATGGCAACCATATCCCTGGTGCCATGTTTTCCACTCCTGATTACTCTTCTGGAATAACTGCGAGTGAAACTAAGATTGCAGTGCTAAACATCACTGCAAATTGCCTGAGCTTATGTTCATAGGGGCTTACTCAGGAAAATCACTCTCCACACATTGCTTTTCTGTCATTTCTAATGCTTATTCTCACACTAGTAAAGACAAACAGGTAAAAAAAGAAACCCCCTGTGCATTTTGGGCACTAATCCTTCCTGTAGGCCCATTACATCCTTGGGTGTCTGTCTCTGGAGGGGAGACTGCTGGTGAGATAAGAATAGGTGTGCTAATTCCAGCAAGCAGGAAAGCAGACAACTGTCTCTTCTCCACAACCTTGTGCTCTAGCAGCTGGGCATCCCAGTGGGGCTGGATTCTCCTGCTCCTGGAGCTGATCTTTGGCTATTCTTAACTCATTTTTTCTAGCTCAGCAGGTGAATAACTCCTCATACGTGAAGGTGATGAGCGGTAGCTCCCCAGTGCAGTAATGGACAGGTGCACAGTCTTGTCATCTAGAATTTCTCTGTGGAAAGATGGATGCTACATTTCCAATGTTACTGTGACCTTGTGCTGTGGCACCATGGAAGACTTGCTGCATTTGAGAGCCACCTAATGCACAGAGGACACAACAGGTGTGTTTATACAGGCTTGCTCAGTAAGGAGAGTGCTGCATCACATGTGGATCATTATTCTGTATTCTGAATGGGCTAGAAGAGGCTTGTAGGTTTGTTTGGGTTTTGTTTGTTTCTTTCTTCTCTTTGGTACCCCACAGTCTAGATGCTGGAATCTCCTCCTAGCCAAAGCTTTGTCTCTGGACTCAGCTGTCTACACATCAGTGTCTAGCACCATCTGGGATACTCCAGGCTTTCTCCTCTGGCCTCTGTCTGCTACCAAAGGGGTCCTGGAGCTGCTGTTCTCTATCTGCCAGCCCTGAAGACACTCTGCAGTGTCACAAAGAGCACTAGATGCTTATGCTGAGAAACCTAAACAAGCCCCAAGGCTTTGTGTTGTCCTGGAGAAGACATCATGTGTCACTGAAGCCTTTCCCTTTGATTACACGTGGGTAACGGCACTTCCCTGCCGCTAAGGGATGCTGGGAGAGGTAATTAACTGAGTGTATGCTTGTAGAGCGTTTTGAAGATGAAATGTGCTGTGGAAATTACTTAAGTGTTATTTACCTAGAAAATTTGTGATGGTGGCTCCCTAGTGGAAAGCCTGCTGTTCCAATTAAGGGGCAGTGGTGCTGATAACCAAAGCATTATTCATGCAATTAAAGCAGTGTCAGCTGGAAAGCCTTTACATGGAACATGCAACATTAAAAGTAACATTCACTTTTAACAGCTGAACTGTGCTAATCTGTCTGCTGCAAGGCCCTCATCTTCCACTGCTTGACAAACTGAGTTAACCTGAAACATGAGACTCAAAGGAGAGGTTGTGTAAATGTTGATGGAGACCTTTGTACCCAGCTCAGGGCTTGCAGCCTCAGATTACTACAACCCTCCTAGGGCACTGGTGCTATTCAAGATCTATCCACTGATTTGTAATTTCTTTTTTTTCCCTGCTTGTTAATATTCACCAAGGGTTGGACTTGAACTATTTCATGCACCACTGAAGCCTGTGCATGTTTTTCCAGTCTGTATTTCCAGTGGATCCAATGGATCGTACCAGTCCCCTGCTGAACGATATATGGAGGTCGGCAGCAGATGCTCTGTGAGAGCAGTGCAAAAACGATGCTCAGCATCCCCTCGTGAGGGCGTGCTCTGGACGAACTGGGTGATAGGTGCCTGAGCAGAGCAGGAGCAAACACAGGAGAGGGTACACCACTACACTCTGTGCTGGGTTAGGAACTGGCTGGAGGGCCGAGCCCAGAGAGTGGTGGTGAATGGTGCCACATGCAGCTGGCGGCCAGGCACTAGTGGAACCCCCCAGGGATCAGTGCTGGGCCCCATCCTCTTTTACTTCTTTATTGATGATCTGGATGAGGGCATTGAGTCGATCATCAGTAAATTTGCTGATGACACCAAGCTGGGGACAGGCTGGACAGATGGGCAGAGTCCAAGGGCATGAGACTTAACACATCCAAGTGCCAGGTTCTGCACATTGGCCACAACAACCCCATGCAGTGCTACAGGCTGGGGTCAGAGTGGCTGGAGAGCAGCCAGGCAGAGAGGGACCTGGGGGTGCTGGTTGATGGTAAGCTGAACATGAGCCTGCAGTGTGCCCAGGCGGCCAGGAGGGCCAATGGCATCCTGGCCTGTATCAGGAACAGTGTGGCCAGCAGGAGCAGGGAGGTCATTCTGCCCCTGTACACTGCACTGGTTAGGCCACACCTCGAGTCCTGTGTCCAGTTCTGGGCCCCTCAGTTTAGGAAGGAGGTTGACTTGCTGGAGCGTGTCCAGAGAAGGGCAACAACGTTGGTGAGGGGCTTGGAACACAAGCCCTATGAGGAGAGACTGAGGGAGCTGGGGTTGCTTAGCCTGGAGGAGACTCAGGGCTGACCTTATTGCTCTCTACAACTACCTGAAGGGGAATTGTAGACAGGCAGAGGTTGGTCTCTTCTCCCAGGCAGCCAGCACCAGAACAAGAGGACACAGTCTCAGGCTGTGCCAGGGGAGGTTCAGGCTGGAGGTCAGGAGGAAGTTTTACCCAGAGAGAGTGATTGCCCATTGGAATGGGCTGCCCAGGGAGGTGGTGGAGTCACCATCACTGGAGGTGTTCAGGAGGAGACTTGACAGGGTGCTTGGTGCCATGGGTTAGTTGATTATGTGGTGTTGGATGATAGGTTGGACGTGATGATCTTGAAGGTCTCTTCCAACCTGGTCTGGTCTGGTCTGGTCTATTCTATTCTATTCTATAACATGTCTTAAAGAGAGGCAAAAAAAAAATGGAACCTATATTTCTCTTTCTTCATTGAGCAAGAGTTAGGCACAAAGATTTGTGGCCAGGCAAATAAATTGGTGTTTATCCTTCACTTTTCAGCAAGTCCAACCACTGCAGCCCAGATGAGCCTGTCAAATGCAGCCACGCTGCGGACTCACCGCCTGTCCAGCGCAGTGGTCCCTATGACCCCTACAGCCACACAGGCTTCAGGAGCAGCTCCATGGCCCTGGATGAGAAGGGCAGGACCGTGAGCCGCTCCGGCTCCTTCCACGATGGCTTCGAGGGAGGTCAGTGAAATCCCTGCTGGTGCTGGAATCCATCAGGGGAAGGCCTTCTCAGGTAAACCAGCACCAGAACAAGAGGATGCAGCCTCAAACTGCGCCAGGGGAAGCCTAGGCTGGAGGTGAGGAGAAAGTTCCTCACAGAAAGAGGAGTTGGCCATTGGGATGTACTGCCCAGGGAGGTGGTGGAGTCGCTGTCCCTGGAGATGTTCAAAAAGGGATTGGACGTGGCACTTGAAGCCATGATTTAGTAGTCATGAGGTGTTGGGTGGCAGGTTGGACTTGATGATCTCTGAGGTCTTTTCCAACCTTATTGATTCTAGGATTCTAATAAAGATTCCATTCACAGCATAGGGGGAAAAAAAAAGCCAACAACAACAAAACCCAAACCCACCTTATCCTTGGATTTTTTTACCTAGGATATTATCTGTAAAATCCTTATAAGTGTCACTAAACTCTTAATGTCACTTGATATATCAGCAGCTTTGCAAATCCCAGCCCACACAAGCATATGCCAGAGGTAACCTCCCCATGCAGTTTCTTTTGGACATGTTTTTTCAGCACTCCCTGACACAAACTGTTCCCTGCTCACCCTTCAGCATTTACTACATTTACACTTTAGTAGTACAGCAGGTGTCAGGACACCAAAGGATGAGGTAGTTTGGGTTTGTTTGGGTTTTTTTTGTTTGTTTGGGTTTTTTTCGTTTGTTCATTTCTTTTTGTGTTTGGTGTTTTTTAGAGACACTTGAACATGTCCAGAGAAGGACAACGAGGCTGGGGAGAGGCCTTGAGCACAAGCCCTATGAGGAGAGGCTGAGGGAGCTGGGGTTGTTTAGCCTGGAGAAGAGGAGGCTCAGGGGTGACCTCATTGCCCTCTACAACTACCTGAAAGGTGGTTGTAGCCAGGAAGGGGTTGGTCTCTTCTCTCTGGCAACCGGCACCAGAACAAGAGAACACAGTCTCAAGCTGCACCAGGGGAAGTTTAGACTGGAGGTGAGGAGAAAGTTCTTCACCAAGAGAGTTGTTAGCCATTGGAATGTGCTGTCCAGGGAGGTGGTGGAGTCACTATCCCTGGAGGCGTTCAAGAGGGGATTGGACGTGGCACTTGGTGCCATGGTCTCGTCATGAGGTCTGTGGTGACAGGTTGGACTCCATGATCTTTGAGATCTCTTCCAACCTTGGTGATTCTGTGATACTGTGATACTGTGTTGGGTGATCCTGGAGATGCAATCATTTGATTCAATACAAACCCACAGTGAAAATGCTAATTAGTAAGCAATTAGGAAATACCTAAGTGGTACAAGAGGGTAAAATGTCCCCTTTCTGCACTGAGAAATGAAGACTGCCACACAAAATACATCTAGGCAGGCCTGCAGAATAAGTAGGGTGTGTTTCTATGTGCATTTTAAAACATGTGATATCTTCTCTGGGGACCCTGGCTGGCTGGGGAGGGGCTGGGTTCTTGCATGACCTCAGCTTGGCCTTGTGCACCTGTCAGTGAAATGAGGCTTCTGGGTGCTGTTTTAATACAAGCCATTAATAAATGGCTATGCAGCTGCACAATGCATTAGCCAGGTATTGTAATGCAATGTTCACAGTACTGTGTTGTGACCACTTGGCATCTGTTGGGAATCTTCCCGCCACAGAGCAGCAGATATCTGCAGCCTTGCCAAAAGGGCAAAGGGCACCAGAGGAGAAAGCCTGCAGACTTTGCACCCCGTGTGCATGCCAGCAACCCTTGTCCCCTCAGGGTTTATGTGATCTTGAATGCCTTCATAAAGTGTGTCCAGAGCAGATGTGGAAGTTCTCAGTGGGGACTTGGGCACTGTGACTGTTTGTTTTGGTGGACAGAAGAGAAAAATCTCTTTCGATGTTCACTTGTAAGCATTGAGAGACTCTTAAAAGCCTTCCTGTATGTCTCTGCTAGGGCCAAGCTTTGTTGCTGTCCTGGAGCAGGCTGCAGCATCCACTGAAACTTGTGTCTGCATTGAATGGTCTCCAGCCCTGCTGGCACACTCACGAGTGTGCTGGCACCAGGGACTGTGAATGGACATGTGCACCTGGCGGGACAGTCCTCGTGCCCTTCCAGAACAGGAGTAATTTAAACCTCCTAACGTCCTCTGGCAGGCAGCCACATCACATGCCTGCACACGGTTTGGCTATACCTTCCTGTCCATGGCTGTGGAGGAAGACAGGTTATTGCACCCAGCTACTAGAGAGCAGCACCACTTCCTTGCTTCATGCATAGTTACTCCTTAATCTGGTCCTGTCACTACAACTCAGGCTGATTTGCACACTTCACAGCAAGGATTTTCTGGCTGGGATCACTCTGACATAACATGGTTATGAAGCAGTTCCATGTGCAGTTATGACAGGAGATCTGAGGGACGATGGCAACCTTTGCTCAGAGCAGACTGATGGAGCTGTTCAGCACAGGTGGATGCAGTGCATCCCTTTCTGCATAGTGTCAGACAACTCTCCAGACCCAGTCCTCACCATGAATGTTCACTGCAGCCTCAGCTGGCACCCCACTGCTGAACAACTGGTCCAGGCAGTTTCCACAAAGTAGTTCTTGTGTCTTGCAGGAACAGGCTATCCTGAGAAGTGTAATGACCAAGAACAGTCCATTTGCTTCAGGATATGGAGTGCTGCTTCTCTGGCACTACCTCTGGATGTTCAATTTTCATTCTCTCTGGGCCCCTCTCTCTTTCAGCAATGGGTAGGCATTGACCTCAGCAGCCCTGCTTTCTGACACTGCCTGACACCCACTGACTGGGGTTACTGCAGCTCAGAGCTGGAGAGCAGCTTGAAGCAGCTGCTGTTGGGAGGCATGCAAAGCCATCTGCTGCCTAGTTTCCCCTGGAGCTGCTGCGGGTTTTGTGACATCATGAGCATCATGACTGTATTCTGGAGAAACAGCAATTGCAGCAGCCATTCCTGGGTCACTGTGGGGACACTTGTCTTCAGCCTGCCACCTGAGGGAGGAGCAATCATTGCCGCTGTGGTAAGTTTCCTCTACTACATTGTGGGAACTTGTAGAGAGGCAGTTCTGTGCAGCCGTGTCAGCGGCATCATCTATGTGCACCACGCTGTCCCATTGCTGATCAACGTCTCTGTTGTGGGCTTGGTTATGACTTATCTCTGTGATGGAGGCAGCACTTGGGTAGTTTTCAAGTCCTCTGAGGGCCCCTAGGTGGTACCTCTGAGCTGGTTTGTTGCTAGCACGAAAGATTTGGATGTCCAGGCTGTGTTGTATGCCTGGAAATAGCAAAGGAGCCATTAGCCTACCTGTTCAGATCCATATGTAGACCTCAGCCTTAGCCCACAAGAGCTCCTGTCACAGAGTGATTACCTCTGTGCCAGTCAGTGAGTCATGCCCCCTTTTTCTCCAGACACTATCCCTGGTTTGGTTTGACTGTGGGACTTTCGGCTCCTCTTTCTTTGAAGCCACTACTTTGCTTCTTTGCAGTTTTCTCATTGATTTCACTTCAGCAACCTCTGCACATCAAACTCCTCTGTGCCTAGGAGAGCAGGCAGCATCCTGCATGTCCAGGCAGCCTAGGCTGGGACTCCTCATAAAAACAAGAAAAGAAAGAAATGTTTTCTGTCTGAAAACAGAAGAGTTCCCCACAGGGGACTACCTTTCTGCTTTCTTCCCTCTCTGTGGAAGCAGAGGACTCCTCTAGGGCTCTGCTAGGAGTGCACTGCACAAATGCTTGAGCAGGAACTTGTTCTATTCATGTTTTGTCAACCTGCAGCTCTGCCTGCTCTCACTCAGCAGACATGGGAGAGGAGCAGAACAGAACAGGATGCAGATGACTCTGTTGGTTGTTGGCTGTGGTGGTTGTTGGCTCATTTTTTTTGAGGATGTAGCAGTAGGTGCTGGGCTACTCTCTCTAGTACTTGCCATTGTAACTTTGGCTCCTGCCAGCTGAAGGTTCCTGTTGCACCTAGCTGTTTTACAGGGGCTTGGTGAACTATGTAGGGGCACCACTATGTGACTGTGTAACATCCTGTCACACAAACAAAGTCACTTGTGCTCTGTACCCCACATTTACTTTACACAGAATACATAGAATAAACCAGGTTGGAAGAGACCTTCAAGATCATCGTGTCCAACCCATCAACCAATCCAACCTACCTAAACAGCTAACCCATGGCACCAAGCACCCCATCAAGTCTCCTCCTGAACACCTCCAGCAATGGCGACTCCACCACCTCCCCAGGCAGCCCATTCCAATGGGCAATCACTCTCTCTGTATAGAACTTCTTCCTAACATCCAACCTAAACCTCCCCTGGTACAGCCTGAGGCTGTGTCCTGTTGTTCTGGGCCTGGCTGCCTGGGAGAAGAGACCAACCTCTGCCTGTCTACAACCTCCCTTCAGGTAGTTGTAGAGAGTGATAAGGTCACCCCTGAGTCTCTTCCAGGCTAAGCAGCCCCAGCTCCCTCAGTCTCTCCTCATAGGGCTTGTGTTCCAAACCCCTCACCAACTTTGTTGCCCTTCTCTGGACTCGTTCCAGCAGCTCAACCTCCTTCCTAAACTGAGGGGCCCAGAACTGGACACAGGACTCGAGGTGTGGCCTAACCAGTGCAGTGTACAGGGGCAGAATGACCTCCCTGCTCCTGCTGGCCACACTGTTCCTGATGCAGGCCAGGATGCCATTGGCCCTCTTGGCTGCCTGGGCACACTTTAATGCATCCTTGGCTGAAGGTGCTCACTCCAAAAGGGCAGGGCAGCTTACTGCATCAGGTACATCAAGAAAGATCAGCTACAAACTCAGCAGCATGTAGAGCATTTGTGGGGATTGCTTCCCAGAGACTAAGCTCTGGATGATACTTTGTGAAGAAAACAGCAGTGTGAAAGGAAGAATTACTTAACACAAGCATGTGTGGTTTCTGACACTTTTTTCAGTATAAGCCTAGGCTCTGATGGGACCAAATGCAAAAAGCCTGTGTGAATGATTGTAAGCAGTGTAGGGGGAAGAGGTTGGAGTTTGCTTCAGTCAGTTCAGGGCTTATTAGCAACGGCAAATGTGTTATTGCGTGCCAGCCACTGGGTGGCATTAGTGGTCCAGGTTTTGTTTGACAGACTCTACCTTCCACACTACTACTCTTCATTGGCTAAAATACTGCAGAATTTGTAGTAGCTAGAAAAAGAAGTAAGCTAAGCAGGGCATGTTGGTTATTTTATACACGTGCATGCCTGTCCCTGCCTTTTCCTTTCACCATTCTTTAGGAAACCCGGAGCAGAGGATAGGTGATGGTTTTCTGGATGTGAGAAACTGTAGCATGAGGGTTGAAAACATCTAGTCTGAACAGACAGCAGGAAGCCTTCACATTTGTACAAATGACTGCTCTAATTCTGCTGTGGACACAGAGGAGATCTTTATATGGCATCTCACACCAGCCTGAATAAAAACCAGGTGCAAAGGCTCCCATCCCCTGCAGAACACGGAACCGTTCTGTCGTGTTCAGCTGATCTGTCTGAGGAAAAAGGGTGAATAGCACAGAGGTATTTTGTGTGTGTCTAATACTGCAGTAAGCACTTAACATCAAGAGCTTCAGCAGAAATGGCAGGATGTGATCTCTTGGCCTTTGGCAACATGTAGGACCTTGCCAGGACAGAGAGAAGAGAGGAATGTAGCAACCTGGGGTAACAGAACCCCCTTTGTGTGCATGAGATGGCAATACCAATTTAGGCAACACCTGGCTCCTCCAATCTACCATTTCTTGATTATACAGACCACTAAACAATCCACTCTGCCTCAAAATGAAAGCAAAATGCCTAGGACACAGATGAGCTAATCCCATAAAAGGATTTAGTGAGGCCAGTACTGCTCCTGCAGCCACTTAACATTGCAGCAGCTGCATTCCATGAGAAGTCTCTAAGGGTTTTTCCTCTCCCCTTGCTCAGTCAAACCCTGCAAAAGCAGTGCCTATGGCTGGTCGTACATACTGTGCTTGGAACAGAGCCATTTTACTCCCCCTGCTTCCAGCACAGACACAGACTGTAGTTTGACTGTAGGCAGCAAACAGATGCCCACCATGGAGAGACCATTTGCTGGAATCAGAAGGTAGAGTGACTTATTACCTGCATCAGCCTGACAGGGCTGAGTTGTGGGAGGACAGCAAAAGCGTTTGTGTAAATAGATGTAATGGAACTAGTAAACACAACTCAATAGGCACAAGCATTCAACAACACCTAACGCCCTCTGGTCCCCTCTGGGCTTGAGGATCTAACATCCATCACAGCAGGTGAGGGCAAGATGGATGGGTATGCTCTCAGCCCAGCCAGTTCTGAACTCTTGGGCTAGCCAAGACTGCCTTGGCAAATTGCCTGCAGCAAAGCTTCTCAGAGCTTTGGAGTCCAAACAGAAAACTTCATAAAAGCCTGGATTCACAAAAGCTGTGTGGTTATTTAAAATGTCCTGGGGGACACCTCTCCAGAGAAGCTAACCTGGGGCCTGGTTTTGCCTGTTTTCTGCCTTTCCCCCCCATATCTTACAGCACATATTCCGGCTTGCAGGGTAGCACTTCCCTCCCTAGTCCCTCAAGAAGGTGGAAGGTATGGCTACACTTGCTGATTATGGGAGGAGCAGGGAGTAAATTCAAATGCCTAATTATCTGCACTAAGTAATTATTAGGTTAATGCTTTCAAAGATTCACAGATTGTATTGGGTTGGAAGGGACCCTCAAAGGTCATCTTGTTCAGTGCCCCCTGCAGTGAGCAGGGACACCTCCAAACAGATCAGGCTACTCAGGCTGCCTGGGGAGGTGGTGGAGTCACCATCATTGGAGGTGTTCAGGAGGAGAGAGGATGGGGTGCTTGGTTGCAGGGTTTAGTTGATTAGGTGGTGTTGGACGATAGGTTGGACGTGATGATCTTGGAGGTCTCTTCCAACCTGGTTTGTTCCATATTCTATATCCATCCACTGCTCAGGCTGTAAGGGAAAATTCAGTTCTGTAGCACAATCCAACATTAATTTCTCTGTTCTCCAACATTCAGCTGTGTCTGCTGCTCACATAGTAAGAGTGTGAATACTACTTTCACTGAGGACTGTGAAATCTGTGATCTGCATAAATCCACACAACTCCCCAGAGCGGTTCAGTGATATGTTTGGCCCCTGCTAAGCCTCTGCCAAGGCACAAGTTTCACACAATATCAGCTGTGGGACCAGCAGTCTTTCAGAGTTGCCTGAACCAACTACTCTAGGGGGAATAACTTATTTAGAGGAGAAGAAGGAGTGGTAAGGAGAAGAAAAAGAGGCAGGGAGGTCATGAGGCACTACATTAATGGAGGATACAGAAATGAGAGGTACTGGAGGAGTTATTTTTCCCTGCTGCTACCACCAGATGATGCTGCAAAGCAAGCCATCAGATGCATTGAAGGTTCCACCTGTAGGAGCCCACAGGCTTACAAACTGAGTAACACCATTTTCAAGATAAAACTACTTTAAAACATGCATTCCTGTTACTCATACAGATACTTCTTAGACATCATCTCTGCAGAACATCAGTGCCTCTTCTGAATTACTCAGCTGAGCTCTTTCCTAGGTCTCCCTGTAACGGGTATCACTGCCCAGCACCAGATGCAAAGCTTACCATCAACAAAGGCAGGGATGCAGCATGCATGTGCACACACCAGGATGTCCACACCACTCACTGCACTGCTGCCCTTGAAGAGATAACATAGGAAGATTCTCCTTTCATTTTTGCTTGTACCAGCAGCCACCTGTCTGTCCTTTCAGCCTGTTCAGCCTACTCAGGGCGATAGACCAAGACAAAGTTGATGCCTAGGTTTTGGAAAGTTAATTTTTAGGGTGACTGAGTTTGCTCATAGCAGGGGCAAATTGTGCAATTGAGTGGAACTAAACTGTCCCTTTGCATTGTCATTTGCTGTCAAGGGTGGCTTGGATTTAATGTCAAGCTGCATTCCAAGAGAAGTGAGACTGGTTAACCACTGTCTTTTCAGCCTGTAGGTCCTGGTGGCAGAGCCCGCTGTATCTGGTGGGCTCTCTCTTGTTCTGCTATTTATAAGGGGTGTCTTTCATGTAGGCACTCCCCTTGCCTCTACCTTTCAAAATGTTTGTTATTTCTATCCTCTAAATGTCCACCCTGGGCATTTCAGACAGCACTGGTGCTCCTTATGAAATTGTCACTCATGCACTCAACACACTGGTCTCTTGCTGGCTTTCCCCCACACCTCTGTGTTAGTGTATGTGCAGACAGAAGGGTAGAAGAGGAAATTGCTGCCACAAAGTGTGCCATCCGTCTCCTCTCCTCTGTCAACCTTTTTGAGTTCCCTGTAGTTCCTTTCACAAAGGCAAAAGCCAGACCAAAGCCTGCTGGGTTCATAGTGAGGTGGTTGCAAGGGCAAATGTCCCCTTTGGGATTTAGTTAAGGACAGTAAGTTATTTTCTGTCTGTGACTTACCTTAGGGCTGAGGCCAGGTTTACAGCAGTAAAAGGTTAATGCAGTAATAGGTTTGGCTTAAGTTTATATGCTTGGGTTGACCTAATCCAACAAGAGACAAATATTTTCAACTATGGTCCCTGCTCATAGAGCCTTTTCAGTAATGCATTCATTATGTGTAAATTGACATCACTGATCAGCAGAATCCTGGTCTACTGAGGGCTGATGGGGTCCATCTGTCAGAGAAGAGGGATAGCATCTTTGATCATAGGCTTGCCAAAGTGGTGAAGAGGGCTCCAGCCACACCAACCAAGTCACAGAAGGCAAAAAGGAGAGACTGGGAGCATGAACCTGCCTGCTGCAGGAGAAGATCAGCTTTGAGACTATCTAAGGAACCTGAAGGTGCCTAAGTCCATGGGACCTGAGGAGATGCATCCACAGATCCTGAGAGAGTTGTAGAATTAAGTGGCTAAGACATTATCCATCATGTTTGAGAAGCTGCATCAGTCTAGTGAAGTTCTCACTGACTGGACAAGGGGAAACATAACTCCCACTTTTAAAAGGGGAAGAAAGGAAGGGTGAGGTACTGCAGACCAGTCAATCTCATCTGTGTGTTTGGCAAGATCATGGAAGCTGTGTTAATGCACACAGAAAATAAGGAGGTGATTGGTGGCAATCAGTGTGGTTCCACTAAAGGTAAGTCATGGGTGGTGGTTGGTGAGACACTGGAACAGGTTGTCCAGAGAAGTCATTACTGAGGGAAAGCTCAGTTTTAGTCTTTATCCAAGGTACTCTGGTTTTAAATATTACTTCACTTGCAATCAGCAGTGAACACAGATAACAGTGTTCTTCAAAAGAGAGGCTAGGGTGGACAATAATTCATCAAATGCATCTTCTCCTTTACATAATCCTAGAAGGGTGAGGATGTGATCCTACTGTAAGCCTTGCTGCAGCCTAAAGATCATTCCAATACCATCTGAAAGGAACAGAAATGTTGTTGTTATAGTTTTTGAAGCATGTAAAGGCCTGGGAGAACTTCTCCAAGGTACTATAAGGGGTAGTTAAGACTTTTGCACTCATGGAAGCAGACCATTCTTGCTAAAGAGGTTAGTAAGCAGAGGTAGTAACGTTCTGTGTATGGAGAGGCTGAGGGAGCTGGGATTGTTTAGCCTGCAGAAGAGAAGGCTCAGGGGAGACCTCGTTGCTCTCTACAACTACCTGAAAGGTGGTTGTAGCTGGGAGGGGGTTGGTCTCTTCTCCCAGGCAACCAGCACCAGAACAAGGGGACACAGTCTCAAGCTGTGCCAGGGGAGGTTTAGACTCGAGGTGAGGAGAAAGTTCTTCACCGAGCGAGTCGTTCGTCATTGGAATGTGCTGCCCAGGGAGGTGGTGGAGTCACCGTCCCTGGAGGCGTTCAAGAGGGGATTGGACGTGGCACTTGGTGCCATGGTCTAGTCATGGGGTCTGTGTTGATAGGTTGGACTTGATGATCCTCGAGGTCTCTTCCAACCTTAGTTAGTTATACTGTGATACTGAGTTCAAGGTCTTGGAACCAGACTGAGTTACTTAAAAGCCAGAAAGCAACTCCCATTATTGCCTTGCTGTTCACGTTTCCAGAGATAAAAAGAAGACAACAGCTTCTAGGTTGTGGTGAACATTTTTTCTAAGCTACAGGCAAAACTGACAGGAAAATAAGTGGAAGGCATGATGTTCAGCAGAGTCCTAATTCAGTCCAGTTTTGATGGCCTGGTTAGGACTTTGGCAGGAAGCAATCCTTCTATGAACTGCGTGCAGGACATAAAATGTCAGCTCACGCCCGTGCAGCAGCACGTCCTTGAAAGGGTTTACTGATAAAAGTCAACAACTATTTTTCAAAGAACAATTTCACTGATTTTTTTTTTTTGTTGGTTTGTTTTTTTTTTTTACCCCCCTTTCCCAGTTTTTCAACTTGAAATGTCCTCTGCCATTCCTGTTGCTCAGGTACCCGAGTGCACTGCTCGGGAATACAAACGCTCGTCTGCGGAGCGGAGCAATAACAGAGCACGCATCACAAAGAGAAAGAAAATGCTTTATGTACAGATAATGAATTGTACAAATGGACAGGGAGTGTCTGGAGCAGAGACACAGCTTTGCTTTGGAGCTTTGCTTTGGAGCTTTGCTTATCCCTCTTTTTTTGTGTTTTTTGTTTTCTCCTTAAATAAGGAAATGGTGTTTTGTGTTTTCAGGCACGGAATAACTGCCCTTGCAAGAAGTTATCCTCTGTTCATTCTGCATTGCCAAATATCACACACAGTATCACAGTATAACTAAGGTTGGAAAGGACCTCGAGGGTCATCGAGTCCAACCTGTCAACACAGACCCCATGACTAGACCATGGCACCAAGTGCCACGTCCAATCCCCTCTTGAACACCTCCAGGGATGGTGACTCCACCACCTCCCTGGGCAGCACATTCCAATGACGAATGACTCGCTCGGTGAAGAACTTTCTCCTCACCTCAAGTCTAAACCTCCCCTGGCACAGCTTGAGACTGTGTCCCCTTGTTCTGGTGCTGGTTGCCTGGCAGAAGAGGCCAACCCCTTCCTGGCTACAACCACCTTTCAGGTAGTTGTAGAAGGCAATGAGGTCACCCCTGAGCCTCCTCTTCTCCAGGCTAAACAATCCCAGCTCTCTCAGCCTCTCCTCATAGGGCTTGTGTTCAAGGCCTCTCCCCAGCCTCGTTGCCCTTCTCTGGACACCTTCAAGTGTTTCAATGTCCTTCTTAAACTGAGGGGCCCAGAACTGGACACAGGACTCAAGGTGCGGCCTAACCAGAGCAGAGTACAGGGGCACAATGACTTCTCTGCTCCTGCTGGCCACACTATTCCTAATGCAGGCCAGGATGCCATTGGCCTTCTTGGCCACCTGGGCACACTGCTGGCTCAAGTAGCTAATCCTTTGTGCCCTTGTCAAAACCGACAGCTCTTGGCAACTCAATCATTCATAAAATCAGACAGAATCTTCCGTAGGAAGCTGCTTTACTTCTGCTTTATTACCTGAAAGCAAGGTTTGCTGGTGCTGGCCAAGGGGAATTTTCTGCTCAGCTCCATGTTCTGCTTCCTTTTAAAATCTTTTGGAGGAAACCAAACTTTTTATGCACACAATCAGTGCCAGCCAAAAATAACAACCCTTAAATTAGCACTGAGTAGGTGGAGGGGCACAACGAGCACACCAGCCTGCCGTAACAGTCTGGGTGTATAAATGAAGAGATAGGACTTGACATGCAGAATAACTAGAACTGTCAGATGACTAATGGATTTCACTCATTATATGCTGGGGCTCTAGAAAAGTAGCTAATAAAGTGGGATTACTTAAAAATATGCCTACATTAGCTGGAATAAGCCTCAGCTGCACAGTCAGGTCTGTCCAGATGCAGTTGCCTGCCCACAGCGCATGACCATAGGAGCCACGTCCTGTGTGTGTGGGGCCACAGCAGGGAAGGGGTACAGCAGCATAGAGGGAGCTGGAGGCTTCTTTTGTGTTACTGTTTGATGTGTGCCCAAGCCTGCACTGTGGCAAAGAAAAGCAGTACCTGCAGGGGTTTCAGCCTCTGGACCCTTTCTGCCCCACTGGTGCTGAGCATCTGTAGAGTGGCGAGGTGAACAGGATGCAGGGGCTGGTCAGGGCAGGGGCCAGTTCCTTGCTTCCTCAGACACCTGGAGCTTTCTATGGAAACAAAAATATTCCCTGATTCTGTTTGATGGTTCACCCCTGTTCTGGGGCAGCTGCTGGAAACTGCACCAGTGTTTAAGCAGGACCATGCCAGTGTTGGCACTGTGTTAGCAGGAGGCAGCAGCACCTCTCTAGCATCTGACGCTTGTACATCACAGGATGTGTCTTGCTACTATTTTGCTTTACAAGCTGCTGGAAAATGTCCTGGCCTTTCTTCACCATTGTGGCTTCCTCACCACTCTTCTCCACATACCACAGAGGATCTGTAGGACAGGGTTAGTTCTGGGTGTGAGAGGAGCCTGAAGGACTACATGGTACTGTGTTGTACAATGCTCTGTAGGAGACGTAGACTGAGAAATGGAGGAGACAGGTTGTAACAGGACCTGCCAGATGATTGCCTGATTTATTGCCTTGTGTTTGTCTCAAACCATGCTGACAGCTGTGGGATTTCTCCTTTGGACAGGTTTGAAATCCCCCATACCACAGACTGGCAGACTGGAGTGTATCCAGTGGAAGGACACTGAGGAAGGGGCTGGAACTCATGGTATGCAAGGAACATAGGCTGCCCAGAAGCTGTGAAACCTCCAGCCTTGAGATATTCAAGCCCTGATGAGGCAAGTCAGTGCACAGCCTCCCTGATTGAAATTAGCCTTGCTTTCAGTGAGAGATTTGTCTAGAGTCTCACAGACATCCCTTCTGGCTTCACTTTCCTGTGGTTTAGTCCCATTGGTGCTCCATGTAGAACTTCTGCACCACATTGCCTTCCTCAGTGCTCCTTAAAATACCTCAGCTCTCCTCTCTGCTTTTCTTCCTTCCCCATGACTCATTTCAGTAAAACTCTCTGAATTGCTTTACTTGCCATGTGGGGTGGTAGCAGCTTGGTAGTCACATCTATAATGCATGGACAATGGAGTGTGCTCAGTTTAATCCAGAACCACATGAAGTGGGAGCATGGGGCTCCTTGTCCTGATTTTGCTCTTTGAGGACAGCTCATCATCAAAGCAGTCCACTGCTGGATAGTACTGGGCAAACTTAGGAAGTGATGCAGCATTCCTCAGCAACTGCTTGGGCAAAGGAGCTGTGCTATGTGGAGGATCTTCTGCTGATTTTGGTAGCTTCATCTTGCTTGAGAGTTGCAATGATGTACTTTTTTTTTCATGCCTTTTCCCTTCATTTTAACTAGAGGTTTTCCAAAATGGCAAATCAAATCAGAGTTATAAGCTCATTAACCATATGACTAATAGCCAGGCTGTGAGACCTCGACAGGCTGGACAGATGGGCAGAGTCTAAGGGCATGAGATTTAACACATCCAAGTGCCGGGTTCTGCACATTGGCCACAACAACCCCATGCAGTGCTACAGGCTGGGGTCAGAGTGGCTGGAGAGCAGCCAGGCAGAGAGGGACCTAGGGGTGCTGGTTGATGGTAGGCTGAACATGAGCCTGCAGTGTGCCCAGGCAGCCAAGAGGGCCAATGGCATCCTGGCCTGTATCAGGAACAGTGTGGCCAGCAGGAACAGGGAGGTCATTCTGCCCCTGTACACTGCACTGGTTAGGCCACACCTTGAGTCCTGTGTCCAGTTCTGGGCCCCTCAGTTTAGGAAGGAGGTTGACTTGCTGGAACGAGTCCAGAGAAGGGCAATGAAGCTGGTGAGGGGTTTGGAACACAAGCCCTATGAGGAAAGGCTGAGGGAGCTGGGGTTGCTTAGCCTGGAGAAGAGGAGACTCAGGGGTGACCTTATCACTCTCTACAACTCTCTACAACCAGAACTCCCAGGGCTATCAAAGATGACTTCAGGGCCCTGGGAGACCTGGTTGAGGGGTCAGGGGCACAAATAATTTTTTCATCAATACCTTTAACTGCAGGAGGGAATACAGTAAGGAACAGGTCAGCAGCTATAGTTAACAAGTGGCTTAGAGGCTGGTGCAGTCAAAAGAATTTTGGGTTTTTTGATATTGGGAAACTTTCCACTGCACCAGGCCAGCTGGCAACAGATAGAGTACATCTGTCCCAGAGAAGGGGAAAGATCACTGTATATGAGAACGGACTGTCCCCCAAAGATAAAAAAATCCTGGGTAGGGAATTGGCGGGTCTCATAGACAGGGCTTTAAACTAGTTTCGAAGGGGGAAGGGGCTGAAGAGAGTCCTCTCAGACAAGAGTCTGGGGGCGACAAGCTAGAGTTGGAGGTGAAACCAGCAGCCCAGCTGAAGTGCATGTACACTAATGCACGAAGCATGGGTAACAAACAGGAGGAGCTGGAAGCCTTGATGCAGCAGGAAAATTATGATATAGTTGCCATCACAGAGACGTGGTGGGACGACTCACACGACTGGAGCGCTGCAATTGACGGTTACAAGCTCTTCAGGAGAGACAGGCGAGGAAGAAGGGGTGGAGGGGTGGCCCTGTACATCAGAAAGACACTAGATGCCATTGAGATGGAGATTAGGGATGATCGGGTTGAATGCTTGTGGATAAGAATTAGAGGGAAGACCAGCAGGGCAGACACCCTGGTTGGAGTCTGTTATAGACCACCCAACCAGGAGGAAGATGTTGACGAAGCATTCTATAGGCAGCTTAGGGCTGTCTCAAGATCTCCAGACCTTGTTCTCATGGGTGACTTCAACCTGCCTGACATCTGCTGGGAACTCAACACGGCAGAGAGGAGACAGTCTAGAAGGTTTTTAGAATGCATGGAGGACAGCTTCTTATCCCAGGTGCTGCGAGAGCCTACCAGGGGCAAGGCTATGCTTGACCTCCTCTTCACCAACAGGGAAGGACTGGTGGGTGATGTGGTGGTTGGAGGGTGTTTGGGGTCCAGTGACCACGAGATAATTGAATTCTCGGTTTTTGGTCAAGCCAAGAGGGGCGGCAAGAAGACCTCCACTCTGGACTTCCGGAGGGCAGACTTTGGGTTACTCAAGGAACTAATTCAGAGGGTTCCTTGGGATAAAGTCCTTAAAAACAAAGGGGTCCAGGAGAGCTGGACCTACTTCAATGAAGAATTGTTGAAGGCTCAGGGACAGGCTGTGCCAATGTGCCAGAAGATGAGCCGCCGGGGCAGACGGCCAGCCTGGATGGTTCATGAACTTTTAATGGAACTGAGGGAAAAAAAGAGGGTGTATCACCTTTGGAAGCGAGGGGAGGCAACCCACAGAATGTTTAAGGATGTTGCTAGGTCTTGTAGGAAGAGAATTAGGGAGGCAAAAGCACACTTGGAACTTAAACTGGCCTCTACTGTGAAGGACAACAAAAAGTCCTTCTATAAATACATTAATAGTAAGAGGAAGGGGAAGGAAAACCTCCACTCCTTGGTGGATACGGAGGGGAACATTGTAACCAAGGATAAGGAAAAGGCAGAGATACTTAACACCTTCTTTGCCTCAATTTTTACTAGAAGGGCAGAACGTCTTCCTGACAGCTGGTCTGCAGAGCTAGCAGAAGGAGCCAGGGAGCTGCACAGTTTCCCTATGTTCCATGAGGCGGTAGTTGGAACTCTCCTTAGCAGCTTGGATCCCCACAAGTCCATGGGACCAGATGGGATTCATCCTAGGGTGCTGAGAGAGCTGGCAGATGAGCTGGCCAAGCCACTCTCCATAATTTTCCAGCAGTCCTGGCTCACTGGCGAGGTCCCAGAGGACTGGAAGCTGGCCAACATGGTGCCCATCCACAAGAAGGGCCGGTTGGATGAGCCAGGGAATTACAGGCCTGTCAGCCTGACCTCAGTGCCAGGCAAGATCATGGAACAGGTCATCCTGAGTTCAATAACACAACACTTACAGGATGGCCAAGGGATCAGGCCTAGCCAGCATGGATTTAGGAAGGGCAGGTCCTGCCTGACCAACCTGATCTCCTTCTATGATCAGGTGACCCGCCTGGTGGATGTGGGGAGGCCTGTTGATGTAGTTTACCTGGACCTCAGCAAGGCCTTTGACACCGTCCCCCGTAGCAAACTGCTGGCCAAGCTGTCAGCCCATGGCTTGGACGGGAGCACACTGCGATGGGTTAGGAACTGGCTGGAGGGCCGAGCCCAGAGAGTGGTGGTGAATGGTGCCACATCCAGCTGGCAACCAGTCACTAGTGGTGTGCCCCAAGGATCAGTGCTGGGCCCTGTGCTCTTTAACATCTTTATTGATGATCTGGATGAGGGCATTGAGTCCATCATCAGTAAATTTGCTGACGACACCAAGCTGGGGGCAAGAGTTGATCTGCTGGAGGGTAGAGAGGCTCTGCAGAGAGACCTGGACAGGCTGGACAGATGGGCAGAATCCAACGGCATGAGATTTAACACATCCAAATGCCGGGTTCTGCACATTGGCCACAACAACCCCATGCAGTGCTACAGGCTGGGGTCAGAGTGGCTAGAGAGCAGCCAGGCAGAGAGGGATCTGGGGGTGCTGGTTGATGGTAGGCTTAACATGAGCCTGCAGTGTGCCCAGGCAGCCAAGAGGGCCAATGGCATCCTGGCCTGCATCAAGAACAGTGTGGCCAGCAGGAGCAGGGAGGTCATTCTGCCCCTGTACACTGCACTGGTTAGGCCACACCTCGAGTACTGTGTCCAGTTCTGGGCCCCTCAGTTTAGGAAGGAGGTTGACTTGCTGGAACGAGTCCAGAGAAGAGCAACAAAGTTGGTGAGGGGTTTGGAACACAAGCCCTATGAGGAGAGGCTGAGGGAGCTGGGGCTGCTTAGCCTGGAGAAGAGGAGACTTAGGGGTGACCTTATCACTCTCTACAACTACCTGAAGGGAGGTTGTAGACAGGCTGATGATGGTCTCTTCTCCCAGGCACCCAGTACCAGAACAAGAGGACACAGTCTCAAGCTGCGCCAGGGGAGGTTCAGGTTGGATGTTAGGAAGAAGTTCTATACAGAAAGAGTGATTGCGCTATGGAATGGGTTGCCCGGGGAGGTGGTGGAGTCGCCGTCATTGAAGGTGTTCAGAAGGAGACTTGACGGGGTGCTTGGTGCCATGGGTTAGCTGTTTGGGTGGGTTGGATTGGTTGATGGGTTGGACACGATGATCTTGAAGGTCTCTTCCAACCTGGTTTGGTTTATTCTAATAAAGGTTTATTCTAATAAAGGTTATTCTAACTACCTGAAGGGGAGTTGTAGACAGGTGGGGATTGGTCTCTTCTCCCAGGCAGCCAGCGCCAGAACAAGAGGACACAGTCTCAGGCTGCACCAGGAGAGGTTTAGGTTGGATGTTAGGAAGAAGTTCTATACAGAGAGAGTGATTGCCCATTGGAATGGGCTGCCTGGGGAGGTGGTGGAGTCACCATCATTGGAGGTGTTCAGGAGGAGACTTGATGGGGTGCTTGGTGCCATGGGTTAGTTGTTTAGGTGGGTTGGATTGGTTGATGGGTTGGACATGATGATCTTGAAGGTCTCTTCCAACCTGGTTTGGTTTATTCCAAAATAAAGTTATTCAAAAGTAAAGACTCACAAGTTGTTGTTATAAAAGAATGTGTTTATCAAGTGTGCCCTGATGTTGGCTGAGCAGCCAAGTGTAGCATGCTAACAAAGGGGACAGATTTTCACTGGCTCGTGGAGGTGCCTGCAACATGGAAAAAAGCTGATTCTGGGTTGTAGGATATAGAGACATAAATCAGTGTGGTGCTAGGCACACCTGCCTGGTGGAACAGCATACTGCCAGGCTCAGCTGACACATGATGACAAAGTAACGTTGCCTGGCTCCACTTGGCCAAGCCAGTGACTTGCGCCTGCTCAGTGGCCAGGTTGCACTTGTGACTAAAGGTGCTGGTGATGCTAATGAGGCATATGTCACATAAAAAGAGCCCAAAGTGGAAGAAGTGCATGTAAGTGCAGGAGGGGAGGGAGGCCAGGGTACATAGGATTTGCAACAGAATCACAGAATGGGAGGAAGGGAGCTCTGGAGGGCATCTGGTCCAATCCCCCTGCTCAAGCAGGGCCACCTAGAGCTGGTTTCTCAGACAGATTCTGAACATGTCCCATATGGGGCACTCCATAGCCTCTCTGGGCAAGCTGTCCCTGTTAGTCTCCCTCACAGACAAAAAGTGTTTCCTAATGTTCAGAGGGAAGCTCCTTTGTTTCACTGTGCTCATTGCCTCTAATCTTGTCACTGGGCATCACTGAGCAGAGCCTGGCTCCATCCTCCTTGCACAGCCCCTTCAAGTATTTATGTCCACTGGTAAGGTCCCCCTGATCCTTCTACTCTACAGGCTGAACAGTCTCAGTTCTCTTAGCCTTTCCTCATAGGAAGGATGCCTCAGTCCCTTCATCACCTTCATGGCCCTTCACTGGACTCTCTGTAGAGTGCCCACATCTCTCTTTTATTGAAGAGTCCAGAACTGGATACAGTGCTCCAGGAGTGGCCTCACCAGCACTGAATAAAGGGGAAGGATTTTCAGCCTTCACCTGCTGGCAGTGCTTTGCCTAATTCAGCCCAGGGTACCATATGCTGCTTTTGCTGCAAGGGCACAAGGTCCTTTACTGCCAAGCCACTTCCCAGTTGGGTGGCCCCCTGCATTTACTGGTGCATAGGATTGTTCTTCCCTAGGTGGGGGAGTTTACACTTCCCCTTGCTGAACTTCATTAAGTTCTTGTCAGGTCATTTCTCCAGTCTGTTTAGGTCTCTCTGGATGGTACCACAGCTCTCCATTTTATGTCACTCTGCAGTTTTGTGTCACCTTCAGAGTTGCAGGCTATGCCCTTCCCCATCATCCAGATCAGTAATGAAGATGTTGAACAGGAATGAACCCAGTATTAAGTTCTGGAGAAGGGAAGGCTCTGAGGAGACCTTATTTGAAGGGGGCCCACAAGAAAGCTGGTGAGGGACTTTTTAGGGTGTCAGGTACTGATAGGAATAGGGGGAATGGAACAAAAAGAGAAATGGTTAGATTCAGATTGTATGTTAGGAAGAAGTTCTTCCCCATGAGGGTGGTGAGATGCTGGAACAGGTTGTCCAGGGAGATGGTGGAAGCCTCATCCCTGGAGGTTTTTAAGGCCAGGCTGGATGTGGCTCTGAGCAATCTGATCTAGTGTGAGGTGTCCCTACCCATGGCAGTGGGGTTGGAACTGGATGATCCTTGAGGTCCCTTCCAACCCTAACAATTCTATGATTCTATGATTGTATGACTGTGGAAGGTTATCAGGTCAGTCAAGAGTGACTTTTCATTGTGATTGAAGGGCTAAGGTGGCTGAAGGCCAGGGCTGTCCTTTTGGTCTGAGGCATTGCAGGAGGTGCAGCAGCCCTACATGGGGCTAGGGCGGCTCTTGGGTACATGGAGACTTAGACATGCAGCCCATAGCCTGATGAGCTGATGTTTGTAAGCTGATGGACACCTTGAAGATCTGGTTTTAAGTTATGCTACAGATAGCATCTATAAAACAAACTGCACATCTGGGGTAGTTGTTATTTGCTTGGGTTTTTATAATTGCTGTGAGTGGCTACTTGACCAGCTGATCTTTCCTAAGCCAGGGCCATAGCACACTATCAAACTTCCTAAGGCCTTTTGGCTGAAGCAGTGGGGAATTTTGCCTAATAATCAATGTCAAGAAAGGACCTGCATTTTATCTTGCTTATTGTTAAATGCTTTGATGAAAATGCTTGGTGTGATAATGCCACTTAAAACCTGCCATTAATGATCAAGGGCTTGATGAGATAAACAGATGTTTTATATCTGGATTTGATTTGCAAGCAACGTGGTGATTAAGTAGATAGTTGAGATTTTGTACTTGATTTTTACAGGTAGAGCCAATATGCAGTATTTGAAAAGAAATATTCTTTATTTGATACACAGCCAAGCATTAAGATTAAAAAAGGACAACTGATTTGAATTTCTCCATCTTGACCTTCAAAAGTTGATGGGGAAGCGCGTTCACCCTTTTGTCTTTAAAAACCAACTTGTGTAGTTTGGCAGGTTGTGTAAAACACTTTCAGTTAAGACATAATTCATGTTTATTTATTAATGCTTTATAGAATGTACTTTTCCGGATTTGAGCTGAGTCATTACCTCAAAAAACCACCAAGCACCACTTTGGCAGCCTGAGCGCTGCTTGTGACAAGATGCTCTCCCTGGCTTCCCTACATCCTGTTGAACTGAGCCTGTGCGTGTGATGCACAGCTAAATCACTGGCTTAAATCCCCGCAAAATCTTCAGATGCAGAAATAGCTCAAGAGCCACCGGCACGGGGAAAAGCTTTTGCGGCTTGTTTGCCTCTCTGAGCCATGCAGGCAGCTGTTGGTGCTTTGGGAGAAAAAGGGTAATGTGCCTGCAGTGAGTGAAGCAAGTGTGGGACAAGGCTTGGGCGAAAGATCTGGGGTCACCAACGTGTGCTGGGCAACGGCTTCTTGTGCCTGCTGGTGAATGTGAAGGAGAGACAGGGAATAGCTCAGCACTGCTCCAGCGGACTTTGAGGTGGCTGGCAGCCATAACCCTCGCTTTCACAGCTCCTGAGCCCCTGGAAGTAAAGCCCACCTCTGAGGCGGTCAGGTCCCCTCCTTTCGCGGCTCCTGACCCCCTCAACACCTCTCACGGCTCCCAAACCCTCGCAACGGTTAGGAACCTTCTACCCCAGCAGGGGCGGTGCAGCCGAGGATGGAGCGGCGAAAGCGCAGCTGCCGAGGGGCTCAGGAGCCGGCCTGGCTTCGAAGCCAAGCTCTCCCCGCACGCAGCCAATCATGTTCGCCGGCGCAGTGCGCGCGCCAACTTCGCCCTTCGCCCCCCGCTCCCCGCAGTCTTCCCCCCCCCCCCCCGCCCCGAATTGGCCGCGCTAGCCGACGCGGCGGGCGGCCCGCGCGCCCTGCTGCGCGCTTTCATTGCGGGCTCCGCGATGCGGAGGGGCGCGGGGAGCGGCTCGCACGTGGCACCGCCCACCCCCGCTGCCCCGGGGAGCTGCCCCTCCCCTCCCGCCTGGGCGCCGCGTGGGCCATTGTCACACAACATTCCAACTCCGAACGCCCCGCTGTTCGCCGCCGCTGCTGCCCATTGGCTCGTCCGGCCCGGAGTGACTCATCGGGCAGCCAATGGCCACCGGTTTCCAAGGCGGCCGCCGGCGCCGCCCCTCGCAGCGCCGGCAGTAACAATATGGCAGCGGCGCCTATTGGTGGCGGTGCGCTCTGAGCGGCGGCGGCCGCGGGCGCCCGGCGGCGGCGACGGGGAGCAGCTCCCTGGGCGGGCGACAGTGGTGGCGACCCCCGGTGCCGAGCCCAGCCGCGGCAGGTCAGTGGATCGCGTCCCCGTCCCCCGCGCACGGTATCCCCTCTCATGCCGATGCGCTCTGGCGGAGCGCCCCGCGCCGCGGGCGTTGTGCGGCGCCGCGGCCCGGCTCGCAGCCCCTCTG
The DNA here is from genome assembly GCF_026170545.1 of Melanerpes formicivorus. Taxonomy (NCBI): domain Eukaryota; kingdom Metazoa; phylum Chordata; class Aves; order Piciformes; family Picidae; genus Melanerpes; species Melanerpes formicivorus. Next base: position 11,067,726 of record NW_027142363.1, on the reverse strand, counting down.
CCGCCGCCCGCACCGGTGGGGCCGGGCAGGATGTGTGTGGAGGTGCGGCCGCTCCGCTCCGCTGAGGGTGGGTGGGCTCCCGGCACGCCGGGGCCCGCTTTATTGTTCGCGGTGTCGGCTGTCGGCAGCCGGCCCCGCTACCCCCGCCGGTGCAGCGGCGCGGGAGGGGGCTCGCCGGGATGCCGGGGTCTTTGCCGCGGTCTGACCCCATAAGTGCACGTCTCCGGAGCCGGCCCTGCGGCAGACGGCCTCCGAGAGCGCGCCTAAAATGTCACCGTAGCCCCCCAGCGAGGCTGCGCGGGGTGTGTGCGTGGGCTGTCGGGCCCCCTCGGAGACTCCCCGCAGCCGGCGCTGCCCGTTGCGGGCCCCGTGCAGAGGGCGTCCGCCGGGTCCCTTCTTCGCCGGGTGATGCTGCTGCTGTTGGGGAGCCGCGCCGGCCACGGTGCGGGGCCGCAGACGGAGTGTCACTTGGGGAGCGCACACCGCTTAATGAGCGTGTAGCAGGTACAGCTGGTGTGGTTAGGACGGCGGGTCACTGAGGGCAAGGCATAGCCTGCCCTTGCTGCCCTGGCTGGAGCTGGGGACACTTGGGGGCTGATCTTCGCTGTCCTAGGCTCGAGGGGCAGCGCTGCCACAAATGTGGTCTTAGAGTTGCGGGAGCGAGTGTGTAACTCCAGCGCGCAGCTCTCTCCTACCACGTTGGATTGGGAAGCGCTGGGAGAAATTGGGTTTCCGTTCCTCGTTGGTCCTTCATTCCCACTTTCTCCTCTTCGGGGCAGCCAGAAAGGGAGTCTGGGGTGGTGAAAGCTAGCTAGAATTAGGAAATGGGTAGTATTTGTGACTTGTTAATCATTATTCTGTGTATGAAATTCTGATTAAAACCGGTATTGGAATAAATTAGGGAAGGCTGAGATGTTTGGAGTGATTACTTGGGTGCCTAATTTGTGATTAGAGCGTCTTTCCCCCTTCTTGTATTATTGAAATCCTTGTGTCAATTTCAATGACGCTTCAGTGTTGTGATATAAATTGTTGAACAAGGGCAAACAAGACCTCCTTCACCTTAGCTGTGAGGGCATCGTTCCACAAAGAGAAGCATCCTTCCATCTCTCCTGGTTTGGCAGCTGTGGGATACACTCTTCTGAGTCCTTGCTCCTGTCCTGCAAACCTGGGCTGCCCTTCCCCTGGTGAAAGCTGCCTTGTGTTGCATATTGGATTGCATGTAAAGGTTGTTCTTGCTGCTTTCTGATGAGTCCACAGGGATGGGGCAGTCCTGTGGGATTTTGAATGTGTGACTGACCTTGGAAAGTGCTTTGGTTTTCTCTCTTGGCTTTTGCTTTAATTGCCTTTGTGTGCCACAAGCACTCTGATTTGGGGATTGATGCGTGCACAGGTCCTGAGAAGTGTCTTAAAATCTGATCATCATCCCTGGTAGTGGCAATGAACATGTTATTGTAGCACTTCCAGAGGTAAAACGTGATTTAGGAGCGGGTGGGGAATGGGACTGTTCCTTCCCGCCTGGGCTCTGGAATGGTGGAGGTGGAAGAGGAATGTGCCGTACCCGTGGGGACTTGGCTCACCTTCGCTTCGGTTACAGGCAGATTTATCCTACTCCTGCTTAGGCTGCAGGAACATTTACCATTCCAGAATCATGTTTCCCGTGGAGGAAAAAGCTTTTTCTTTCTTGAACAGCAGAACAACTTGAAAATGAAATGTTTTTAAAGGGCTTCTCCTAAGAGGAGTTTAATCTATAGCCTTTTGGTTGTTGTTATTCTTGTATTAATGATCCACTTGTGCTTTCCGCATAATCTTTAGGCATAATCTTTAATGATTACTGACTTTGGGATCTGACTCTCCATAACCTCAAGCAATGCTGAATAATTTGCCTGGAGGGAAACAAGATACACTGCTGTATTAAATGCCCTTTTCTGGCTTCTCTGGTTGCTCTTGACAGAAGTAGAATTCAGTGAATCCTGTCCAGTGTTTGTCTAGTGATTCACCTGGTGTTGCTTGGAAGAGGAAAGATGTGGTTGTTTTGGTTTGTGTTTTTTGTATCAGGAGTGATTATGCTGTGTAGTCATTCAGTGGCTGGGGACATAGACAAAAAACAAACCCTATGAGTCATCATTTGAAAGGATCACTGCATGTCACAGGGGAACAAAACTACGTTTGGCTGGTACTAGAGCTCTCTGTTCCTCAGATGAAGTTCTAGTACGGTAGCGAGGAGCATGGTATAAATAGCAGTGCTAGGGTTTAGCCACTGAATTCAAAGTTATGGTTTCCACAGCAACCAGCACTCAGGCTGTGGTTTATATATGTACTACTTCCCCCTTTTTTAAAACTAAAAGATGTATCTAGCTTTTGGTGTGGTGTTGTGTCCAGTCCTCCTCAGCGAACATCTTCTGCTTATTCCTCCTGCTCTGGTTTTGAGCGTCCCCCTCTGCTTTCCTTGGTCCTATGGCTGTAATCTTGCTCCATTCCCAGCTCCAGGCTTCCTGCTGCCTTCTTCTGGGCCAGTGGCTGGGGGCTCTGTGTACCAGATCCCAGCCTGTCTGCTGTCTTCGTCTTCTAAATCTTCCTTTTGTTACCAGCATTTGCTTCTAGCTGTGCCTGTGGTGTGATAGGTAGCACAGCTGTGGGAAGAAACAGCCCTGCTTTGGATCCACGGCATATCCCTCAAATAGTATCATAGTATCAGTCAGGTTTGGAAGGGACCACAAGGATCATCTAGTTCCAACCCCCCTGCCATGGGCAGGGACACCCCACACTAGATCAGGCTGGACAGAGCCTCATCCAGCCTGGGCTTAAACACCTCCAGGGATGGGGCCTCAACCACCTCCCTGGACAACCCATTCCAGGGCTCCACCACTCTCACGATGAAGAACCTCCTCCTCACGTCCAGCCTGAATCTCCCCACCTCCAGCTTCATTCCATTCCCCCTAGTCCTATCACTCCCTGACATCCTGAGAAGTCCCTCCCCAGCCTTCTTGTAGGCCTCCAGATACTGGAAGGCCACAATTGGGTCACATAGCTGCCTATGTTTCCTATCTTTCCCTTGTCTGGAAGGCTGGTGTCTTGATGGTAGGTCCGCATGCTTTCCTGGCTCAGGCTCAGTCATTTCTCTGTGGATTGAAGGAAATGCAAACAGAGAGCTGTGCCCCGTGCGGAGGGCTGCAGGATGTGCCCTTCCTATATGAAGATCAGGATGCAATGCTTGTTTAAAAAAACCATTTGTCACACGAGAGTGCAGTGCTGCTAAAGTGTTTTGATATATAGCCAGGGGGTTGATGAATCTCCATGGTTGTGTCCAAGTTACAGTTTCCAGAGCAACTGGAGCTTTGTATCTTGGAAGACTGTTAACTAAAGCATGAAATATCACATCAAATTTTCCTTCTTAAATTCTGTAATTTTAGCTGCTATTAAAAATGCAGCTGTGCTTATCTGAGAACTTAAATGACCACATAGGTCTTGAAAACTTAAATGACCACATAGGTCTTCTTCAGATACGTACCTGTGTAATAAGAACAAGCGTGGGAAATTGCAGCCCCCAACGTAATTATCCTTAGAATGGCAACAAAAAGCACTTTAGAAAGAACAAACCAAACCAAAAAACCAAGAATGAAATGGAAGTGTCATCTCATCTGTATCTCTAACCAGAAGTAATGATGAAAGTGTAGTCTGACAAAATTGAGTAAAAGGAGTGATAGAATATAACAGAATAGACCAGGGTGGAAGAGACCTTCAAGATCACCGTGTCCAACCTATTATCCAACACCACCTAATCAACTAACCCATGCAACCAAGCACCCTATTAAGTCTCCTCCTGAACACCTCCAGTGATGGTGATTCCACCACCTCCCCGGGCAGCCCATTCCAATGGGCAATCACTCTCTCTGTGTAGAGCTTCCTCCTCTCCTCCAGCCTAAACCTCTCCTGGCACAGCCTGAGACTGTGTCCTCTTGTTCTGGTGCTGGTTGTCTGGGGGAAGAGACCAACCTCTGTCTGTCTACAACCTCCCTTAAGGTAGTTGTAGAGATGTTGGTAGAAAGCAAGTATCAAATGAAGCATTCTCATGTCTGGGGAACTGATCCTAACATGGGAAGGGACTCAGGATCCCTGCCCATGGCAGAGGGGTTGGAACTAGATGATCCTTGTGGTCCCTTCCAACCCTGACTGATACTATGATACTACTTGGAAGCAGTTGGGCAGGCCAGGGTGACAGAGACCAATCTGATATTAAATGTTTTCTTTTTCTTTCTTTCTCTTCCCCCTTGGCTGCTGGTCCTTGTGAAATTTGGTCCCTTTTGCAGTGTCTCCCAGACACTGAGCACTACGGACAAGGACCTTTGGTCTCTTTCCCATTATGATTATATTTGAGCCAGTGTTACTTTCAGTGTATCTGCACTGTAGGTTTTCTCCTTGCTCTGTGAAGAACTCTGTCAATAACAGGCATGTCATTTGCTTATAAGCTGCCCTTCTGGATACTCAGATTGGTGTGCACACTGATCTTGTAAAATGGTTTGTAGGTTACCTGGGGAATCTCAGCCAGTTGATAGCATTGGCTGTAAGCATGGGCTTATGTGAAAAGAAACTGCAAGGACAACGTCTCAGGGGTCTGCCTTTCTATTTTTGTTAGTAACCTTCCAGCTCAATGTTTTTATTTTTGATATGTTATATAGTGTTTCACTGATGTTGCTGCCTACAGTAGCATTACCAGCAGCCTATGGTTTTTGCTTAATAAAATGGAGGAATGATTCCACTCCTATGAGATGGTTTCTAAATGCAACTTAAACCCAAACCTTGTGATCTTTGGTGTGCTGCCCAGGTTACAGAAACAAAATGATTGAAACAGCAGCTGCCAGTGGCTTGAAGTGAATTGAAATACCTTGAGCTTCTCTCTGGGTCTCTGAGCAAAGGTAGGAATTTTGTTTTCTCTGTAGTCAGCCCAAACTTGATGATATGGCACAGACCAAAAGAATGATTTTAGCTTGTTCACACAGGAGCAGGCTGTTGCTCAGTAGTCATAGCCCACTACCAGTAGTCATAGCCCACCACTGTGGTAGGCAATGTTGAATGCTTGGTGGTAATACCAAGGCAAAGAAAGCTGGTAACAAGCTGGGAGAAGGGCCAGATTGTTTGCTGGAATAAGGACTGCCTGTTGACTTTCCTGCATGATCAGAAAGTGCCAGTGTCTTCTGTGCTATCAGCTTAATTAGCTAAGTCTGTCTAAGTGAAGGTAGTGATGCTACCTTCACCATCATATAGATGCATCTCTCTTGGCAGCAGGATGCCTAGTTTTGCTTTTCTTCAGTGCATGGTATAAATACTCCACTTTCTTGACCTTCTGTTTTAATTTCAGCAGATAAAGCCAAGTCATTTGAGAGCTGGAACAAAATACCCAATCCATTAACATTAAAGCAGACTTAAAAGAATTTCTTCCCTTGGAAGAGCAGGTAGTAGGGGCGGTGGGAAGGTCTTGTACTCTTAGCCAAGTGTCCCGATGTGTCACCACAGCTATTCAGTCCAGTGGGGGACCTATGGTTTTAGTGCCTGGGGAAGTGCTCTAACAAGGCTGCAGTGGGCTGGAGTGTTGTTCCCAACCTGTATACCTTCCAGCTGGGAGGCTTCCTCTGCAGCTTGGGTACATCCTTGGGTTTGAAAAGTAAGATAGAAGAGGAGAAGAGTGAGATAAAGAAGAAAGGCAGGAGGTTAATTGCTTTGTGTAAGTGATGAGTAATCCTAGAGTCGTTCAGGTTGGAAAAGACCTTTAACATTATTGAGTCCAACTGCTCACTTAGCACTGCCACTAAATCACGTCCTGAAGCACCACATGGACGTGTCTTTTCACACACAGAATCAACCAGGTTGGAAGAGACCTCCAAGATCACCAAGTCCAACTGATCACCCAACCCTATCAACTAGACCATGGCACTAAGTGCCTCATCCAGGCTCTTCTTAAACACCTCCAGGGATGCTGACCCCATCCCCTCCCTGGGCAGCACATCCCAGTCTCTCTTGCTGTGAAGAACTTCTTCCTAACATCCAGCCTAAACTTCCCCTGGTGCAGCTTGAGACTGTGTCCTCTTGTTCTGGTGCTGCTTGCCTGGGAGAAGACCAATCCCCACCTGGCTACAACCTCCCTTCAGGTAGTTGTAGAGAGCAAGAAGGTCTCCCCTGAGCCTCCTCTTCTCCAGGCTAAGCAACCCCAGCTCCCTCAGCCTCTCCTCACAGGGCTGTGCTCCAGGCCCCTAATATCCAACTTAAAGCTCACGCCACTCACAGCCCATGGAGCTTCCAATCACAGGAATATCCCATGAGGACCCCCAGAAGCTGCCCTGGGGGTGTCTGGGGTGGGAATTAGGAGCTGCCAGGGGAAAGCAAGGCATTCAGGGATGGCAACTCAACCATTTACCTAGGTAGCCTGTTCCAATGCCCCACAACCCTTTTGGTGAGGAACATTTTCCTACTATCCAATCAAAACCTCTTGTGATGCAACTTGATGCTGTTTCTTCTTGTCCCATTGCTTTTTACCTTGGAGAAGATAATGGAACCCACCTAGTTTCAACCTCCTTTTGAGAAGTTGTAGAGTGAGATAAGGTCTCCCTTTCCTTTTCTTCAAACTAAACATCTCCAGTTCACTCAGCTGCTCCACATAGGACGTGCCCTAGAGCCTTCAGCAGTTCTGTTGCCCTTCTTTGGGCACACTGCAGCACTTGCATGTCCTTCTTGTGAGGGGCCCAAAAGTGTACATGGTATTCCAGCTGCAGCCTCACCAGTGCTGAGTAGAGTGGGGCAGTCTCTTCCCTGGTCTTGCTGGTCATGCTGTTTCTGATATGGGCCAGGATGCTGCTGGCCTTCTTGACCACCTGGGCACACCACTGGCTGTTGACCAGCACCCCCAGGTCCTTTTCCACTGGACAGCTTTCCAGCCATTTTTCCCCAGGCCTGTAGTGATGTACAGGGTTGCTATGACACAAGTGCAGAACCCTACAGTTGGCCTTGTTGAACCTCACAGCACTGGTCTTGTCCCATTGATCCAGCTTGTCCTGATCTCTCTGCAGAGCCTGCCTGCCCTCCAGGAGATCAACACTCCAACCCAGCTTGGTGTTGCTCGCAATGTTGCTGAAGATGCACTTGATCTCCTTGTGCAGATCATTTATTGTCTTTGATAGAGATGTTACAGAGAACAGGCCCCACTACTGAGCCCTGGGGAGCACAACTTGTGACCAGCTGCCAACTGAATTTAGTTATTCCCCACTACTCTTTGGGCCCAGGCATCCAGCCAGTTTTTTATCCAGTGAAGTGTTCTTCCATCCAAGCCACAAGCAGCCAGTTTCTCCAGGAGGATGCTGTGGGAAGCTCTCAAAATAGCTTTACTAAAGTCCAGGTGGACACATCCACAACCTTTCCCTTGCTCAGGGAGGGGGTCACCTTGTTATAGGAGGAGATCAGGTTAGTCAAGCAAGACCTGCCTTTCATGAACCTATGCTGACTAGGCCTGATCCTCTGGTTTTCCTGTACATGCTGTGTGATGTCACTCAAGATTATCTGCTCCATCATCTTTCCTGGCACCCAGGTCAGACTGACAGGCCTGCAGTTCCTTGTATGCTCCTTCTGGCCCATCTTGTAGATGCACATCTCGTTTGCTGACCTCTGATCAACTGGGATGGCCCCAGTTAGTCAAAACTGCTGATACATGATGGAAAGTGCCTTGGCAAACACTTCCACCAGCTCCTTTAGTATCCTTGGGTGGGTTCCAATCTGGCCCATAGACCTGTGTGTGTCTAAGTCGTGCAGCAGGTCACTAACCATCACCTCTTGGATTCTGAGAGCTTCATTTTGCTCCCTCTCCATGTTTCCCAGCTCAGGGGGCTGGGCACTGCAAAGAAAGCCTTTAGTACCTCAGTCTTTTCCTCACTGTGTTTCCCCCTTGCATTCAATAAAGGATGGAGTTTCTCCTTAGTCCTCTTTTTGTTGCTAATGTATTCACAGAAACATTTGCTGTTGTCTTAGAATAAAATAGAATCAACCAGGTTGGAAGAGACCTTCAAGATCATCGTGTCCAACCCACCTAAACAACTAACCCATGGCACCAAGCACCCCATCAAGTCTCCTCCTGAACACCTCCAATGACGGTGACTCCACCACCTCCTTGGGCAGCCCATTCCAATGGGCAATCACTCTCTCTGTATAGAACTTCCTCCTAACATCCAGCCTGCTGTCTTTCATGACAGTAGCCAGCTTAAGTTCTAATTGGGCTTTGGACCTTCTAATTTTCTCCTTGTATAAGCTCATGATGTCCTTGCAGTCCTCCCGAGCTGCCTGATGCCTTCTTGCAAAGGTAATAAACTCTTCTTCAGCCGCTCTGTTCCCATCGAAGCTCCTCCTTCCGGCAGGCTGCTCTGCCTCCCCTCCTGCTCCCCTTTTTGCCAGGTGGGAATAGCCTGCTCTTCTACCTTTAAGATTTTCCTTTTTTGAAGACTATCCAGCCTTTCTGGACTCCTTTGCCCTTCAGGAGAGACTGTCTGGTCCTGCCCACTGGGAGTCACACTTCCAGAAGAGCAGTTTATGAATTATTCTGTTTTTTCCTCGTTACTGCTTTTGGTTTTGAAGAAATACTTTAAAAGGTCTGATCTTGCAGGCTAGGGAGAGTGACAGCCTTTGGCTGGGGCTTTGTCCTGGCTGAAAACAATCATTTTGCCTTGTGGTTGGGAAACAGCAACTCTCTGTGTTTTGAGTTTTGCAGCCTGAATTGCAGTAACATTAAATACTTGGAACCCTTGGTCACAGGCATCTGGTTCATGAGAGAGTTCTCTACTGCTTCACATTATTTAGCATGTCTTTATGTCTTAATTGTTTTTTTTTTTTCCTTCATATGCCATGTTCCTAAGATTAGTGCAGCTCTCCTCTTCATGGCTAAATAATTCAAACACCTGGTCTGATGCTTCTGAGCTCAGAACAACCGTGACTACTTTTGTTTGGTTTTAATTGCCTGGCTTTTCTGAGGGGGATTCAAAGCAACTGAAAATAGCTGCATCACAGAAACATCAAGCATAACTTGAACATTATTGCTATCATCTCATGGGTTCTGGCAGTGTACATTTGCCTTCCCATTAGTTATGTCTCATTGAACAATCAAGGGTTTATTGACAACTCGTTTACTTTGCCTAATTGTACGACTTACTGGAGGGCAGGCCTGTCCTTCCTTTGGCAGGGTGCTGGCAAAGACGTCGATGCAAAGTGGGTCTGTCTTGCACAGTAACTTGATTGCTCTGTTGGAGGCTGTTTCCTGAGGACAAAACTGACTGCAGATGTTTGGAAGCAACCCCCAATGTTGGTTTTGGCCATGCATTGCACCTCTTGCCTGGCGTGGTGTGGGAGGATATTAGTGTCCTTTGGGCCAGATGTGATGCTCTGGTGAAGTGGCAGAGCTCATGGTGGGTGGGTGGCTGCTTCACAAGGTCTGGCATTGGCTTGGTGGTGCTAGGAGCCGCTGCTCAGGGCTGGCAACGGTGGGTGAAGGTAGGAAGAGAGTTGTTGGACAGATTTAGGAGCCAAGACCTGTCAAATTCCCCCTCTGTTGTTGCCGTTCCCACTGGTGTGGGCTCATCTAAGGGTTCATACAGAACCCTTGTGCTGGTGGGGGCAGATGTACATCTTGCCAAGGAGGGTGGAGGGGCTGCAGCAGTGCCTCCCTATCTGGAAAGAATGTCCTGCTAACTTCCTTTCCCAAATGTCTTTTCAAAGAGGAGCAGCTCTCCTGTTTTCCCCATGTAAAGCCACATGTGCTCCACAGCCTGCTGTGGAGGACTGCAGCCCAAACCAAGTACCTAAGGGAAGACATAGTTTTTTCCTGATGTGAGAGAGCCATCTCATCCTGCATCACTATCAGTCAGTGCTCTGCTGTTTCATCTCAGTCTGGCTGACAGTAGCACTATCAGATGACTGGAGTTTCCTCTCCCTTTGTTGTAAGAAATACTCTGAGGAACTACCTCTGTAGAGCAACTGTGTGTCTATAGGCTAAAGTTAAACCACAGCTGGAAAACATCTCTCATCTCTCACTCAAAACATCTTACCTCTAGGGATTTAAAACCTCCTGCCGGAGAGCTGTGCCCTAATACTTTGCCCACAGTTTCCTGCTTATACTAGTGCTCCTCTACAAGATCATGAATACCTTGGTTGCCTGCATCTTGTCTGCCTTACTCGCAGAGAAGGGCATGGAGAGCAGTAGTGAGGTTGTGAAAATGTCACTTTGCATTTTGATTCTTCCCCTGACTCCTCCCCTTTTTCATTTATTTTTTCAGTAATCCAACTGATTCATCATCACATTAACCCTCTGTCCATCTGACTTTCTACCCTCTCTGAAAAGCACTGTTCAGTCAGCCACTAGGTTTTCATCAAGCCAGGGCAGTTCCTGCTTGGATCCAGTTACTGCTTGTCTGACAGACCTATCCATTATCACAGCAGCAGGCATTTTCTGTTGTTTCAAATGATCTCTTACCCTAGTCCTTCACAGGTAAGTTCCCTTTGCTTCTTCTGAAGCAAATTCTATGCTTGCTTTTCTCTCTTGGCACGGTCTGGGGGGAGATGTGGGTCTCCTCATTAACCCCAGGCAGGCTTTCTGACTGTTTCCCATCTGACTTCAGCTCTTGCCATCCACATCTCTAAACAAGCCCCTCTCTTGACTGTATGCCACCTCCTCCCACTCCAGCACTGTTTTGATCTTCCAGGCCATGAAAATCCCGAGTTCTGACAGCTTACTGACCTGCTGCCAGCCATTCCTTCACAATGACTGGCCCTGAGAATGGCACTGTTTGTGCTCTATCCCACCACTCTCTGCTCTGCTTTCCCTAGGACTTGCTGCCCTCAGTCACCAGTGAAGCCTTGGGCAAAAAGCATCTTCCTCCCTGTGCCAGCAAATGGCATCTCCCTCTGTGTCTCAGCCTCAGCAGGGCTCTGTTCAGTTGCATCAGCTCCTCAGCTCAGTTTGCTTATTAAAAGCATGTCTTAAAACTTTAAGAGTCCTGCTTCCTAGCCACCTTACTAGCTCCTGCAGAGACCTGGTGCTGTCTGAAACTTTTATGAACACTGTAATTCATGCCCCATCTGCATTTCTGTCCACAGCTGCATAACTTGCAGGAGGCCTCCTCCTGGAGCTTGTTCCTTCATCATGGACCTTCCCTAGAGTTTGGGTAGCTGCCTGTGTCACACATGATTGCAGAGGCGCTTTAAAAGCTGCTCTCCACTGGCTGTGTGACAGGTGATCTGAAGAGCCACAGTAAAGAAAAACATGCAGAGAGGGCTGGTTAAATCAAATTTTTCTGCTTCCTATCACATTCTGTTGTCATCATGCTTCTTTGAGACAACAGTGAGTTTTGATCCAGAGGGTTTGATATAGAATAGAATAAACCAGGTTGGAAGAGACCTTCGAGATCACTGTGTCCAACCTGTCATCCAACACCACCTAATCAACTAACCCATGGCACCAAGCACCCCATCAAGTCTCCTTCTAAACACCTCCAGTGATGGTGACTCCACCACCTCCCAGGGCAGCACATTCCAATGGGCAATCACTCTCTCTATGAAGAATTTCTTCCTAACCTCCAGCCTAAACCTCCCCTGGCACAGCTTGAGACTGTGTCCTCTTGTTCTGGTGCTGGTTGCCTGAGAGAAGAGACCAGCTTCTGCCTAGCTACAGCCTCCCTTCAGGTAGTTGTAGAGAGCAATGAGGTCACCCCTGACTCTCCTCTTCTCCAGGCTAAGCAACCCCAGCTCCCTCAGCCTCTCCTCACAGGGCTGTGCTCCAAACCCCTCACCAACTTCGTTGCCCTTCTCTGCTGTGCTGGGAGACCAAGAGCTGTTGCAGTGACAAAGTAGCATGACAGTTAGCAATACTTGTTCCAACTTGGGAGTGGAAAAAAGTTGAACATCTTCCCTGGAGAGACTTGGCTTCCCTGCAGTATTAGCCAAGACCAAGTGAGGGAGGAAAAATGCAAAACAATGCAGAAAGTGCAGAATTAGATGTGAAAAACACTCAGCTGAGGATGTAGGTGTCCCCGCTTGGTTAGTTGTTTTGTGTAAGTCACTTCTTGGCTGCTCAGTTACAGCTGAAGCATAAGAGCCTCAAAAGGATCTCTGCCACCATTGCTGCCTCTCATACCTGAGCTGTCTCTTTCAGATGAAACAAAGGTTTTCAGCCTGGCAGTGTCCTACATTGTGTATCTCCTGTGTCTGTGATTTCAGAGGCAGGAAGAAAGCAGAGGAGCTTGGCAGCTGTGCTTGTTTAGCTCCTGGGAAGGTGTCCCTAGAGTTGTACTGGTACTGATGCCTGCTCGTACGTGGGGTGAGGGGTGCAGGATGCTCAAAGGACTGCTTGATTTGGGCCATGCAGGTCCAAGTTGCTTATCATTTTTGAGAGCTGTTTTGTCAGGATTTTTGTCCTAAAGCTAAGCAGGAAGAAAGACTGTCATCATGAAGTGACTTTTGGGCTTTCCCCCCTCCCCCCAGCACATACCTGTCATGTTTTGCTTGTAGACATTAATGGACTTGTGTAAAAAAACATTCAAGACTTGTTAATGGGGTGGTGGTTGATGAGGTACAGTGTGGTGATAGGGAGTGCAGTGCTGGGTTCTGCACATTGGCCACAACAACCCCATGCAGAGCTACAGGCTGGGGTCAGAGTGGCTGGAGAGCAGTCAAGCGGAGAGGGACCTGGGGGTACTGGTCGATGGTAGGCTGAAGATGAGCCTGCAGTGTGCCCAGGCAGCCAGGAGGGCCAATGGTATCCTGGCCTGTATCAGGAACAGTGTGGCCAGCAGGAGCAGGGAGGTCATTCTGCCCCTGTACACTGCACTGGTTAGGCCACACCTCGAGTCCTGTGTCCAGTTCTGGGCCCCTCAGTTTAGGAAGGAGGTTGACTTGCTGGAACGAGTCCAGAGAAGGGCAACGAAGTTAGTGAGGGGCTTGGAACACAGGCCCTATGAGGAGAGGCTGAGGGAGCTGGGGTTGCTTAGCCCGGAGAAGAGGAGACTCAGGGGTGACCTTATTGCCCTCTACAACTACCTGAAGGGAGGTTATAGACAGGCGGATGTTGGTCTCTTCTCTCAGGCAGCCAGTACCAGAACAAGAGGACACAGTCTCAGGCTGCACCAGGGGAGGTTTAGGTTGGATGTTAGGAAGAAGTTCTATACAGAGAGAGTGATTGCCCATTGGAATGGGCTGCCCGGGGAGGTGGTGGAGTCGCTGTCATTGGAGGTGTTCAGGAGGAGACTTGATGGGGTGCTTGGTGCCATGGGTTAGCTGTTTGGGTGGGTTGGATTGGTTGATGGGTTGGACACGATGATCTTGAAGGTCTCTTCCAACCTGGTTTGGTTTATTCTAAATAAAGGTTTATTCTAAATAAATGGATCTTCCACTGACTCTGGGCTATCTGTGTGACTATCTTGTGTTTAAGGAAAACTGAACATAAACTGTGCTACGTTTGTTTGCTGCTAGTAAAATAGATTTCCTCACTCAGTCCCCATTGTCTCCTGGGAAAGCCACGCCAGTTGTACCAGCTTGCTGGCAGATCTGCTTCATGCAGCCAGTGGGTTTGGGATTTCACCCCCCGACACAGAAGGCTGTTTATTCTGTTGCTATAGGCTGTGGGGTTATAAAATTGTGATTGCTTCGTGCTGTCAGCTTGCAAAAGGATAGTTGTGAAGAAGGAAACTTGAGCTGACAGAATTACCTGCCAAAATAATTAAGTGCATAGTTAAATGGCTATAAAAAGACCAGACAAGTAAATTGCTTTTGTACAAATAGCCTTTTTGCTTCATTCCTTCTTTCTGGTTTTTTTTTAACCTTCTTTTTCCTGTTGAAGCTTGCTGTAGTGCAAAGACCCCCCTGTGAAAATAAGGTGAGCAGTTAGTATTAATGGATTTGGTTTTTCATATTGGTTGGAATGAACTTGGTGCCGATTAGTGTGCAAATGTAGGCAATTGCGGGAGAAATTGATTGCGTTTCGTCTCTCCCATTTGTAGCTTTCCCTTAAACTGCTGATGGAAGTTCAATAACTAAAGAACAGAATGTTTCATTAAATGTGCTCAGCTCAGAATGGTTACCAAGTGGCTTTTGGGGATCCCTTTTCCTTTCTAGGCCCTTTGTTTGCTGGAGCGTGTCCAGAGAAGGGCAGCAAAGTTGGTGAGGGGTTTGGAGCACAGCCTGGTGAGGAGAGGCTGAGGGAGCTGGGGTTGCTTAGCCTGGAGAAGAGGAGGCTCAGGGGTGACCTCATTGCTCTCTACAACTACCTGAAGGCAGGTTGTAGACAGGCAGAGGTTGGTCTCTTCTCCCAGGCAACCAGCACCGGAACAAGAGGACACAGTCTCAAGCTGCGCCAGGGGAGGTTTAGGTTGGATGTTAGGAAGAAGTTCTATGCAGAGAGAGTGATTGCCCATTGGAATGGGCTGCCTGGGGAGGTGGTGGAGTCACCATCATTGGGGGTGTTCAGGAGGAGACTTGATGGGGTGCTTGGTTGCATGGGTTAGTTGATTAGGTGGTGTTGGATGATAGGTTGGATGCAATGATCTCGAAGGTCTCTTCCAACCTGGTCTATTCTATTCTGTCCTATTCTATTCTTATAGAGCCTTTTGATATATTTTTCTTTTCTTTGCCTTTTAAAGATCTAAGTGGAGACAGTAAGACTTTGTGTCCATTCCTACATTTTGGATAAAAAGGCTGTTTGTTTTTTTTTTGTATGTTTTGCCTGTGGTAGCAATTACTGCTGCTTGCAATTGTGGCTTCCAGTCCAGAGCAAAGCTCTTTTGTGAGCCTGGGCAGTAATCATTGTTGACAGTTGATAAGGTCGAAGACCTCTCATTGTGGTTAGGATCTGAATGATACCAACTTCTACTGAACCCCAATCACAGGTTTTTAATTCTGACTTCAATATTCCCATACTGGAATATTCTCTTTCCTCTGGTAATAAACAAATCAACACCAGTGTTGGTGTTAGTGGTGTTTTCTAAGCTGTCCAGTGCTGGGCCCCATCCTCTTTAACATCTTTATTGATGATCTGGATGAGGGCATTGAGTTGATCATCAGTAAATTTGCTAATGACACCAAGGTGGGGACAGGAGTTGATCTGCTGGAGGGTAGAGAGGCTCTGCAGAGGGACCTCAACAGGCTGGACAGATGGGCAGAGTCCAACAGCATGAGATTGAACACAGCCAAGTGCCGGGTTCTGCACATCGGCCACAACAACCCCATGCAGTGCTACAGGCTGGGGTCAGAGTGTCTGGAGAGCAGCCAGGCAGAGAGGGACCTGGGGGTGCTGGTTGATGGTAGGATGAACATGAGCCTGCAGTGTGCCCAGGAGGCCAGGAGGGCCAATGGCATCCTGGCCTGCATCAGGAACAGTGTGGCCAGCAGGAGCAGGGAGGTCATTCTGCCCCTGTACACTGCACTGGTTAGGCCACACCTCGAGTCCTGTGTCCAGTTCTGGGCCCCTCAGTTTAGAAAGGAGGTTGACTTGCTGGAGCGTGTCCAGAGAAGGGCAACAATGTTGGTGAGGGGTTTGGAACACAAGCCCTATGAAGAGAGGCTGAGGGAGCTGGGGTTGCTTAGCCTGGAGAAGAGGAGACTCAGGGGTGACCTCATTGCTCTCTACAACTACCTGAAGGGAGGTTGTAGACAGGCAGAGGTTGGTCTCTTCTCCCAGGTAGCCAGTACCAGAACAAGAGGACACAGTCTCAGGCTGCACCAGGGGAGGTTCAGGCTGGAGGTCAGGAGGGGGTTTTACACAGAGAGAGTGATTGCCCATTGGAATGGGCTGCCCGGGGAGGTAGTGGAGTCACCATCACTGGAGGTGTTCAGGAGGAGACTTGACAGGGTGCTTGGTGCCATGGGTTAGTTGATTAGGTGGTGTTGGATGATAGGTTGGACGTGATGATCTTGAAGGTCTCTTCCAACCTGGTCTGGTCTGGTCTGGTCTGGTCTATTCTATTCTATTGGTGAGACACAGAACTGAAGTGTTGCAAAGACTGCCTATGTTCCTATTCTTACCCTTGTCTGCTCTGTCAGACTTTCCTGCTAACATCTAGTTGTTGCATCTCATGGCTTGGTTAAACTTGTTCCCTCTGTGTTTCAATCTGCAATATGTATGTGAGGTGCAATATGTATGTGAGGTGCAATATGTATGTGAGGTGCAATATGTATGTGAGGTGCAATATATTGAGCAAGAGAGGAATTGCTGTGGGATTTCACATATCCAGTTCCTAATGCAGCGTACGGACCACAAGCCACTTAAAAGCCAGCCAGAGCAGCTGAAGAGCAGGGTATCCACTGCAGTGCTCAAGGGTGGCTTGACCACGAGAACCCTGGAGCGGGGGAGCTCTTGGTGCCTGCACCAGCCACAGTGAGTTGCTACTGTAGATGAGGCCTTGGTTGTGAATCTTTCCTGCTTCTAGCTTTGAATGAGATAGCTGGCATTTTCCAATTGATTGTTTTAGCTACATCTTCGAGGGTCGAGGCAATCCCAGGCACAAATCCAGGCTGGGCAGTGACTGGCTGGAAAGCAGACCTGAGGAGAGAGACTTGGGGGTGCTGGTGGACAAAAAGCTCAACAGAAGCTCCCAGTGTGCACTTGCAGCCTGCAAAGCCAATCAGGTCCTGGGCTGCATCAGCAGAAGTGTGGCCAGCAGGTCGAGGGAGGTGATCCTCCCCCTCTGCTCAGCTCTGCTGAGACCCCACCTGGAGTACTGCCTCCAGTTCTGGAGCCCCTATTACAAGAGTGATATGGAGGTGCTGGAAGGTGCCCAGAGAAGGGTCAGGAGGATGATCAGAGGGCTGGAGCACCTCTCCTATGAGGGCAGACTGAAGGAGTTGGGGCTGTTCAGTCTGGAGAAGAGAAGGCTCCGAGGTGACCTAACTGTGGCCTTCCAGTATCTGAAGGGGGCCTACAGGAAGGCTGGGGAGGGACTGCTCAGGATATCAGGCAGTGATAGGACTAGGGGGAATGGAATGAAGCTGGAGGTGGGGAGATTCAGGCTGGATGTGAGGAGGAGGTTCTTCACCATGAGAGTGGTGAAGCACTGGAATGGGTTGTCCAGGGAGGTGGTTGGGGTGCCATCCCCGGAGGTGTTTAAGCCCAGGCTGGATGAGGCTCTGTCCAGCCTGCTCTAGTGTGGGGTGTCCCTGCCCATGGCAGGGGGGGTTGGAACTAGATGATCCTGGTGGTCCCTTCCAACCCTGACTGATACTATGATACTAAGTAGGATGGCATGAAAATGAATGTGTCCTTACCAAATGTCCAGGAATGCTGTTTGCTCAGAAGTGATTAGGAGATTAAGTAATGGATTAACTGTAATTATTCTGCCAGGACCCTCCTAATGTGCATAGACACAAGGCATGTGTCCTCTCTGAAGGAAGGGGCTGTGTCTGGAGCTTGCTCATGTGGGGATGTGAGAGGGGGTTGTGTTACTTTGGGGAATTCTTTATTGACAATGTCCATTTTCATCCTTGTTTCCCAAATTAAAATGGTTTAGCTTTCACCTTAGAATTGGTCTGAAATGTTTACTTTCTGATGCATGTAGAAATGGATTGTTGGCAAGGCAAAATGTGACTCCAGGAAAATGTTCTTTTTGCATTGTGGGAAGGCTTAAGAGGCTTCTGAGAATAAAACAGTTTTTCTTTAGTCACTTGTGAGTTTCCTGAGCTACCTTCTTGGTCATGATATGAAGGACTCAATGCTCATTCCTCAAACTCTGACATCATGTTTGACTTTTTCTTTCCCCCCCTTCTCCTCTGTAAAATATGCCTGTGGAAGGCTACTAAGTAGTGCCAGACTCTTCTGTCACAGGCATAAGACCAGGGCAGGTACAACTGACACTTCTCTGAAGTGCTTTCCCAGCGCTGTGCAATTGGAGGATTTCACAGGCCAGCAGCAACCTTTGTGTTGAAGAGCATTTTTCCCAAGTGAGCCAAGCAGTGTGATGTTTTGCCCTTCCTGTGAGTGGCAGTGGCCATGACACCTTTGATGGGTGTGAGTCCCTAAGGTGCCCTGACTGGCATGACTGTGGAGCTCACCTAGGTGCACCATCGGTCAGGTTGATCCATCTCCAGTCCAGCCACAGTGCAAGAATGGGTAAAAAATTATGCTTTAGACATGAATGAAAGTTTACTTGTCAACCACCTTGGATTTTTATGTTTCAACTAGCTGTGTGAGCAGTGATGCTTGGGTTAAGCATCTGCATATCAGCTTAGAATCAGAGTCGTTTTGGTTGGAGGAGACCTTTAAGATCCCAAAGTCCACTCATTAACCTAGCACTGCCAAGTCCCCCCATAACCCATCTCTACGTGTCTTTCAAGCACCTCCAGGAACTGTGACTCAGTCACTTCCAGTTTTACACAACCTTTTGGTGGTGCTGTCATCATGTGTGCCATCCATATCAGGTAAAGGTTATGTGCACGTCATATAATGGGCCAAGGAAGGGCCTGGATGGCCCTGGCCATCAGTCATCAGTTTATTTGATGACCAAATCCATGGTGTGGGTGGGGTTATTGTTGTGCCTCAGGTCAAGGATGGATTAATTTCAATGTTAAAAGCTCAAGCATAGCTGTGGTGGGCCATTCACGGCCTTCTGAGGGCAGTCACTGAAGCATGTGACTGTGGAGATACTTAGTGGTTCACTAATTGCATTACTCACTTCAGCTTGCTTGGGCCATCTGTGGTTGGTGCACTGCTGGCTCTATAGCACAGTGTTAAATGGCATAGATGCTGCTTATGCAGTTCTCCCGTGGCAGTGCTCAGAAGAAGAGCTGGGTTTCAACTGTCTCCTGCTCCCCACAAACTGACATCCTTTGACAGGGAGGTGTGGGACAAGTCTGAACAGAAGATACTCCAACCTTCTAGGAAGAAACAAAGTATGAAAGAAATCTGCTAAATGCTTCTGAAATATGAATACTTTAAACAAAGGCTGTTGGTTTACTGGGGAAACTCTGTATCTTTCCTGTGTTTATTTGTCTGCCCACAAACAATCCCTCTGTCTCCTATGCAAGTGTGCCTGGATGGGGCCAGCTGTGAAAAAGGGGAGGGACTGAATCATAGTATCATAGTATCATTCAGGGTTGGAAGGGACCACAAGGATCATCTAGTTCCACCCCCCCCTGCCATGGGCAGGGACACCCCACACTAGATCAGGCTGGACAGAGCCTCATCCAGCCTGGGCTTAAACACCTCCAGGGACGGGGCCTCAACCACCTCCCTGGACAACCCATTCCAGGGCTTCACCACTCTCATGGTGAAGAACCTCCTCCTCACATCCAGCCTGAATCTCCCCACCTCCAGCTTCATTCCATTCCCTCTAGTCCTGTCACTGCCTGAGATCCTGAGCAGTCCCTCCCCAGCCTTCTTGAAGGTCCCCTTCAGATACTGGAAGGCCACAATTAGGTCACCTCGGAGCCTTCTCTTCTCCAGACTGAACAGCCCCAACTCCTTCAGTCTCTCCTCACAGGAGAGGTGCTCCAGCCCTCTGATCGTCCTCCTGGCCCTTCTCTGGACACCTTCCAGTACCTCCACATCCCTCTTGTAATAGGGGCTCCAGAACTGGAGGCAGTACTCCAGGTGGGGTCTCACCAGAGCTGAGTAGAGGGGGAGGATCACCTCCCTTGCCCTGCTGGCCACACTTCTGCTGATGCAGCCCAGGATCTGATTGGTTTTCTGGGCTGCAAGTGCACACTGGGAGCTCATGTTGAGCTTCTCCTCCACCACCACCCCTAAGCCTCTGAAGGACAGTCCCTTCACAGGGGACAGGTGAAAAGAGCCCCAAGCAAGTGCAATTAGTGGCAGTTGGGGCATGTGTGTCTGGTAGGTGAATTGGGAGTCATGGATGTATATTATATAAATAAGGTATTCTGTCAGGGTTCAATTAGAAAGTACACTTTTTAACAAAGCAGATCTTGTTGGAAGTGCTGAGTATGGGCAGCCTTGAGTTAATACAGAAAGAAAAAGTTACCTGTTGGGTGGTGTTTGGATACAGCTGTGAAGCCAAGTGCTTGACTTAACTGAGGGATCTCCCACACCGCCCCTTTCCCTCGCCTTTTCTTCCCATTGCAGGGTGTAATCACCCCTGATGTCCTTCACCTCAGTCCTTGACTGGAGGATGAAAGAGCCTGGGGGACAGGGAGGAGGCATCTAGAGAATGTGATGAATCAAGGCTGTGCGGAAAAAAGCACTTCTGGGTTTGGCCAACAGTGAGTAGGGCTCGGCGTTTATGTATGTATTTATTTGACTAAGAGTGGCAAAAAGACCTTCCACCTTCCTTTCCCTTCCTGGGAAGCAAGGAAAAAACAGCCTTCAGAAGGTAACTCTCCCAGGTACGATAAATGAGCTGTCTGCATTTTTGTGGTAGGGAGAGATCACCTTCCTTGAGCCCCTACCTCGTGTAGGCCCTTATCTGTCCCCCATCTGAGTCCGTGTGCTCTCTGGTTTTACTGTCGTTTTTAAGGAGAACTAGGCTGTTGGCCAAGCCCCACAAAGCCCTCTCATGCAGATGGATGTGACTGTGGCAGCTGCCATTGGGGTCCCAAAATGCTTGAAGGCCTCTCCTGTCTTCTCTGGTTTTGTGTAGAACTGTGTTGGGCAGGTGTGTGACGAATACAGACTGCTACTGGAATGAAAAGCAAGTCCTTTGCAACTGTTTTCCTCCTTGCTGGACATCTGAAACACCAGATAGGTGAGCTTGTGCTCTTGATTACTTGTGGCTGACCTTTGGTGGCTGTTTCTGGCTCTGGCCCTTCTAGTTTGTTTTCTTGATCTGGCCTTCTTTTTCTGTGGAGCTCAGACATTGAATACAGGCTTGCCAGGGGAGTATCTACTCTCTTTGCCTAGGATTGTTCCGTTCAAATGGAAGAGTCTTACAAGTTTAATGACTTTTTTTTCTCCAGCACTTGGCCTGTTGTTCCTTTTGTCCTGCAGTGGGAGCAGCAGCACCAACAAAGATGTTTTTAACCTTATAGTTAAAAACAGTCTTTCAGCTTGGTGTGGCTGTAGAAGTAGATTCATACTTTTCCTGCAGTGTAATTAAATCATCTTGAAATATGAGAGGAAAGGAAGAGAAATTGTGCTTCAGGTTGCTCCTTGGGTTGAAAGTGTGGGAGGACATTGTAGAATCATCATAGAGTGGCTTGAGTTAGAAGGGACTTTAAAGATCATTTAGTTCCATCCCTTTGCCATGGGAAGGCACACCTCCCACTAGACCAGGTTGCTCAAAGCCTCATTGAGCCTGGTCTTAACCACTTCCAGGGATGAGGTGTCCACAGCTGCTCTGGGCAACCCATTCCAGTGTCTCACCACCCCTAAAGAACTTCCTCCAAATGTCTGATCTGAATCTACCCTACTCTAATTTAAAACCATTGCCCCTTGTCTTATCACCATATGCCCTTATAAAGAGTCCCTCTCTAGCTTTCCTGTAGGCCCCCTTCGAGTCCTGGAAGGCTGCTATTAGGTCTCCCTGGAGCCTTTTCTTCTCCA
The DNA here is from genome assembly GCF_026170545.1 of Melanerpes formicivorus. Classification (NCBI taxonomy): domain Eukaryota; kingdom Metazoa; phylum Chordata; class Aves; order Piciformes; family Picidae; genus Melanerpes; species Melanerpes formicivorus. Next base: position 11,046,221 of record NW_027142363.1, on the reverse strand, counting down.
CACTGAATAGACCTAACTCGCTCAGCCTGTCGGTGTGGGAGATGTGCTCCAGCCCTATGATCATCTTGGTGGCCCTCCTCTGGACCCTCTCCCACAGATCCAACATGCCCTTAGGCCTGGATCTTGCCTGACCTGTTTGTGCCATCCTGGGTTGAGGATGCAAAAAACCCCAAAGGCATTAAGAGAGTTCTAAGCCAGAAACAAAACAAGACTGTTTTTCTAGAGTGGTTTGAGCTGTGCCCTGTTGGCGTGCCGTAAGGATCAGTAGCAGTGGTGGAAGCGGGCTCTCAGGATCCATGCCAGCTTAAATCCTAGTTGAGGTTTGTGGAGGAGGTGGAGGCACCCTGTTGGGAATCATCATGTGGCAGAATTGGGAATGGCAGCACATGAAATGCCTTGGGAGATTTGCCAGCTGCAGATGCCTGAGGTCTCTGGAATCAGCGAACAACCCAGTCTCAATCCACTGAGAGGTAATTTATTCCTGCTTTTGATGGACAGGAGGGGGAAGAGCTTATGCATGGTCCCTGCTGGCAAGCGCAAGAGGGAGTGAGCAGCAGTGTCTTGTGCTGTGGATCCTGCTCAGCAACTTGCACAGCCCAAGGGCTGTGCTCTGCCACAGCTAGCAAAAGCAGCAGCCCTGAGGGGAGCTCCCAGGGCTCAGATTGACGCTGGGAGCCGTGGCCGGCAATGCGCAGCAGGCATGCCCATGTAAGCCCAGGTGAGGGAACAGCACTGGCCCAGGTGGATTGTGGGGTGTGGGTGAGAGGGAAGGAGGCTGCTTTGGGAAGTGTACAGACCTGCTCTAGGGTGAGATGTCCTGAGCTTGTCAACTGGACAGGTAAAAAGGACTGACAGCAAAGTGAGGCTGCTGGTACAGACAGAGCTGGGTGAGGGGTGGAAGATCAGAGGGATGCCTGGTCTCTGAGCTATGCAGCCCTTAGGCCAAGGGCAGGCTTGTTTATGTCAGCAGAGTCCAACACATCTTCAGGGGCTTTCACTCATGACCGATAGTAGTAAATGTTTCTCTTGGATCTCCCCAATCCTTGTTGACAGAAGGAATGTGCTGGATTCTTGCCTCATGCTGCTTCTGTTCCAGTACACCCTGTATGCACACACAGATGAGGACCTGTTTATCCACCTTTCCTCTGGGCCACCAATAACCTTTAGGTTTTGGGGCTGGGAAGCCTCCTGCTGCTCTCTTGAACAGGAAAGGCTCATTTGAAGAGGTATCACAGAATGTTAGGGGTTGGAAGAGGCCTCTAAAGATAATCTAGTCCAAGCCCGCTTGCCAGAGCAGGATCACCTAGAATTGCTTACACAGGAACGCATCCAGGCAGGCTTTGGATATCTCCAGAGTAGGAGACTGCACAACCCCCCTGGGCAGCCTGTTCCAGTGTTCCATCACCCTCCCAGTGAAAAATTTTTGCCTCATATTTACATAGAACTTCCTGTGCCTCAACTTCCACCCATTGCCCCTTGTCCTGTCATTGGGCATCACCAAGGAGAGCCTGGCTCCATCCTCTTGGCACTCACACTTTGCATATTTATAAACATGAATGAGGTCACCCCCTCAGTCTCCTCTAAGCTAAAGAGCTCCAGGTCCCTCAGTCTCTCCTCATAAGAAAGATGTTCTACTCCCTTAATCATCTTTGTGGCTCAGTGCTGGACTCTTTCAAGCAGTTCCCTGTCGTTCTTGAACTGAGGTGACCAGAACTGGATACAATATTCCAGATGTGGCCTTACCAGGGCAGAGTAGAGGGGGAGGAGAACCTTGCTCAATCTACTAACCACACCCCTTCCAATCTACCCCAGAACAGCATTGATCTTCTTGGCCACAAGAGCACTAGGTCTACTAGGTCCCCCAGGTCCTTTTCCTCTTCACTGCTCTCCAATAGCATAGAGCTGCAAACATGGGGAGTCTTGCAGTGTTGTTGCTGAGCAAGGGTCTTTTGAAGATACCTGTGCTATGTAGCTTCAGATATTTGTACACAGATATGTTTTTTGCCTGCAAGGATGCTGTGTATTGAAGCTGCTGAGAGCACACCCTGTGTTGGAAGGGGGGAAAAAATGATGGGACAGATGAGGATTCAACATGTCTGTGATGGACAGAAGTCTCTCTTAAAGGCTGGTGACTATCCTTAAAAGGATGCATACTTTCTCTCAAGCTGAAGCTAGAAATTGCTTTTTATACTTCTGAAAGGCTTCCAAGGAAGCAACAGGAGTTGTCAAGCATGTTGAAAATTACCTGAGAGTGTTGCCCTGCCTAAAATCTACATACGACTTTTCCAGCACCAATTAGCTGATCTGCTAAGCTAGGCATCTCTCTATGCCACTTGATTAGTTTTTTGGTCTTGGCTGTCAGTTATATCTCAGTGGTAAAATTGCTTCCTTTAGAGATGTGCTCAGGATTGCTTGGAGCTGAATCTGCTGTAAGAGAGGACTAGCCATAGTCCGTAGGAGTTAGTGAAAGAACACCAGTGCCTTAACTGGGCAGTTACAGCAGGTGACAAACAACAGGCCAAGAGTAAGATTGGTAACCCCAAACTGCATGAAAGAAGTCAGCCAAGGCCAGCAGGCTGCAATGTGGACAAATGTGGAGGCCTTCAAGGATCACTACTGAGACCAGTCTTGTTCAGCATTTTTGTTGGTGACATGGACAGTGGCATTGAGTGCACCCTCAGCAGGTTTGCTGATGACACCAAGCTGTGTGGTGCAGCTGACACACTGGAGGGAAGGGACCTTGACAGGCTGGAGAAGTGGGCCCAAGACAACCTCATGAAGTTCAAGGTGACCAAGTGCAAAGTCCTGCATCTGGGTCAGGGCAATCCCAAGCACTGATATAGGCTGGGCAGGGACTGGCTTGAGAACAGCCCTGAAGAAAAGGGCTTTGGGGTGCTGGTGGATGAGAAGTTCAATATGAGCCACCAGTGCGCACTTACAGCCCAGAAAGCCAATCAGATCCTGGGCTGGATCAAGAGAAGTGTGGCCAGAAGGTTGAGGGAGGTGATTTTCCCCCTCTATTCTACTCTGGTAAGACTCTACCTGGAGTACTGTGTCCAGTTCTGGAGCCCCTCTTACAAGAAAGGTATGGACATGCTGGAGTGTGTCCAGAGAGGGGCCACGAGGATATCAGAGGGCTGGAGCTCCTCTCCTGTGGAGACAGACTGAGGGAGTTGGGGCTATTCAGTCTGGAGAGCAGGTGCTCCAAGGAGACCTTATTGTGGCCTTCCAGTGTCTTAAGGGGCCTACAAGAAAGCTGGGGAGGAACTTTTTGGGGTGTCAGGTAGTGATGGGACTAGGGGGAATGGAAAAAAAAATAGAAATGAGTAGATTCAGATTGGATGTTAGGAAGAAGTTCTTCACCATGAGGGTGGTGAGACACTGGAAGAGGTTGCCTAGGGAGGTGGTATAAGCCCCATCCCTGGAGGTTTTTAAGGCCAGGCTGGATGTGGCTCTGAGCAACCTGATCTGGTGTGAGAGGGCCCTGCCTATGGCTGTGGGGCTGGAACTAGATGATCCTTGAGGTCCCTTCCAACCCTGACAATTCTATGATTCTATGTGTGTTTCTGAGATGGGGAGAAAATCTATTCTTGATTTTCTTTGTTTCTAGGCTTGCCTTAGTCTTTGTGAAAAGGAATAATTTAATTACCATGACCTTCCTGTTAGCTTTAAATGTATTGTTAGTGTAGTTCTCAGGTGTCAAGATGGCCTTTGTTTCTGAAGTGACTGAAAAATGCATAAGCTCTTGGGGAGACAAGATGTTTGAAGTGCCTTTACCCAGCTGGGCCTGGAAGCTCTGGATTTCTCCTCGTTGTGGATAGAATGAACAGGTTGTGCCAAGGTGATGGCTGAGTCTCAGGTTTTGCAGAAAAGAAAACACTTGTAACCATTTTTTCTTCTGTGCACTTAAACTTCAATAAATACCTTGGTAACATGAAGTGTGTAATATCAGAGAGGGGTGTTTCACTATGTTTCTGTATGCCAGCTTCCCTTTTGTCTTTCTCTTCCTGCCCCTGCATTTGCCATGGTCAACACCTACCATCGTTGCTACATATGTGATGCTGTAAAAGACCTTGCCTTACCCAGGAGCTCCAGCATCCTGAGTTGTTCTCCACTGTTCATATTGCATGCTGTGTTTAGTGAGGCCTGTGGTCTGTTTTCCCTCATGCATGGCAGCCATAGTCATCTCTTTAATAAATGTGGATATATAGAAGTGTTTATATCATCAAAGTGTTTGGGCAAATATGCAGTCTTCTCCTGGCACATCCTTCCTTCCCCCGAGTGCTTTAAAGCCTCCTGGAGATGGTGGGAGGAGCTGAATGTGAAATGCTCTATATCTTTCTAAGAGATGATGTCTGAACCTGTTTGTACTTCAGGGGCAGGTACTATACCTCCTTCTTTTATCCTCGTGAAAGACCAGCTTTTCTTCTTTTGCCTGCAGGATGGTTTGGGCTTTCCCTTTGCTTGGTGGTGTCACAAGCCACACAAGATAGGGCAATGCCATAAATGCAGGAAAGGAGAGGCAATTGTGTGTTGGGGGTGGTTGTTTTCTTCTTCCTTGCATCTGATTGTGGCAGGTAAATTGATCTCTGATCTGTAGCTATATCTGGCCACTAAATGCTTGCCTGATGGATTTAAACCAGCCAGAAATTTGAAGATAACAGGTGTTGAGAAACATCACTTGCGTCTTACCCTGCTATCTGGTGGGGTAAGGGTGGGGGTTACCTTAGGGTGTCCCTGGAGCATGGGTGAAGCACTATGCACTCAGCTTTGGCAAAGGTTGTGGAGCACCCTGACCTACTGCTTGCCTGTTGTGCAAGCTGACACTTTAAGAAGAAAGCACCAAGACAGGGCAGATTTTGTTGAGAAAGGGGGATGTGTTTGCTGAAATTCACCTCTATGCCATTTCCAGCCTTGTATTTGGGGGAAGCACTCTATTTATTTAGAATAACCTTTATTTGGAATAAACCAAACCAGGTTGGAAGAGACCTTCAAGATCATCGTATCCAACCCACCTAAACAACTAACCCATGGCACCAAGCACCCCATCAAGTCTCCTCCTGAACACCTCCAGTGATAGCGACTCCACCACCTCCCTGGGCAGCCCATTCCAATGGGCAATCACTCTCTCTGTGTAAAATTCCCTCCTGACCTCCAGCCTGAACCTCCCCTGGTACAGCCTGAGACTGTGTCCTCTTGTTCTGGTGCTGGCTGCCTGGGAGAAGAGACCAACCTCTGCCTGTCTACAACCTCCCTTCAGGTAGTTGTAGAGAGCAATGAGGTCACCCCTGAGTCTCCTCTTCTCCAGGCTAAGCAACCCCAGCTCCCTCAGTCTCTCCTCATAGGGCTTGTGTTCCAAACCCCTCACCAACTTTGTTGCCCTTCTCTGGACTCGTTCCAGCAAGTCAACCTCCTTCCTAAACTGAGGGGCCCAGAGCTGGACACAGGACTCGATGTGTGGCCTAACCAGTGCAGTGTACAGGGGCAGAATGACCTCCCTGCTCCTGCTGGCCACACTGTTCCTTATGCAGGCCAGGATGCCATTGGCCCTCTGCACTGTGCCCTGTTTGCTAATTGCTTGCTTTCCAGGGATTCTTGGTGCATGTTCCCTTCCCTCCCAATGTTTAGATACCTGTTGAAGAAAATACTTCTTTTTCTTCTGTCTTACCAAGTGCTGGCAGCTGGATGCAGCTGGAATGGCCTCTTTTCTGAGGCATTTAAAGTGTCTGCCTTTCTGAAGGAATTAAATGCCAGGTTCTGACTTGTCTCTCAGATCAAGTTGATCATATTTCGTTCATGTGCATATTTCAAGGCTAGGATGATAATTGTTGCTGGTTTGCCTTGGTGGCATATTGAGATGGAAGATTTGGCTGAGTCCATAGGCTGTAGTGCTTCAGTGGGACACACTGTTCCTACCTAACGCAAGCTCAAAACTCAGCTCACTTTGTGCAGTGCCGTAAAACTGGCCCTGGCTTTGTGTGAGTGAGTAGACAGTTGATATTGATGGAGTTCCTCCAGCTTGGCAACAAAACTTAATCTAGCCTTAAATCTTGTCTTTGAATTTAGGCATAGCAGTGTCACTTGCCAGTGGCTGCTTTCCTTTAAAATTGCTTGGTGGAAGAAGAGAATTTCTGCTCTAAGCTTTTGAAGAGATTGAATCAATTTATCTTTCATTAACCCATGCCAATGTTTTCTGTATTTGGAACACTATTTCTCCTAGCTGATGTTAAAATCATAGAATCAATAAGGTTGGAAAAGACCTCAAAGATCATAAAGTCCAACCTGTCACCCAACACCTCATGACTACTAAACCATGGCACCGAGTGCCACATCCAATCCCCTCTTGAACACCTCCAGGGACGGTGACTCCACCACCTCCCTAGGCAGCCCATTCCAATGGCTAACAACTCTCTCTGTGAAGAAGTTTCTCCTCACCTTGAGCCTAAACTTCCCCTGGTGCAGCTTGAGACTGTGTCCTCTGTTGAATTCCCATTCTCCTTGAATGTAAAACCACTCTAGATTTCAGAGGCTGAAAGTGTGTGGCTTTGCCAGAGGAGACTGAAATACCTGTAGCCTTTGCTGCAGAGTAAACATCCAAAAGCAAAGTCAAGTCACTTTGTGGAACTTCTTTTTACAGAATAAAATTTGAAATCCTCAAGAGAATTTAACCACTGATATCTGTCCATCCATCCACCCACAGCTACAGTGATGTCAAAGTGATTGTCAGAGCTTGTGTTTCCCCTTTTAGATTCCTCAAAGGTTTGTACTAATAGATGAGTCTCTTTTAATCTCCCTGTCTCATTATCAAGAGTCCTGTTGCCACTTAAGACTCTGTACTTGGGTTGTAATACCTGCTCCCACTTCAGATGCCTGAAGTAAACCCTCTCCTTTTGCTCAAGTAGTCTCTTTAGATGTTGTTTTGGAGATGAATATAACCTGACATACTCTCAGTACTTATTTGTACTGAAGCGGTGTCAGGCTGGCGACCCAAAGGCCCAGCGTGCTTAAACATTTCACATAAGGCAGCTAAAGAAAACACTAATAAATAAAACACATCAAAACCTAGCCCTGAGGTTGTGTGGATCACAATATGCTGCTGCCCCATGGTTCAGTTTCACTGCTTGTGTACTAGGTAACAAGCCTGACAGGGGTTGCAAGGTCACAGTTCTGTACAAGGAGAATAAGGGAGTCAGGAGAATATGGGAGTTGAGTACTGTGTCCAGTTCTGGGCCCCTCAGTTTAGGAAGGATGTTGACTTGCTGGAACGAGTCCAGAGAAGGGCAACGAAGTTGGTGAGGGGTTTGGAACACAAGCCCTATGGGGAAAGACTGAGGGAGCTGGGATTGCTTAGCCTGGAGAAGAGGAGACTCAGGGGTGACCTTATCACTCTCTACAACTACCTGAAGGGAGGTTGTAGACAGGCAGGGGCTGGTCTCTTCTCCCAGGCAGCCAGTGCCAGAACAAGAGGACACAGTCTCAGGCTGCGCCAGGGGAGGTTCAGGTTGGATGTTAGGAAGAAGTTCTATACAGAGAGAGTGATTGCCCATTGGAATGGGCTGCCTGGGGAGGTGGTGGAGTTGCTGTCATTGGAGGTGTTCAGGAGGAGACTTGATGGGGTGCTTGGTGCCATGGGTTAGTTGTTTAGGTGGGTTGGATTGGTTGATGGGTTGGACACGATGATCTTGAAGGTCTCTTCCAACCTGGTTTGGTTTGTACTAAATAAAGAATGTCATTATTTATTCTAAATAAAGCTGCTCATGCTGGGTACTTTTGTTATCTGCCACGGTGAGTGAAACTTCTCATAGTGCCTGGAATGTGGCTGCTGCTCCAGGTGTTACAGCCAGCCCCAGCAAGGGTACAGGAGAGAGTTGCCGTGCCTGCAGCTGGTGTGGGTTTACATGACCCCGTGGCTGTCATGGGAGTTTGGTGTAGATGAGAGTCTATGTGCCCTGCAGTGTCGGTAGGGCCTCATCTACAAAAGGAAATGCGATTTGTTTTCCCCACTTTCTCACTGTCTTTTGAAAATGCAACTGGTGGTTCCTTCAGTTCTGGAAAGCTGGTCTGAGAAAGAGACTGCTGAACTTTCTTAAAATAGCTAATTAAGTATGAATTTAAGCTTGTCTGTGTAAGAAACTACCCAGCATAGCTGTAATAGGATTGTTCTGGCTCATTTTAATTGGGGTGATCTAACTTGCGTGGATGTTTTAATACAGGGTAACATTAGGCAGCAGACTTCTCTCTGAAACCTGCAGTCAAACCATCCTACCTTGACAGTTTGAACCCTTCTTGGATGCCTGGTAGCTTTGAGACCTACCAGCAGCTCTGAGTGATCCAGGTAGCATAAAATAACTTCTGACATTCGTTCTTGCTAGTTGAGCTGGGGATCTGAGTGTCTTTGCCCTGCAGATGACCGGAGTCAGGGGTAATGATAATAGTCTTCCATAAATGTTTAAAGTCAGGAGTTACTCATGCATACACTATTCACTTTTATTCATTTATTGTATTCTGTGTGAAGAGCAGAAGGGTTGAACACCCAGAAGTTCAGAGGAAACCCTGCCTGAAGACTGCTTGTGTGTATTCCTCACAGTGGCCTTAGACAGGTGATATGCAGTTGTGTAATGAAGTTATTGATTTCTTCTTGCTGGGACTTTCATTCAGGATGTTTCCTTTTAGCAAAGAAGTATTATTATTACTTTTTTAATTAAAAGCCATACAAACTCCTTATATAACCTCCACAGAGTATTTTAAGCAGTAGTGTTTTGTGGTGTGTTTGTTTGTTTCCTCCCCCCACCCCCTCCTTTTTATTTCTAAGAGTAGTTTGTCCAGAAATAGCAAGATGCATCCTGAAGGGAGGTTGTAGCCAGGTGGGAGTTGGTCTCATCTCCCAGGCAACCAGCACCAGAACAAGAGGACACAGTCTCAAGCTGTGCCAGGGGAGGTTTAGGCTGGATGTTAGGAAGAAGTTCTTCACAGGAAGAGTGATTTGCTATTGGAATGTGCTGCCCAGGGAGGTGGTGGAGTCACCATCACTGGAGATGCTTGGGAAGAGACTGGCTGGGGTGCTTGATGCCATGGTTTAGTTGATTAGATAGTGTTGGATGAGAGGTTGGACTTGATGATCTCAAAGGTCTTTTCCAACCTATCCTATCCTATCCTATCCTATCCTATCCTATCCTATCCTATCCTATCCTATCCTATCCTATCCTATCCTATCCTATCTTTGCTGAATTGTGGTTGCTCTCTTTTGGATCTCCTTCATGCCTTATGGAATTGCTGTTGCTCTCCCTTACTCAGCTTTAAGAGTTCCATTTAGAAATGATTTAGATCATGTGAGAGTTTGGGCTGTACTTCATGTCAGAGTTTGGGCTGTACTTCATGTCAGGTCTTTGCTGGCCTAGAGGGAAGGCTGTCTGTCTATCTGTTAAATTCCTGCAAGGAGATCAGTACTAACTCCTAGGCCTTAAAGCAAGGAGGACATCTCGCTGAAAGAAGTTTTCAGCTTCTTCCCTGGGGAAAGAGCCTGGCTCTGTGGCTGGGACTGCTGCGTGATGGAGGGGTCAAAATTATTCTTCTGGAGCTTAAACAGGACCTCTGTTGGTATTTTTCCCTTTGGGATTTAGATCAAGCTTTTGATAAAACACTGTCACCAACCGGAGAGAATTAAAACAAACGAAAGAGTAAAAGCCTCAGAACACTACCTCTTAACACTTCACTGCAGAAGTATTTTACTTTAATGTCTTGTTTTAAAACTTGGCTTCTGAGCTCCTTTCAGTTCAGATGTAATGCTGAAACCAGTTTGCAATATTTATAGAGCTTTGCCACCGAGTTTGCTGCGTGTGAGAGGGAGTACCTTTATTATTCTGCTGTGAATGAATTGCTAGCAAGTCAGTTCTCTTTCTTCATGGAAGAAGGTTTGCTTCACAAGACTAAAAATACAAATTCTCTCTCTCTTACTTGACTTGAGTGGGTAGAACTGCTAAAAAATTAATGGACTGTAATAGCCTGGATGATGATTTCTCTTCTGATGTGAAGAAGTTTTATATCCTTCTCTTTCTAATTGCTCAGTGAGGTTTCTTCTTAACTATCCATATATCTAGTTTTTCCTTTGCATCCAACTTCCTTTGATTCTTGTGCTTGTAGTGTGGTTAGCAAGTTAGTCTGCCAGCACTGGCATTGCTTCCAGAGATCTGACTGGGCCAGCTGCTGATGTGTTTAATATGGCTCTGTACGTTTGATGTTTGTATTGATAACCCCAGGCAGTTTGGGATGCTTCAACTGTATAGAAATGGAGCTGAAATAAAAGTTTTTATACTTGAAGACAATTTTCTGCACTGGATGTAATAGTGATTTCCAGTCTTTGTTTTTTCCCCTGCTATATTGGCTGCCCCTTGGTTACCCACTGTCACACCATGAGCAGCTGTGTTGGCTTTGTTGTTGTTCCTGTGGGGATGTCTGAAAGCCATCCAAGGTGGCCCTAGGGGTACCTCTGTGACAGGTGGCGTGAGCTAGACTGGCCACAGCATTGCTTCTGCCTCCAGCCACACCCCTGGGTGCCCTGGCATGAAGGATGGCAGGCTCCCATAGGGAGCAAAAGGCAGTGTGGCCCCTCGTGTCTGCATTGGGTAGGCTGCAACTTGAGTACTGTGTCCAGTTCTGGGCCCCTCAGTTTAAGAAGGACATCGAGACACTGGAAGGTGTCCAGAGAAGGGCAACAAGGCTGGGGAGAGGCCTTGAGCACAAGCCCTATGAGGAGAGGCTGAGGGAGCTGGAATTGTTTAGCCTGGAGAAGAGGAGGCTCAGGGGTGACCTCATTGCTCTCTACAACTACCTGAAGGGTGGTTGTAGCCAGGAAGGGGTTGGTCTCTTCTCCCAGGCAACCAGCACCAGAACAAGGGGACACAATCTCAAGCAGTGCCAGGGAAAGTTTAGGCTCGAGGTGAGGAGAAAGTTCTTCACTGAGAGAATAATTTACCATTGGAATGTGCTGCCCAGGGAGGTGGTGGAGTCACCATCCCTGGAGGTGTTTGAGAGGGGATTGGACGTGGCACTTGGTGCCATGGTCTAGTCATGAGGTCTGTGCTGACAGGTTGGACTTGGTGATCTTTGAGGTCTCTTCCAACCTTAGTGATACTGTGATACTGTATTCTGGAGAAAGGTGGTACTTGGCCTGGGAAAAGGAGATGGGTCATCATCTCTGCCTGTGTGAGGTTACCCACTGTTCATGTGCACATAGATTTTACAGTCTTTTTCCAGGGAGTAAGCAGGACAGGGCAGAGACAGATTTTACACTGAAACAAGTGTTTTATGTCGCTTTGCAACATCTGTTTCTCATGCATAACTACCTGGTAGATTGCAAAGAAATGTTAATTTCTGTGATAGATGACTCCAGGTAAAAGTTTAGTGCACTCTGAATTTTTATACTTTCAACACAAATCACCAGTATCTTCACCACAATTTCTGTAACATATTTGTCTCTGGCCCAACTCTTGCCATTTTAAAAGCCTTGAAATGGCATTTTCCATAGCGTGGATTTCTTTGTTTGTGAAGCCAGAGTTATGCAATTAAACCAAACACATTTTCCCCTTAAATAAGTACTGTGCATAGCTGGGTAAAAATAAGTAATCTCCATTGAAGTTATTTTTCTTCTTTGAAGTTTTTTTTGGTTTATATATTGTCCCCAATTAGCCATTTTCAATCCTGCTCTTTGCAGTTGTTTTGTGGCCATTGTCTGCTCTGGTCTGAAAAGGCTTATTAAGAAGAAAAGCACTTGGTCCCCAGCTGAAGAGTGGTATTTATGATGTGTTATGTGCTCTTAACTTGGTGAGGGTAGTTTGCAGAAGGTATTTTTGCTGCTTTGGGTCCCATCACTAACAAAAGCAGTACTGATGAGGAAATTGGGTTTTTTCCTCTCTGCTGTGCTGCTTCGAAATGGCAAACTGTCCTGGGTCTGGGCTTCCTGACTTGGAAGGCAAGCAGTTCTGCTGCATGCAGTCCCTTGCTTCTGGAGGACCTGACCAGGGTGGCAGTGCTATTGGTGCATTCAGGCTGAACAGGGAGCTCAGTGGGCTGCTGAGCAAATGGGAGTTCACATGGTTGGGATTATTGTCAGGTATTAAATGAAACAGCAACCATGCCAATGACATCTGAGTGTTTGGCATTCTTGCACATCTCAAAGGCTTATGCTGTGCCATGGCAGGCCTGAGGTCTGTATGGCGTGTCCATGTGAGGCTTGTAAGTAGCCTCATTAGGTGGTTATGTTTGTGCACCAGGAATGGGAGTTGAGGATGTGTCTTGCAGGAGCAGGACCTGTTTTAAACCAGGCTTCACAAAACAGTGTTTTGCAGAAAAGGCTATGTTGGCAGGGGAGTGTGGAAACATCTTTCTTTCCTGTTGCTTCCTAGGAGGATACAGATACACCAGCAAGCAGACTGGTTTGGTGTCCCTGGCTGAGGGAGTACCTGTGGAAGGAATAGAATAGAATAGAATAGAATAGAATAGAATTAACCAGGTTGGAAAAGAGCTTTGAGATGATCAAGTCCAACCTTGATGCTGGTATCCATCTGAGCCACCTCTTGTATGAAATTTTGTCATTCATTCCAGCTGGAAGCCGAGAGCTTCATTCACCTCCACTGTGGTAACCAAGCTCACTAGAACCATACTGTATTTGAGATAAAGAGATAAGCTCCTTTGGATGTGGTATTAAAATACCAACTGCTGTCCTGCTAAGATTTAGGCATCTGCTTAACTCTGAAGCTTATGGTATGTAAACACAGACCAGGCATAACCATGTAAAGCCAAACACATCTTGGCCTCTACAGGACTTAAACCATCAAATGCAGTAGGTCAGCCTGAACTGAAATGGAAAAAGGAGCTATGCTTGCATTACATCTAATGGATATGCATCAAGAAACAAACTGCAGGTCTTAAAATCTGACTGTTCCACAGTGGTTGCATTTCTGTTGGTGCAGTTATACACCTCTGCATGTGTGTCTGCAGGCGTTACGGAAGTGCTAGCCTCTGAATTGTGTTTATGGAGCAGCAACCCATCAGGAAGTGACCTGGGGTCCTACAGAGCTGAAGGCATGAATTACGACAGCCTGTGAGATATGGATCCTTAATTGAGGATTTGCATCCTTTGTGCTCCAGCAGCAGAAGGGGACTTAGCAGTTGGCTGGATTCACAAAGACAGCGAGTTCATGGAGATAGGCACAGGAGGAAGAGAGACCAGACGGAGCAGTTCTTCTTGTTCCTGCTATCCACATTCTCCATCTTTTCAGAGCCTGCATTTTCAGCAACAAACATGCCTGTGCTGTTACTTGGCTGGGTGGTTTATGTCTTGTCAAGTGAAGAACTGATCCTGAAAGGCTTCTGTAGGGTACTGTGAGGAGTGTTCCCCTGCTCCTTCTGTAAGGAAAAGTTCTGCAGAGTGTTAGCACAGGCATCAACTGAGACTCTGCTGTCATCAGTGAGACATGAGGGTGTTCAGGGTGGGGCAGGGAGGAGGGCTGAAATCTAGCCCTAAAACTTTCCTCTGGTTTGTGCATTGTTATTTTTGGCTGTGCAGAATCAGAAAGGTGTATTAACCTTTTCTTCTTTGCCTCAGTTCAACATGGCTGTTACACTTTTGGCTGTCTGGCTGAGTATGCTAACATCTTGGGACGCATCTGTTTCCTGATCTCTTTGAGTAAACATATACAGACCATCTTCCTACTATCATCTCAGCCTAAATAGCTATTTGCAGCTGGACAAACTGGTAGCTGAATGTAAGGGTAAAAGATACTTTTGCTCTCTTATTTTATTGATTGCCCATTGGAATGGGCTGCCCGAGGAGGTGGTGGAGTCACCATCACTGGAGGTGTTCAGGAGGAGACTTGACAGGGTGCTTGGTTGCATGGTTTAGTTGATTAGGTGGTGTTAGATGATAGGTTGGACATGATGGTCTTGAAGGTCTCTTCCGGTCTGGTCTGGTCTGGTCTGGTCTGGTCTGGTCTGGTCTATTCTATTCTATTCTATTCTATTCTATTCTATTCTATTCTATTCTATTCTATTCTTCCAGTACTAACTGCATCAGAGGGCTGTCGGGGATGGAGGACTTTGCCTTTGAAACTGTCATCATCATCATCCCAATCACTGATTTCAGATGCTTTTTGCCATTGAAACAGGAAGCAAAAGAGCCACTTTCCAGAATCTTTCCCTTCTGAGTTGAGAAAACGTTCCTAGCTGTAGTATGTGTCCCAGTGTTGTTGTTCTTTTTACAGCAGAGCTGTGCCGTAGATGCGAGTCTGAATTCCATGGTAGCGCTGATCTGCTGCTCGCTCATCCCATCTCCCTCCCTGACGCTCAGGCCCTCGAGTGAAATGTGCCTTGTGTTCAGTGCAGGGCCATCTGTTTCCCTGTATGTTCTCCCTTTTGCTGTAGCCTGATTTGAATCGAAAGGTGAGTTTAAATGCACATGATGAGGAGCAGCTCTGTTGTGCCTCAGACAGCTTGTTTTCCAGCAGAGGAGGCAAGCAATGAAAGAAACGTTGTGTTTTCAGCTGTCCTGCAAATGCACTCCTAATGCAAGAGCCCAGGCAACTACTGGGAGTAGACCTTAGGGGCACCTGAATGTGGGCATTGATTTGGCACCTCAGAAATAAATGTCTCTCGTGGTTGAAAACCTGCTCAGGCCCAAAGATGCTGAAATCTGTAGGATGACCTAAAGCTACTGCCAGATAGCCCCCACCCCCACATGTCCTACTAATTCATGCAGATGAGAGAGTTGTTGCTGCTTTTTAGGGTTTTCTTTGCTCTCTGCTTTTGCACTGTGAATGATAATTTAATTTCCACATTTAGACACCTTAATTAATTGTGAGCAAAATAATTGGTATGAATTTTAGAGCTGAAAGGTGATAGATGAACTGCTTCCTGGAAACATGAAGGCACTTTACCAGAAGGGATTCAGCACAGGAATAGCTGCACCAGCTTTGCCCTGTTCTGCCCAATGGGACATGGAGTGGGGGGAGAAGGAGGAGGATTGCTATCCCCTGACATCCTGGAGAGGCTGGAGCAAGGGGGAAGACAAGAAAAATGTTAGTGACCATAGGGTAAGGTGTTCAGGGAGCCAATTCCTTGAAACCATACTTGGTAGAGTTAATTTTCATCAAGGGCTCATTTCCACCTGCACACCCTGAGCTATGTGGGTGTTGCATCCAGGACTGCAGAAGGCAGAGTCCAGCACATGAGGTACAGATGGGAGGACTTGTCATCTCTGGCAGGAGTGTGGGCTTTGAGCAGCCCAAGACACCTAGAGTAGCAAGCATCTCCGTCTCTGCTGTGCTATGGAAGTGGTCTTGTGCACTCATCATTTTCTACTTTCTCCTGTGGATGCCCCTGCCTGTCTACTCCGATGTACCATGCAGTCTGATAGACTCCATGGCCCAGTGCTTGCTTGTTTTTAGTAGGTTGAGGCTTCCCTTGATGGTTGGTTTTAATAGGTGTGATGAAGTAGGCATTTGGCTCCAAATGCATATCGTATTTTATGCATGGTTGGATTTGCTTCCTGCACTTTTCAGCACCGTGTAGATCAGCTCTAGTTGTCTCTTTCTGTGCCTCTCCTTTTTTTCTTTCTTTCTTTCTTCTTTCTTTAGGGATCATGGAGTTCATTGAAACTTTTAGGCTTGGTCCTGAGGTCTTGGTACAGGCAAAACTTCCAATGACCTCAGCAGTCACCTCTGATTTTGATGCGAGGCTGGTTGCTTGCTTGATGCCTGCAGGCATCAATCATTTCACAGCTGCAGTATTTATCATGTGCTGCTTGAATACCTCTCTTCCTCCAAGAAGTGTTTTGTATTGTGGAGATCTTTACAGTTCCCTTTTTCTTTTGTTACTGTTCTGTAGAAGCCAGTGGGCCTAAAATTACTTCTGCCGTCTGTCTGCTGGCTTCTGAGCATCAGTGCCTGTTTGATGCCTGTGTGCACACACATATTGCGCTGTCCTTCTGCCCTCCCTTCCTGGTCCTTTTGTTCTCAGGGACAGGCAGGGTACAGAGCTTAGTCCAGGTTTTGTAGTCCAGGCACTTCTAGGACCAAAAAGGGTTTGTTTTCTTTTCCTAGAAGCTTTGCTTGCAAAAGTGATCAGTGAGCCATCCAGCTCCCAGCAGTTTTACTTGGCAAAGTTTCCTTCTCTGGGTTGTCTTCAGCTCTTCCTCTGCAGAACCGGTAGAAATGTTATTGTTTAATCTCAGCAGCCTTCCCAAAGTCAGTGTTTTGTGTTCCTGGCTCATCACCTTCCCATGTGCTGCGAGTGTTTATCTCCAGTTAGCTGTCCTGCTGGGCGATGCCTTGGCTTTGGCTGTGGGTCAGGTGTTGTGCAAGGTCTGTCTTGTCTGGAGGGCAGATTGCCATCAACAGGCTGCAGTATTTTTTCATGAAACAATACTTAATTTCCAGGGGTCAGCCGGAGGCGAAGCTATTGTGTTGCTTGGAGTGACTGACAAGGCAGTGACAAAGCCTTATGCTGCACAACTTGTTTTAGCATCACCAAGTGTGACAAACGGCTCATTTGGACCCAGTGTCGACAAGCTGCGTTAAGATTTTCAGCTTTTTGTTGTAAACCATCAAAAAAATAGTCTGAAGAGCAACATCCAAATTACTCATGGGGCCCCCTGGTTCTATATTACAGCTTCATACTTCTTCATTTCTTTTCCAAGGTAATAATTTCTTTCACAAGATTTTGAAGCAGTGGCTAAGTGAAACAAACGCCAAGTGTTTGCCGAGATCTTAGATGAATGCAGGGGCATAGGTGCTGCACGTCTGTGCCTGAAGTCTTCAGCTGGTGCTCAGGGGACTGAAAATTCACCTTTGGTGAAGTTGAGGCCAACTCTTAGGGGTTCTCCATCAGTTTTGTCATTGCCCTGGCTTACCCATCAGGGAACACTGGTCAGGGAGAAGTCTCAGCAATGAGGAGCCTGTTGTGTGTCTGGCTGGAGCCCCTTGTCCTGTTCTGTGTCTGGCTGGAGCCCCACCAGGTGATGGCCACCAGCTCCATTAAGTGTTATACTCTTTTGACCTCTTGATCCTCATACTTCAGTGCTTTTTTTGCACTTTGTCCCTGGATATCACCTGACTGCCCAAATCTTTTTCACCCTCTTTACAAAACCAGCTTACATTGTTCTTTAACACATCTCACTCCCAGACCGTTGGAATTGTCACCCAGGCTACTTTGGGTGAAAGAAGATTCCTGACAATGAAGGTGAGGCACAAAGTGGAAGGCTTTACTGGGTTTGTGTGTATTCACCCCAGTTATTGTTGGGCTAGGCTGTTCTTAAAGTTCTCTTGAAGGTTTAAAGGCAAAACAATCAAACAAACAAACAAAACCCCTTCAAAACCCCAGGACATGCTTGCATGAGAGTATTGAACTGATAAGCAGCCTGTTCTGAAAAGAAGAAAACAAGACATGTTCAGCTACTGGAGTATCTACTCTGACATACAGCCATGGCCTCTCTTACTGAATTATTTAGCTGCTTTGTGAACCTGATGCTAAAGGTCTAATTTACACTAGTTACACTAGTAACTGTAACTACTGCTATAACCTACACTAGCAGGTTATACTAGCAACAATGACAAAGTCAGAAAAAGCTGAGCCTTGAAGCTTTCCTGTTCCTCTCAAATCCTGCAGCTTTTCCAGTTACTTCTTGACAATTAGGGTGGTTGCTCAGTCTTGTTTCTATTTAAATCTGTAACATTTTAACCACTGGTTTCCACAGGACGAACCCCAAGTTTCTGTGACTAACAATAACTTGCCATCATGGTTAATGAGACAGTGATACATGAGTAAAATCCCAAGATGAGAATCACAGAATCGTCAGGGTTCAAAGGGACCTCAAGCATCGCCTAGTTCCAACCCCCCTGCCATGGACAGGGTCACCTCACACTAGATCAGGTTGCTCAGAGCCACGTTCAGCCTGCCCTTAGAAACTTCCAGGGATGGGGCTTCTACTCCCTCCCTGGGCAACCTGTTCCAGTGTCTCACCACCCTCATGGTGAAGAACTTCTTCCTAGCATCCAGTCTGAATCTACCCATCTGTATTTTTTTTCCATTCCCCCTAGTCCTGTCATTACCTGACACCCCAAAAAGTCCCTCCCCAGCTTCCTTGTAGGCCCCTTAAGATACTGGAAGGCCATAATAAAGTCATCTCAGAGCCTTCTCTCCAGACTGAATAGCCCCAACTCTCTCAGTCTGTCTCCCCAGGAGAGATGCTCCAGCCCTCTGATTATCCTCGTGTCCCTTCTCTAGACACATTCCAGCACATCCGTGTCCTTCTTGTAATAGGGGCTCCAGAGCTGGATGCAGTACTCCAGGTGAGGTCTCACCAGAATGGACAGAGAAGGACATGCTTCTCTGAGGTGATACAGCACAGGAAGTATGGCTCCTCTTTTTTCAGGGTATTTTTTCAAAACAGACAAAAAGAAGAAGAAATGGAGGCAGTGTTCACGGCCCTCTCTAGCTATCTCTTGTGCACATGATGTAGTTCCCTAGAAGACTGAAAATCCCAGAGTTTTGAGGTCACTCCCTGCAGGCCCTGAGGAGCACAGCAAACTCATGAGTATTCAGGCTCCAGCCTGTTGAAGGGAGCAGCAAAAATAGTTTGGCTGCATAGTGGGCCACTTGTTTGGCCCCGAGTTGGGTGCTGGCAGGACGTGCTTGCCAGCATAGCTGCTGACAGGGTTGCTGGGAAGGGAGGGCCGTGGGCTGACATGGAGGCAGAAGCACAGGCCAGACCATTTATACCCTCTACTTGATTGACTCCACCTGATGATTTCTAATCATTGGTCTGTAGAAAGTGCCTGCACTCCTGGCTGGAAGAGTAGTTATATTCCCATTAGCTTTCAAGGAACAGTGTGGCTTTCCCTAATAAACCCCTGTGCGTGTTTCTGAAGGCTCTTCTTGTTTGGTGTGGTCCTTTGTGTGCTCACGAGCATTGGTCTGGAGGACATCTCCTGTCACCTATGGGCTCTGTTTTAGCTGAAGGTGTTTGGGCTCATCACCCATGTGGGTGCAGAGGGGTATCTGCCTCCTTAAACCTGCTAGACATGGGTGTGACTCCCTGGTAGGGTGACCACCAAGGTCTGGTTCCTCATCTGAAAGGTGGTTGTAGCCGGGAAGGGGTTGGTCTCTTCTCCCAGGCAGCCAGCACCAGAACAAGGGGGCGCAGTCTCAAGCTGCGCCAGGGGAAGTTTAGGCTCAAGGTGAGGAGAAAGTTCTTCACTGAGAGAGTCATTTGTCATTGGAATGTGCTGCCCAGCGAGGTGGTGGAGTCACCATCCCTGGAGGTGCTCAAGAGGGGATTGGACGTGGCACTTGGTGCCATGGTCTAGCGTGAGGTCTGTGGTGACAGGTTGGACTCGGTGATCTTTGGGGTCTCTTCCAACCTTAGTGATACTGTGATCTCTTATCTTGTGTCGGCAGTTCCGCAGGAGTTAGCTCAGAAGCAGGAGGCAATTAATTTTGCAGTTCAGGAGATGTGTGAGCTGTGTTGAGGCTGCAGCAAGACTTCTTTAAACAGTGTTCATATGTAGCAAAGTGGCACTGAATATTACTACTCTTCTCATAAAAGTGTGGATTAGTCTCACATGCTTCCTCTCCTTGCACTTCCACCTCAGATCTGTCTGCAATAGTCTCAGTATTCACTTTCTTGACTTAAAAACTGACTTTAAAAAGTATCTGGAGCAAACCCAGGTTGCTTAGCAACCTGCTGTGGCCAAGGGCTGCTGGAGAATGGGTCAGTGACTAACAATTATGTACAGTCGAGGTTAAAAATGCAGGACGGTCTGCAACATTGCTGCTGTGAGGGCTGGAGGTTTTCAGCATTACAATGCTGGGATTTATGGTGGTGGTAAGAAAATTTATACCAGTTGCAGTTCTGACCTCATGAACAGGATGATTCGAGACTTTGGTGTTATGAAATTGGGCTGAAGTCT
The DNA here is from genome assembly GCF_026170545.1 of Melanerpes formicivorus. Classification (NCBI taxonomy): domain Eukaryota; kingdom Metazoa; phylum Chordata; class Aves; order Piciformes; family Picidae; genus Melanerpes; species Melanerpes formicivorus. Next base: position 11,026,260 of record NW_027142363.1, on the reverse strand, counting down.
TTTCTTCACCAGCATATTACAAAAGAGAAGTGTTAAATAACCCTTGTGTGAGTAACAGGCATGGTCTATGGTTTACATACATGTTCTTTTCTTCCCCCAAGGCTCTGGGCTTTCCCCATGCTGTGTGACTTCTCACATAAACAGAAATGGGTCTGCATGAGAGAGTGAAAAAGGCAGAGTCTATAGAGCAGAAATGTGGAGGGGAGGTGGGTTTCTGGTTTTGGTCACCCACCTGAAGGTTGATGCATTCTTCCTCCCAAGCAAGGAGACAATAAATGCCACGTAAGCTTGATGAATACATTTTGATGAGCCTTATTTTGGCAACCTGCTAATTTTCTTAAGTCCTTTGCTGGTGCTTTTGGTTTTGGGTGAAGAGATCCTTTGCAGTTTTTCCTCCTTTCACAGAGAGAAAAAGAGGTTGGCTCGGTTGTGATTTCATTTACCCCAATAAATGTCCCAGTACTTAACCTTTCTATGGGAACATACAGTGAGAGTATCAATCACTAAAATGACACTCCATCTCTTAGATGTTGTTATAACTCTGGCAGTGGAATCAAGATTGTTTTGCCAAGTCCTTCACTTTGTCTAATCAATTTCTAAAGGCTGTTGCCCGTGTCTTTGTTTAATTAACCCTTCTTTTCAGCCTTACACCCTGCCAGTCCTCATCTCAAAGTTGAGAAATAAGGATCAGCTGACAGTGCCTCTTAAGCAGTCATGGGAAGTGCTGAATTCCAGCACTCCTGACTGGAGGTGATTTATATTCCTAAGGACTAATCTTCCATCAGTGTCTGAAGCTGACAATGTCACGAGCAAGTGGGCAGCTCTTTCCTTTCACTCCCTTGATCTTTCTTTTTATTTCCTTTCTTTTTTTCCCCTCTTTCTTCTTCTCCCACTGAATAGGTTTGTTCCCTGCCAACTTAAAAGAGACATAGTTATTTCTAAATGGTTCCTTTCAGGGTAATATTATTAATACCTTACTTGCTTGCCATCAAATCACAGCAATGCCCCTTTCCCCAGGAGTGAGAGGATGTCTTAATGAATGCTTTCCTTTATTCATTTTGGTCATTGAACATCTTTACCATTATTGGCTCCTTGTGGCTTTGGACTAAGTGGTAAAATCCATACTTGAAACTTTGCAGATGCTTTTAGGTGTCATTAAGGATCATTAATATGCAGAACAATGCCACACCACAGAGGCTGCTGGGGTAGGGAATGAGATCCATTGTCTACTGTTAGAACTGCAGGAGGACTTGAGGTCAGCAGAAATCAGTTACTTGGACTAGATTTGGGCAAGGATTCCTCATTAGTATACTAAGAGAGGATGGGGATGGAAGTAGGCAAACCTGAGGAGCTTTGGGGTTCTTTTTATCCTTCGTACAGCAATGCTGATCCTAAGCATATTTTGAATCTCATAGCTCTTGCAGTCACTCCAGTGTCTCCTGACTACAGAAAGACTGTGCCTAAACTTGATGGCTTGGACTACATTTGTATAAATTGAATTAATATCCAGTTCCAGGCTGTCTGCTGCCTGCTTCCACAGGCCAAAGACTTTTTTTTTCCCTTCCTGGCTTCTTGATTAATGTCTTAATTTCAGTCTTCTGAGGCTTTTCCTGGTTTTGCTTGTTTGTTTGCCACCAGAGATTGATTTCTACACCCACTTACCCAAGGCAGATGGTTGCATGGGGAGGGCTTGCACATGTTTGTGGTGGTGCTGAGCTATTTGTGTAATTTCACTGTCAGATCAAGTTGGCAGCGACCACTGCTCACTTCCCCATGCCTGCCAGCCAGTTGTTTGCTCACCTTCCTGGGATGAAACAGAAGTTTCAACCCAAAAAACTCTTTCTTTATTGAAAAGAAATCGATGCTGCTGCTGCCTGCTGTGTTTCCAGCTTGCTTTCAGTAGTGCATCATAGTTCATTGAGGCTTTCCATCTCCTGCAGCACAGGCCTAGTTTTCTGTTGGGCAAGCACGCTGTGGCTTGTAAGCGTAGTGTGGAGCGGGTGCTCAGGATGAAGAGTCTGCTGCCTGTTAACCTGTGGCTTGCTCAGTAGTTGATGTGAGCTTTAAGTCTTTCTTCCCTTGCTCTGAAAGGACTGGGAGTACTGGGGCTGGAGGTGGGAGGGAGCAGAAGCATTTCCTGCAGTCTCTCATGGGTCAGCAAGGAGGGGAGAGTGGCTGAGCAATGAATGATTTATCTCCTCTTTATTTACTTTGTGAGCACTTCTCTACCTTGCAAAGTTCAAAAGATTTTTCTGTGTGCTGGTTTCTGATACTGAACAAGCTGGAAATGTTAGTGGTTATGTTAATGCTGCTTCTTGGTGCTTGGCATGGGAGCTTTGCTTTGAAATGAATACTGTCAGCCATTATTAAAAAGAAGATAAATTACACTGAAAATCATAGAATCATAGAATTGTTGGGGTTGGAAGGGACCTCAAGGATCATCTAGTTCCAACCCTCCTGCCATGGGCAGGGACACCTCACACTAGATAAGGCTGCTCAGAGCCACATCCAGCCTGGCCTTCAAAACCTCCAAGGATGGGGCTTATACCACCTCCCTGGGCAACCTGTTCCAGTGTCTCACCACCCTCACAGGGAAGAACTTCTTCCTAACATCCAATCTGAATCTACTCATTTCTATTTTTTTTTTCCATTCCCCCTAGTCCCATCACTACCTGACACCCCAAAAAGTTCCTCCCCAGCTTTCTTGTAGGCCACTTAAGATACTGGAAGGCCACAGTAAGGTCTCCTTGGAGCACCTGCTCTCCAGACTGAATAGCCCCAACTCCCTCAGTCTGTCTCCACAGGAGAGGAGCTCCAGCCCTCTGATATCCTCGTGGCCCCTCTCTGGACACACTCCAGCATGTCCATATCTTTCTTGTAATAGGGGCTCCAGAAGTGGACACAGTACTCCAGGTAGAGTCTTACCAGAGTGGAGTAGAGGGGGAGAATCACCTCCCTCAACCTTCTGGCCACACTTCTCTTGATGCAGCCCAGGATGTGATTGGCTTTCTGGGCTGTAAGTGCACACTGGTGACTCGTCTTGAACTTCCCATCCACCAGCACCCCCAGGGCCTTTTCTTGAGGGCTGCTCTCAATCCAGTCCCTGCCCAGCCTATATTGGTGCTTGGGGTTGCCCTGACCCAGATGCAGGACTTTGCACTTGGTCACCTTGAACTTCATGAGGTTGTCTTGGGCCCACCTCTCCAGCCTGTCAAGGTCCCTCTGGATGGGACCTTGTGCTCATTTGTAGAAGCAGCACATGTAGAATAAAAGAAGAATCATTTAAAATGCAGGTGTTGGCTCTTACCATGCTGTGCTGCACTGTGTTGTCCCATGGTTGCTTTTTGCTGGTGGCAAAGCCACCACCCTGTGTGATGTCTCCTAGTCATGTGGGGCACTGGGCATGGCTGGCAGCAGGGGTTGCCATGTTATCCCTTGTGGCCTTTCCCCAGGCTTCCTTCTCTCTTCTGTGCTGTGAGGGTTTCTGCAGGCACCCTCAGCATGTGAGCTCCCTTGGTGTTGTCATGTTGGATTTGGCTTTGCACTGTCATGGGTTGAGTTGAATCTTCTCATTATCTCAACTCTCTTGTTTCCTGCCAAAATAGACTGTCTTGGTTAAGCCAGCCTGCTTTTCAAGCCCCATATTGGGTGCCAGATGGACTGTCCTGGGTTAACACAGCCTGCTCTAAAAAGCCAGAACCCCTCCCCCACACAGGCAGGAGGGAAATTACCACAAAAAAGCCCTCTGGCTTGAGATAAGGAATTTAATGAGATCACACACTGTACAATTACCTTAGCCAGTGATAAAACAGTTCCCCCCACCCAAGCACACAGAAGCCAGCCCAGTGGAAAAGACCAGCTCCCCAAACTGGAAACTGGAAGCAGCAAGCAGAACAGGAAGCCTTTCCTGTTACAGTCTGAACTGCAAGCCCCATGGTGCTTTGCTTTAGCCAGCACTTTCATTTTGAGGCTGGCATGTTGGCAGCATGGTGTTGAGTATACATAAGCAGATTTAACTTCACCCATAACATACTGGTGGTGGCAAAAGCTCTGTCACCAGACAGAGAGATGCCTATGACAGGGCTGCACCTGGGCTGCACCTGGGCTGCTCCCCTGGAGTCCTGCTCTTTGGGCTGTTTCTGCCTGTTGCTGGTTGCTTTATGTGCTCATTGAAAGCAGTGGGAATTCATAGGTGAAAGGGAAGATAGCAAATGTAACCCAAAGTAAGCTGTAATGGACTTGTTGAGGAAATCCAACTTGAGATATTTCTGTGTTTGAGATTTATAATCTAATCATTCCTTCAGCTGCACAGCAGGGACTGAAACAGCATGTAGTTATTTACATATAGGGAACATTAAACAGCCATGTCTTTAGACCATATGTGAGCATAAAATCCAGCAGCCACTGCTGAGTAATGAGTATCTGCAAAAATGGGAACAAAAATAAAGCAGAAGAGCATAATGGAAAGGTGTTATTGCAAGAACTAGCTGTGACAGCAGCATTATTGTATCCCAGTGCTGCAGTGAAAATATGACTGTGTAAATCTGTATCCACTTGCCTCTCGCATTAACACACCAAACACATGCAGGTGATTGGCTTTGTATTCCTTTCCAACTGTAGGGAGCTGGTGGGGGTTTTGTGATGGATGGCATGCCACATTGGTCCAGACTGCTCCAGTCTTCTTGTCATTGCTCCTTTGGGGCAGTTGTGACCCCTCAGGAACCTGAAACCTTTTTTTAAACCTAGCATCAGCTAACCTCGGGGCTGGGCAGAGGTTGGTCTCTTCTCCCAGGCAGCCAGCACCAGAACAAGAGGACACAGTCTCAGGCTGCGCCAGGGGAGATTTAGGCTGGATGTTAGGAAGAAGTTCTTCACAGCAAGAGAGATTGGGATGTGCTGCCCAGGGAGGGGATGGGGTCAGCATCCCTGGAGGTGTTTAAGAAGAGCCTGGATGAGGCACTTAGTGCCATGGTCTAGTTGATAGGGTTGGGTGATCAGTTGGACTTGGTGATCTTGGAGGTCTCTTCTCCCAGGCAGCCAGCACCAGAACAAGAGGACACAGTCTCAGGCTGCGCCAGGGGAGGTTCAGGCTGGAGGTCAGGAGGAAGTTTTACACAGAGAGAGTGATTGCCCATTGGAATGGGCTGCCTGGGGAGGTGGTGGGGTCGCCATCCCTGGAGGTGTTCAGGAGGAGACTTGATGGGGTGCTTGGTGCCATGGGTTAGTTGGTTGGGTGGTGTTGGATGATAGGTTGGACATGATGATTTTGAAGGTCTCTTTCAACCTGGTCTGGTCTATTCTATTCTATTCTATTCTATTCTATTCTATTCTATTCTATTCTATTCTATTCTATTCTATTCTAACCTCCCAACCAGTTTAATGTCTGCCTGTCCTTAGAGATACAGTACGAGGTAGCTGGCTCCTGAAGCAGCTCTGGACCTTCAGGGATTAGGATTAATTTGTCCAGGTGCTGAGACACACTCCTGTGAGTGTGATGCTGCCCACAGTGCTGGCATGGACACCTTGGCTTTGCCATAGTTACTGTGGATACTTGATGACTGCCATGGCTATCACCAGGCTGCTCCAATATAAGGGTACATGCTTCAGATGCTTTAGTTTTGAGATTGGACTGAGGGTTGTTAGTGATTCTTCCTTCCTCTTTCAGGAGAGAAACATACAGAGGGGCACTCTTGGAGAAATCACTACTCTCTCTCTGTCATATTAAGTAAATACATGTAGGGGCTTTCCTTAAAATATTATGGTTTAGGTGTTCTTCACATTTGCTGCTTAGTCTCTTGAAACCTGCGCTCTAGTTTCTTGAAACCTATTCTCCTGTCCTTTCCCATTTCTAACACTAATTATGAACAGGAACTTGGGAATAATTCCCTCATAAAGGGTAGGCATCCCTAGAGGAATGCAACTGCATCCTCTGGAAATGGTGCTTATCCCGTGGGCATGTTTTGATGGTAGGTCTGGATACTGGGGTCCGAGCATGAAGGTTAGATTAGAAAGCCATTGTGGGGAATGCATTCTCTCCTAATCAATGCACATCTGAATCTCCTCATTGCTGGAGTCCTCTATGGCACTGGTAATGGTGAGCCTGAGAGGAGTTACCTTTTGTTGGGTTTTAGGATAAAAGCAGAAGCTAATTTCTGTGCTACAGGGGGATCAGACGGTGAGTTTCTGTCACAGAACTAGCTCCCTGCTTTCTCCTGCTAAAACACTGCTGCTGCTGCAATTCATCAACATACTGCCCTCTGTACTTCTCTCATCTTTTAACCCTCTGCCTTCCTATGCCCTGAAGGGAGAGTGACTGAGAATGTGGATGAGGGTAGGCTTAGGGAATTTCTTGTTCTTAAGTCCCCACTGCTTTTAAGTAGGGTTTTGGAAATCTCACCGGGGTTTGAATTTGGTTTGTCAAAGTATAATTACCGTGACTGAGGTAAGAGACTAATTTAAACACAGCAAGTGTGGTGAGGAATCCAATTTTCAGAAATCAGTGGAAATATAATTGGAGTCATTAAGTGCTGACTTCAGTAATTAAGAGTCAAGTTTTGACGTTTCAGGCTTGCGCTGCTAATCATCAACAGAGAAGGTGGAAAACTGTTTTGTTCCCTGTGAACCTGGACTTTCCCTAGACCTGTGTAGCTGACAGCCTGGACACTGCCTCGAGGCCTGGGTGAACCTGCAGCATTCAGTATTTGCCTGCTCGTATTCTAAGCAACTTGTCCCTCCCTGCCTGCCGCTGGCTACAGCAGGGAACACCTGGGAGCACTTTTTGGGGCTTCCCCGTGTGCCAGAGCCTGTGTTCCCTATGGTATGGGAGGCTAATGCTGCCTCTGCTCCTGCTGGGCAACAGGAGGGCAGAGAGGAGTTGCTGCACCCAATGTTGGGGCATCTTTGGGGTGGAAAAACCTGTCTGTGGCTGGGCAGGCATGGGCTTCAGCTGCCTTATGTCTGATCTCGGCCGGTGAAGGCAATTTGTCTATGCCATGGGTCTTCTCTGGTGCAGAGTAGCCTCTGGCATGGGACCTGGACAAGTTGCAGGAGCTAATCTGTCTCAAAACTCCCAGGCAGCCAGTACCAGAACAAGAGGACACAGTCTCAGGCTGCACCAGGGGAGGTTTAGGCTGGATGTTAGGAAGAAGTTCTATACAGAGAGAGTGATTGCCCATTGGAATGGGCTGCCTGGGGAGGTGGTGGAGTCACCATCACTGGAGGTGTTCAGGAGGAGACTTGATGGGGTGCTTGGTGCCATGGGTTAGTTGTTTAGGTGGGTTGGATTGGTTGATGGGTTGGACACGATGATCTTGAAGGTCTCTTCCAACCTGTTCTGTTCTGTTCTATTCTGTTCTGTTCTGTTCTGTTCTATTCTATTCTATTCTATTCTATAAAACAGGGCCTGGCCACACTCAGCTGAAGTTCTAGAATAGAATAGAATAGACCAGACCAGGTTGGAAGAGAGCTTCAAGATCATTGTGTCCAACCTATCATCCAACACCACCCAGCCAACTAAACTATGCAACCAAGCACCCTGTCAAGTCTCCTCCTGAACACCTCCAGCGATGGCAAACAGCTACTAAGAGGTGGCTTCGTTGATAGATGGCACCATGCAGTGCCATGTCACACAGACTATAGAGCAAAAGTGAATCCTTTATGACAATACTCAGGAGAAGGATGTTTCTAAGCCAGGGATGGATGCCCAGCTCCTTAAGCTAGCTTGCTTTCAAACTTTGATTTTGGATTGCAGTCCCAACTCAAAGTACTATCAAAGTTATTAATTTCAGAACTCAGTGGTGGAAGGGCATTCTTGTTGCTCTTTGTTTGCAAAATGATCTCCAAGAAGTCTGGGTGCCATGCATGTTTAACTCCTGCTGTTCAACCGAGATGCTCAGCAGGCTTTTGTTATGATAATGGAGAAACCATAAAGAAACCCAACCCTGACATGCTGATAGTTATCAGCACATAAAACAAGCCTTATGTTTACTTTCCTATTAAAAATGCTAATTTTCCAAAGCAATGGCATTTATAAGGCTTTTCCCCCCCCCCCCTTTCTTTTCATTCCCTCCCCCCCAAACCCTCAGATAATGCTGCTGTTTGGGCCTCCAGCATGGAAGCTGAGCCAATAGGCTTTTTTGTGCTTTTGAGCTTTCACACCCACAAACAAATTCATTGGCAGCTGAGATCTCTTGCTCTGTGTCTCAGTTTGTAATTACTTTAGGGCCCAGAGGAAGTCGAAGCTCAGATAGGAAGATGCTTAAAACGTGTTTTAAAAAGCTTTGGCTGTGTTCATGTCTTGGGTGTGTGAAAACTGCTGGCAATGTAAACATTTGTTTTAACCAGAAACCCTCTTTTTGCAGTTGTAGTGTTTTCCCAGTGCCTTAAAATGTTGTGTTTCCTTTTTTTTTCCCCAGGGGTTCTGACCTTTGAAACTGAATGGGTGGTTTCACATGCACTCATTCACGGTTTTGCTAGGTATGGGGCATCCTCCCAGCAGCACTGGAATCCTTTCTGAGGTTGGGCAGTTGGGTTGGGCACCCTGAGGAAATGCTCATGGGAGCAGCCTCTGCCACCCTTCTATGTTTAAAAGAAGTAGTCTTGGTGTCACTCCTCTGTCCCTTTGCAACCACATGATTTTCTGGGTAACACACCTGGCAGTGGCTCAACATGATACAATAAAAGCCAGGGATGCACTTTGAACAGCTAGGTTGGAGAAATCAGGACATGTTTTACTGACCAGGCTGGCTGGAAAGGACTGATTTCACTGCCTGCTCTTCCATACACACAATGAGCAGCAGTTGTGTTTGGTGACTGGGGTTTCCAGGCTGGAGGTCAGGCTGTGCTTTCTTTAGCACGTTGTCTCCCTCTCCCAGGGACTGGGTACCCAGCTAAGCTCCTCCTTGCAGCTGCAGATTAGAGGAGTAATGAGGATATGCTTTGCTTTAGGCATAATTTCTTTCTTGTTACTTTTCCCTTTCCTGTTTCCTTTTGTTTTATTTCTTTAGCAGGCTGTGTTGCTGCCTAATTGGATTACTAGGTCACTTACCAACTGACTGTGGGCTCTACAGGACCAGGACCGGTCCCTGAGGCTTAGCAGTTTGGGGGACTGATGTAGGCTGGCAGCCTGCTGAGCCTGCTAGAATCCTGTGGGGCCTCAGTGGGAAATGGCATTTCCTGCTGAACCCTCCCATGGCCCCATGTAGGAGCTGATCGATTCTCTTTCACCTGGCTGTTTATCGTTAAGGAGGCCAAACTGGAAAGTTCTTTGTTTTAAAGTGCACCACACAGTGCACAGCCTCCAAGTAGGGCTGGCTGTCTTCTGGGAGACAGATCTAAATGTAAAACCTTGAATGCAGTTCAAATGTTTGCCCATTAGAGATGAACAGCTCTTACTTAAAAAGCATGTAGTGTATCTTAAACAAAATACCTCCTTGCAGTTTCCATGGAAAGCTCTCCTTCATAATTGAATAACAGTCATGAATGGTTACATAAAACAGGAGCAAAATGTCTCACTGCAGCTGAAAGCTGCACTTGTCTCAGCAATGTGTTTGCTGTTTGTGCAGGGGAGTGTGGTGGTACCTGAAGGCTAGGCTTGACTCAGAGTGCAGCCATTTGGTGCATCAGTCCTGCACCCCTGATTGCCAGAGCCCAGCTCCACTGAGAGGTCTCTTGTGTTTATCTCACAGCTGCCCCACAACTTGTCTCCAGATCCTTCTGCCAAGAAGCAGCCAACTGGAGGACCTGTGAAGGCCAAAATCTGTTAATGGGACTACACAGAGGAAAAACTCAGAGCCTCTTCTTTCAAGATCTCTCTCTCTGCAGATAGCACTATCAAACTCTCCCTTCCTGGAGCTGCTACATTCATCTAGAAGCTGTCAGACCTTTGAAAAATAAGAGAGTCTTGTCAAGGTGAGTAAAAATGTGTCAGACTGTGTTTTTGAAGCTGTTTTTTTGTGGGGTTTTATAAGTGACTGAGGTGTTTTCAAGAAAGGGAAAAATAAAGCTTTGCTGCTTCTAGGAGATGAACTTGTGTGCTATTCTGCCTCTTAGAGTTTTACAGTTTAAGTGTGTGGGTGCCTGACATGTCATGGTGTGTTCCCTGTGTTTCCTTGCCACTTTAGTTATGAGGATTGGAGTTTTGCATACCTCAAATTTGCCACAAGACCCAGCAGCTGTTAACCCCCCCCAACAAACATCCCCCCAAAACCCCTGGGAAAACCTTTGGAAAAGTAGACCTCAAGGTTGTGGTACCTGAGGCTTGGCAGTGCTGCATTCCCACTGATGAATCTCATAGAATCATTTTGGTTGGAAGAGACACTTAAGATCTTCGAGTTCAACCCTTAACCCAGCACTGCCAGGGCACCACCAAACCCTGGCCCTCAGCACCACGTCTCCATGGCTTTGAAATCCTTCCAGGGATGGAGACTCCACCACTGCCCTGGGCAGCCTGGGACAAGCCTTGACAACCCTTTAGGGAAGAAATTGTTCCTTATTTCCAACTCCCCTGGTGCAACCTGATGCTGTTTCCTCTTGTCCTTAGGAGTAGAGACCAACCTCACCTGGGTCCCCTTTCAGGGTGTTGTAGAGATCCAAAAGGTCTCCCCTCAGCCTCCTCTTCTCCAAGCTGAACATCCCCAGCTCCTTCAACTTCTCTTCCCTAGTCCTGTTCTCCAGACCCTCCCCCAGATTCGTTGCCCTTCTCTGGAGCTGCTCCATCAGGGAGGAGCAGGACAAGTAAAGCCAGGTGCTTCAGAAAGCTCATCACAGCTACAGAGACAGACAGAAAAACTCCCTCCTCTCCCAGGGTTTTTAGAAGTCAAGGAAGAAGGGAACCCAAAGACTGAACAGGAGCAGTTTGCTGTGGCCATTTAACCATCCCCAACCAAACCTGCAGCTGTGGGAACTGCTTAGCCTAGTGAAAGATGAAGTGAAATTACCATCCCCAGAGGCAACAGAGGGACAGCCCAGAGCCACACCAGCTACAGAGTGCAAATGATCAAGGGGATGATATAAACCAGACCAATACTGACTGCTTTAGCCCCAAAGCATTCCTTTAAAACCTGCTCCAGTCCCATTCCTAGGACACCTTCTGGAAAAACAGGACTGGAAACTAGGAGAGAAGCTTTGCTCTAGTGTAGTGTCTCCAGTAGGTTGATGTGGCCACAGCACCTTCTCTGATTGCATAAGCAAGCCCTGGCAGGGGAAACACTTCACAGGTGGGCCCCTGCCAAAAATGACCATGGTCCCACTTTGGTACAGAGAGTGCAGCCCAGGCAGAGGGAGATGTAGCAGCAAGGGCAGGAGAGTGGTAAGATGAGCCATGGTAAAGCAGAGTTCAAACCAAGCACTGACAGAGAAAAGGACCTTGGGGGTATCACCCTGTCTGATGAACAGGGTTAAGAGTTCCCTTTATGCAAGGCAGGCTCCTTCCTTCCAGTGCTGGGAGTTGAAAGAGTTGAAGCTGTGGAGAGGAGCTCCACTGGCACATGGGTGACGGCAGCCTTCACAAACCTCAACCATGACCCCTTAATGATTTTTCAGGTAGTAATGTCTACCCTGGAGGGCTTGACTTGGTTTACAGGTCTTGTAGTGATGCTCTGGCTCCACCAGGGAGTCAGGGCTGGGGGAAGAAGCCTGACTGCCTGGTGCATCAAGACACTGTAGGGCTCTTCCAGCCCAGCTGACTCCTCTTGGATCTTCCCAACACACCCACATGGGCTTCTCCCCACTTCCCTTTGGTCCTAGGGGAAACCTGCCCCCCCCCCTTCCCAGCATCACCATCAGTCCAGTCTGGAAGAGGGGAGGAGTCGTCAAGCTGTGAGGTCCACAAAGATGGCATTGGCAGTGGTCTGTCCAAAACTGAAGGCTCCAAGGGTAACCACAAACACCCTGTAGCTGATGTAGGCCCACCAGCTGGTGCCCTTAAAAGGGAGAGATTTCTTGTCCTAGGCTAGAGGATGCTCAATGCACTTCCTGTGTGCATTGCTGACTGCTGCTGAGAGCTTCTTCTGCTGGCACCCTGCTCTCCTGCCTGGAGCAGGTCCCTGTCAGCAGCAATCCTGGAAACGTGCCAGTGCGTTTCCCAGACAGAGGTCCTGGTGGTATCGCTGTAGGCTGGGGGGACAGAGCCACTGTGCTCAGCTGGGCATGGGATACAACCATCAATGTGTACAGTGCCCTTGGGTCTGCTGGCCAGACCTTGCCTGTCGCCGTGTGGGCTGCTGGACCCTGTGGGCTGCGTGGTGGTGGATGCTGTGTTCTAGGTTTATCACTGCCAGTAGTGCAGCAGGTACAAGTGGGTGATGCTAATATGTGCCCTTTGTCCATGTGCCTTTCATACTGGGCTGGGACCACGTCTGGGGCTGTTCTGTTACCTTGGAAAGACTGTGTGTGCCAGGTTTCTTGTGGAGGATGTTTTGCTGCTTCTCCTTCCCCGTAGCAGCACTGATCTGCAGGCAGAGGCTGCCGCTCTAGCCCCGCGCTCTTGGCGCTTGCCGGTTGTCGCGCATATGGCGTGTGAAATTACCCAGCGCTCGGCGGCCCGCGCGGCACCCGCCACCGCCACGCCGACCAGCAGCAGAGTGGCAGACTGAGCTCTGAGAGGTGAGAGGTTTTGTTCTTTTGTTCATCTGAGTTTGTATCACAAAGCGTGTGGGAAATAAGCCTACTGCCTGTGTGTGGAGGGGAGAGGAAGGGATGCAGGGAGGGTGGCAACAAAGGCGTTGTCCCGCTTTGCTCCGTCCAGGGAGCAAGATGTGGTAGGATTTCCTAGTTTCCACTTCAGCAGTGGGTGCAAATTGCTCTGTGCTGATGGGCTGGGTGACATCGGTAACATCTCTGTGCAGTGAGTCCCAGTGTTTGGGGCCAGTGGTGGGCTTGCCCTCTGACCTAGGACTTGGGATTTTCCCATGGCTGTCACTAGCACTCAAGTAAGGTGAAGATGGCTCTTGACAGTCCCCACTTTTTAAGGTCCCTACTTGTGGCACCAGGGGCTGGGTGAGGTGTGGGATTCAAAGCAGGAGTGCTGCAGCTTGGAAGTTTTTGTGTAACCCTTACTTCTCCTTTTTTTGGAGGGCATTAAGAGGAGGGAAGCGAGGAAGGAGGATGGATGGTGTTGCCTCCATCCATCTTGTGGGCGTTGTGTTCCCTCCACAGTGCTGCATGCCTCCAGGACACCAGCCTTGCTCGGGGGGACTTCCCTCTGTCAGCTCCCACCCCTGACATGTTCTGCACAGCCTGAAAGTGTGGAAAGCTGAAGCCCTGCTGGAAAGGGAGCATTCTCTGAGAACGCTTCCTGGCCTCGGACGTATCTGAGAGGGGCTGCTGACCCCTCCTTGCCCCCGTCCTTCTTTTTTTTTCCCCTCGGGTTTTTGCTAACTGCAAAGCTGCTAATTTAAAATGAAGGCATGGAAATTTCATATTGTAGCAATTAATCAGCCCTCCCTAATACTTTCCAGTTGTAAATTGCCAGCACTAACAGATGCGTGCTGTTGCAGCCGAGCGGCTGATCCTGCCAGGAGCCCATGGTGGGTTGTGTTTGCTTGGTTACGGTGTCCTAGGAAGCCCCTACCCAGGTATAGTGCTCTGATTAGTTTAACAGAAAGTTTCCAGTTATTGGTTATATACATTTTTACTGATTTATTGATTTTTTCCCTCCTGTGCTGAAGTGAAGCTAAAAGATAAAAGGTGTTATATTGTCACAGGACAGCCGCTCTAAGTTTCTAGGCTTTGGGTCCCTGCAGCGCACGAGAGCTGCTCAGGAAATTCCTGTTTGATTTTGGTAGGTGTAGGATTATTTCTGCTGTGGACTGTACACACACAGATCTCCTTGTCAAGGATTTAGAGGAAAGAAAAAAAACCTGAGGAATTTTCCCTTTAACAATGTCTTGTTGCACAGAAGCAGGATTCCTTGCCCTCTGGCATCCTCAAGTCAGAGACCTCTGAGTAGCAGAGGTCAGGATTTGGGGAAGAAGGGGGTTGTCGGTTGAGGCTGCACCCCGCTGATGTGACTTGTCCAGTGCAATCTGTGCCAAGTGGTGCTGCTCCCATCTGCCCCTCTGTCTGCTGGATGTGGCTGGCTGGTTTGTTTTGATTAAAACGTTGCAGGGAGGGGAAAATGAAGCATCTAAGCGCATTTCCTACCTTAGGTTTTAAGGAGACGCTTAAGGGAGTACACTTGGGTGAATAAGGGCAGAGGCAAATTGCAGAAAGCACTTACTAAACTTGTCTGGGGATTTCAGCCCTGTAGTTTGCAGTGTGAAAGCTGGGCTTTTCTTTAAGAAATGGCAATAAAAGCTGACAAGCCTGAAGACCCAGATTAATTTAGAAACTCTGCAGCGGAGGGAGAAGGGGTGGAACCAGAAGTGCAGAGAGACAGACTGACCTTTCCATCACCTCCACTACTCTTCTAAAAGCTCATGCGGCATCCAAGCTGTGCTTGAACTGCAGGGTCCCCTGGGCAGCACAGGGCAGGCTGTAGCTTGGACACTGGGGTACCTCCTTGCTCCCCACATGGTATTGAGCCTCCATATGCAAGGCACTGTGGCTAGTGTGGCTGAGGCTGGCTGTCAGTCTGAATGGTACAGCGCTGCTGAAGCTGTTTTGCAGTACCTAGCAGCTCTTTTGTACAACTTGGAGCAGTTGGCTGGCAGTTGTACGTGCTGGCTGATGTGGATTGGTGGTTGTGATAAAGGATGTAATGATCCTGCTGACCCAAAAGCAACAGGCCTCTTCACATCAAGATGTGATGCTGAGTGTGGTTACTTTACTTCCCTCTTTCCCTCTCCCTCCTCTCCAACATAAAGTTACCAGGTGAAAGATGATACCAGTATTGCTCTTTCCTGGGCTGCTCTATACAACTGTTTCTGTGCTCTTTGTTGACATAGATTTAAGGTAGACTAAAGCACTGTTGAAAATCAGAGTGCTTGTCAAGACCCTGGGTATGCCTGTGTATGTATCTCACTGAAAATACCTCAGACCTTCTGGTACCTTCCATCCTCCTTCCCTAATCTTACATTTGTGCAGCTGTGCATTTTGTGTCCTCCTCACAAGCTTCCTGCTGCTCTAGGAAAATTTTAATCAGTTATGCAATCCATTAAAACTGCAGGCAGATTGCCTCTCAATATTTATTAAGCCATATTCCCTTCAGTGGGGAGGAGAGAAGCCAGCTTATCTGTCTGTGGGGCCCTTTGGAGGGAGAAGAGAACCTTAGTGCAGGTAAAGCTTATACCCCTGGCAAAGATGAGCCCTTTCCATAAATAAGCTGCCAGCCTGCCTGTAAGGATGACTGCAGGACTGGCAGAGGCTTGGGGGGCTGTAGAGGGGTTGCCCAGAAGGCAGAATCACAGAAATGTTCAGGTTGGAAAAGACCCTTGGGGTCACCAAGTCCAACTGATAACCTTACTCTACAAGGTTCAGTGCTGCAGGAAATAAAAAGTGAAACTCCTCATTTCCTGTCTGATCTTTATCAATAGGTTAGGTCTCCTGTCTGTGATAGATTTCCCTTGGACTGGAGGTTGTCTTCCCCTTCAGTTTTTTCTGTGCAGGTACATAGAATACATAGAATAAACCAGGTTGGAAGAGACCTTCAAGATCATCGCGTCCAACCCATCAACCAATCCAACCCACCTAAACAGCTAACCCATGGCACCAAGCACCCCATCAAGTCTCCTCCTGAACACCTCCAATGATGGTGACTCCACCACCTCCCCAGGCAACCCATTCCAATGGACAATCACTACCTCTGTAGAGAGTGTAGAGAGAGTGTAGGTAGATCATCCTGGGGCCAAACTCTCTGCTGGAGGTGTTTAAGAAAAGCTATACATTGTGCTGCATGCATATGTTCATATGGAAATGTCACTTGGGCATATATAATGTAATCTATAATGGCATTTTTTCATCATTTAATCCTCTTTTATCATCCTATTGTTCTTTTTGAGCCAGTGTTTGAACAGTAAACCAGGAGTTTTTACTGACAGATTGCTTGAAGTCTTCTGCTCTTCAGTTGATGATTTGAATAAAAGAAAGCTTTCTTTAGGAGCATGCCAGAGAAATCCTGTTTTGAAAAGCTTCTTGGTTTCTTAGGAGCATGTGCACATGTGTTTTTTCTCTTTGTGATCTTAGGTTTTAATGGTATTTAGGTCCTGTTTAAAGAAAATAGTTATTTAGAAGCATTTAGCCTCTTTAATAGTGCCTAAGGTGCAAAAGACCACTTTTTAAACTGCTACATGCGTGTGCCCATGTGCACAGTATGGTCCTTACAGGGCCTGAGTAGCTCTGGTGAGACCCCACCTGGAGTACTGCCTCCAGTTCTGGAGCCCCTATTACAAGAGGGATATGGAGGTGCTGGAAGGTGTCCAGAGAAGGGCCAGGAGGATGATCAGAGGGCTGGAGCACCTCTTCTATGAGGACAGACTGAAGGAGTTGGGGCTGTTCAGTCTGCAGAAGAGAAGGCTCTGAGGTGACCTAATTGTGGCCTTCCAGTTCCTGAAGGGGGCCTACAGGAAGGCTGGGGAAGGACTTCTCAGGATGTCAGGTAGTGATAGGACTAGGGGGAATGGAATGAAGCTGGAGGTGGGGAGATTCAGGCTGGATGTGAGGAGGAAGTTCTTCACTATGAGAGTGGTGAAGCCCTGGAATGGGTTGTCCAGGGAGGTGGTTGAGGCCCCGTCCCTGGGGGTGTTTAAGCCAAGGCTGGATGAGGCTCTGGCCAGCCTGATCTAGCGTGAGGTGTCCCTGCCCATGGCAGGGGGGTTGGAACTAGATGATCCTTGTGGTCCCTTCCAACCCTGACTGATACTATGACACTATAATCTTTACATATCTACAGAGACTCAGCAGCACCTTATTCTTGCTTGTGCTTTGCCTTCAAGTAGTGCAGGTGACTGACTGGAGCTCACACAGCAGAATGCGGTCTGGGTATGGAGGATTGCCAGGGTTTTGTGACTGGCTAGGGAAATTCCACATATAAAGCAGTCCCATTTGAAGAGGTTTTTGGGAGGCAGCTGGAAGAGCACAAAACCTTGTGATGGTATTACACTTGGTAAGGGTTTGAAGGCAGCTGCAGTTTGAGCTCTGAATAGTAAGAGGTGATTTGTTTTCTGAGCAGAGGGGCAAAAGGAGGGCTGCTGCTCCAGCTTTGAGTGGCATTGAAGCTCTGCATATTCCAGGCAGCCAGCACCAGAACAAGAGGACACAGTCTCAGGCTGTGCCAGGGGAGGTTCAGGCTGGAGATCAGGAGGAAATTTTACAGGGAGAGAGTGATTGCCCATTGGAATGGGCTGCCCGGGGAGGTGGTGGAGTCACCATCACTGGAGGTGTTCAGGAGGAGACTTGACAGGGTGCTTGGTTGCATGGTTTAGTTGGTTGGGTGGTGTTGGATGATAGGTTAGACATGATGATCTTGAAGGTCTCTTCCAACCTGGTTTCTTCTCCCCCCTCTTCCCCCTCGAAATACTTGCTGCTTGATTTTGGTGTGCTGATCTGTCCCTTGGAGACCTGTATCTGTACCTTCTGGCAGGGCTGTGCCACTCTGGGCAGGGATGAGCCTTGCAGGTGGTCTCTGTCACACGTGTGCAAGGAATGTGCAGCCCAAAGGTAAATGAGTCAGATGGACCTTCATCTGCAAACTGCTCTTTCATAAAAGCAGGCAGCTGCAGGTATGCTGTGTTGGCACAGGAGAATGAATTGGTGTCTCTTATGTTGCTGTTTCATGGTTATTCCTGTGAAGAGGGTTGCAAACCCTGTTGACCAGAGGCATGTGAAATGTGCCCAGGACTGCTGCAGAGGTGTTTGTCCTGCTGGATGTCTCTATGCATCGACTGTGGCTGAGGTTTCTGCTTCAGACTTGGTGGTCATTCTGCTCTCAGCACCATTCCTCCAGATTACAGCAGTAACCTTTTAAGTCTGGTGGCTCTATGAATTCCACTTAGTTCATGGTCTCTGCAGTGTTTAAATGTCTCATCAGTTTGAATTTTTTGTTGTTTCAGAAGTTAAAATGGAGGGAAAGAGCACAATAATTCAGTGCTAATGCTATGTTGTGTTGGGAGTACTATCTGTTACCACTGAGGCATGCTTAAATTTGATTCACTCTTGGTAGACACTGTTCATTTGACTGTGAGGTCTAAGTGACATTATTATACAAGTCTCTCCTCAGCAGCTTATAGCCTAATTAAATATTCTCTATTCTCAATTGTAAGGGAGATACTAATTTAATTACAGAGCCTTTATTCTGACACAGAAAGTGCTCAGCTACCAAGCAGAGTACTGGAGTACTGCGTCCAGTGCTGGAGCCCCTATTACAAGAGGGATATGGAGGTGCTGGAAGGTGTCCAGAGAAGGGCCACAAGGATGATCAGAGTCTCCTATGAGAACAGACTGAAGGAGTTGGGGCTGTTCAGTCTGGAGAAGAGAGGGCTCCGAGGTGACCTCATTGTGGCCTTCCAGTATCTGAAGGGGGCCTACAGGAAGGCTGGGGAGGGACTTCTCAGGATCTCAGGGAGTGATAGGACTAGGGGGAATGGAATGAAGCTGGAGGTGGGGAGATTCAGGCTGGATGTGAAGAGGAGGTTCTTCCCCATGAGAGTGGTGAAGCCCTGGAATGGGTTGTCCAGGGAGGTGGTTGAGGCCCCGTCCCTGGAGGTGTTTAAGCCCAGGCTGGATGAGGCTCTGGCCAGGCTGATGTAGTGTGGGGTGTCCCTGCCCATGGCAGGGGGCTTGGAACTAGCTGATCCTTATGGTCCCTTCCAACCCTGGCTGATACTATGATAAGAGTGTGGTGTTTCCTAAAGCTGATCTGACGCTTTCTAATCACCTCAGCTAATTTCAGTGTGAAGCATCCCAGAGGATTGGCCAGGAAGGTATAAACTATACAACTTTTTTGACTTTGCATGGTCCAAAGCTGCTGTTCTTTAGCATTAGCATGTAAATTTCCACTCTTCACTGTTCATGGAGAACATGGAAAATAGTTTATAATCCCCTCCCTCCTCCATTTGTAGTTTTTTTACCATCTTTGCCCTGCTGACATTCAAAAGAGACTTTTTGAGCTGGAAGTTTGGAATTTAGATAGAAAAGCTGCCATGGTCTCTTACAAAATCCATGAGACTATCCAGGTGTGGAGCAGGTTGGTGTGAACTGAGGCCCCAATGAGTTTGGAAATGAGAAGATATCCATGCATATGGCTCCTACAAAAGTGATCCATCCTTTACTTGTGGCTTTTTGAGCATCCCAAATGATGTCCTAATTTTGCAGGAGACTTACTGTGCAACTGAGGCCTAACTGCTTCACTTCTGTCTGCCTCGTTTGCTCCTTTGTGTCCAAGACAAATCATATTGATACAAGGGAGCTGTATGAACAAATGCTTGTGATTCAGTAGGGGTATGCCCTGCATAAGGTACTGCTTAGACATAGTTAATCCTGCCTTGGGGGCAGCAGGATGCCTTGTACAACCTTTTGAAATGTCTTTCAAGCCTGTGATCCAGGCTCTGGGTTTTCTTGGCTCAAAACAACCAGGCGTGTTTCACGTAGGAGTTGAGCTCAGTCTCGATGGGAGCTGTAGCCACGTTTCTGTACAGCATGGCATTTCTTCTGGTTTCTCTTGTTACCATGGATAGCCATCTCTCATCTTAATTTTTCTTCCTCTCCTGACTTGCTAACCAGATTCTGCTTGGTGGATGGTGTCTTGTATTGTTGGAAGAATTTGCCCTAGCAACCAGTCAGATTTCCAAAAATAGCTCATTCCATCCTTGCAGAGCCTCTCTGAACCTCAGGATGTTGTAGTGCAGTCTCTGAGTGGTTAGAGGCTGTTGTTTTGTTTGTGATGGTCAAACAAAACTGAACCATGCCATGAGTGGGCTTGACTTTGGGCACAGAGAAATGCTATTTGAGATGGGAGAGAAATTCCTGCAGTGTTTATGTGTTGAGGAGAAATGCTTTTGAAGCCAAAGTATTTCTTCTGTGTATCCATGTCTGTGATTTTGTTTACAGCTTATCTGAACAGTCATATGCTCAGTGAGCACCTGATCTTGAAAGATGTGTGGTGCCTTGGCTGCCATGCCAGGTTTGAAGTTACCTGCTTAAGTGGCTGCTCTTGGAACGTTTGCCTGTGGAGCAGCCATGCAGGGCACTTCTTAGACTGAGGAGTGGGATGGCAAATTAATGAGGGTCTCCCTTTATGAGAACATGGGCCATCCAGAGGGACCTTGACAGGCTGGAGGGGTGGGCACAGGCCAACCTCATGAAGTTCAACAACAGCAAGTGCAGGGTCCTGCATCTGGGTCGAGGCAATCTCAGGCACAAATCCAGGCTGGGCAGTGACTGGCTGGAAAGCAGCACTGAGGAGAGAGACTTGGGGGTGCTGGTGGACAAGAAGCTCAACATGAGCTCTCAGTGTGCACTTGCAGCCTGCAAAGCCAATCAGATCCTGGGCTGCATCAGGAGAAGTGTGGCCAGCAGGGCAAGGGAGGTGATCCTCCCCCTCTACTCAGCTCTGGTGAGACCTCACCAGGAATACTGCATGCAGTTCTGGAGCCCCTATTACAAGAGGGATATGGAGGTGCTGGAAGGTGCCCAGAGAAGGGCCACAAGGATGATCAGAGGGCTGGAGCACCTCTCCTATGAGGACAGACTGAAGGAGTTGGGGCTGTTCAGTCTGGAGAAGAGAAGGCTCCGAGGTGACCTCATTGTGGCCTTCCAGTTCCTGAAGGGGGCCTACAGGAAGGCTGGGGAGGGACTTCTCAGGATGTCAGGTAGTGATAGGACTAGAGGGAATGGAAAGAAGCTGGAGGTGGGGAGATTCAGGCTGGATGTGAGGAGGAGGTTCTTCCCCATGAGAGTGGTGAAGCCCTGGAATGGGTTGTCCAGGGAGGTGGTCGAGGCCCCGTCCCTGGAGGTGTTTAAGCTGGATGAGGCTCTGGCCAGCCTGCTGTAGTGTGGGGTGTCCCTGCCCATGGCAGGGGGGGTTGGAACTAGATGATCCTTCCAACCCTGACTGATACTATGATACTATGATGTAGGTCTCTACTCCTGTTTGGTTTTTTTCTGCTAGTTAACACAGGAAGTATTTCACAGTGTGGCCATTTTCCTTGGCTCTCCAGCCTAAGCAAGCTCCATTATCTGGGATATCATTGCATCTCCATAGCACTGCAGGAGCACAAGAATTTATGGAGATGTGTTTAACTGCTGATAATCTTCAGCTGTGGCAATGCTTTTTGCAATGATTATCTTTTCATTGCTTTTGGAGGACATTCTGCAGTCTGGCATGTTGTTATGTTCCCCTTTCCTGATTACCAGCTTCACTTCTCATCCAAATCCTTTCCTCTAGCCATCTCCTTTCTCGCTATATTTAAAACTATCCCTTACAGCTCATACATTTTAAAACCCCTCTTTCCCTAGATGTTTTCCCTTTTAATGCAAACTCAAAATGAGGAATTTTAAATAACTTGACATTATCCCTGTGTTTTATGCATAACTTTTAAGTGCAGTTGCATTGACAATGTAAATGGTCTCCTATAAAACTTGAAGAAATCAGAAATGTTCTCACTGTGCTTGGATTTCAAACTGGGTTTGAAGCACAGAGGGAGTAAAAAAGCTGCTCTGGACTTAATAATAATAAACCAGGTTGGAAGAGACCTTCAAGATCATTGTGTCCAACCCATCAACCAATCCAACACCACCGAAACAACTAACCCATGGCACCAAGCACCCTATCAAGTCTCCTCTTGAACACTTCCAATGATGGTGACTCCACCACCTCCTTGGGTAGCCCATTCCAATGGGCAATCACTCTCTCTGTGTAAAACTTCCTCCTAAAGTCCAGCCTAAACCTCCCCTGGTGCAGCCTGAGACTGTGTCTTCTTGTTCTGGTGTTGGTTGCCTGGAAGAAGAGACCAACCTCTGCCTGTCTACAACCTCCCTTCAGGTAGTTGTAGAGAGCAATAAGGTCACCCCTGAGTCTTCTCCTCTCCAGGCTAAGCAGCCCCAGCTCCCTCAGCCTCTCCTCACAGGGCTGTGTTCCAGGCCCCTCACCAACTTCGTTGCCCTTCTCTGGACTCGTTCCAGCAAGTCAACCTCCTTCCTAAACTGAGGGGCCCAGATCTGGACACAGTACTCGAGGTGAGGCCTAACCAGTGCAGTGTACAGGGGCAGAATGACTTGAATGATGAGCATTGTCTTGGCTGGAAAGTGGGAGCCTTGGATCTAGGTTCCTGCTCTAGTTCCCGAGGCATGTCTGATCCCAAGTGAATGAGCACAGGGTGGATAGATCTCTTGAGATTTCTCTTCTTTAAGAAGAAACTTTCATCCCTCAGCTGAAAGACTTTTCATATTAAAAAAGTGAAAATAAAAAATGTAGCTCTTGTTTTCTGGTGTTGTTTTTGAGAGTCTCTTTCTTCTGATGCCAGCTAGTTTGCCTGGAGGGGTGGAGGAGTGCAGAAACTTCAGCCTTCAGGTGCAACTCAGTCTGTAAGCAAAAAAAGCCAAATTGATGAGGGTTTGATGGTAGAACCTATTGTGACATGCATTTCAGAGAGGGTGGAGGAGAAAGGCAGTCATGGAATATACTGTGCTGAAATGCCAAGTGGGAGGCCCTTTGTGCAATCACAAAGCATATTTACTCTACACATTATGCCCTGCAGTTTCTAGGTAGAAGCCATATTTTGAAGGGATGGTTTCTCTTGTCTGGGCTTGCTTATATGCTAAGGGAAGTAGCTTGCCAAGTAACTTGACTGTTTAAACAGCTTGAATGAGAAGTGCATTCAATGAGCCCTATGAGGAGAGGCTGAGGGAGCTGGGATTGTTCAGCCTGGAGAAGAGGAGGCTCAGGGGTGACCTCATTGCTCTCTACAACTACCTGAAAGGTGGTTGTAGCCAGGAAGGGGTTGGTCTCTTCTCCCAGGCAACCAGTGCTAGAACAAGGGGACACAGTCTCAAGCTGCACCAGGGGAGGTTTAGACTCGAGGTGAGGAGAAAGTTCTTCACCGAGCGAGTCATTCGTCATTGGAATGTGCTGCCCAGGGAGGTGGTGGAGTCACCATCCCTGGAGGTGTTCAAGAGGGGACTGGATGTGGCACTTGGTGCCATGGTCTAGTCGTGAGGTCTGTGGTGACAGGTTGGACTTGATGATCTTTGAGGTCTCTTCCAACATTAGTGATACTGTGAGAAAATAAAGACAAGATGTGCTAGGTACCAGCTTTTATTTAGTATCATATGAACCAGTATTGCACTACCATTTTTGATCATGCCCTTATGTTTTGGGTTTTTTTATGGTAGACTTTGGTGAAGACTGAAGATGGTTCTCTGGACATTTTGCTGAGATCCCTCCTGTGCTTTATCTGATCAGTTGTGAGTTTGAATCTCATGATGCAAAAGGATGTCAGTGAAAAATGACACTGTGGACCCGGGCCAGAGCTCTGTGATGCCCATGGAAAATTCTTAAACTTGTGTTGGTGGGCTCTGTATTTTGTCCCAAATGGCTTAATTTGTTTCACATTGACTACTATAAATAGCTTTTAGACAATACAAAGATTGAAGGATTGAAGGAGACAGGTTGAAGGACTTGACAGACTGAAGGAGCTGGGGCTGTTCAGTCTGGAGAAGAGAAGGCTCCAAGGTGACCTCATTGTGGCCTTCCAGTATCTGAAGGGGGCCTACAGGAAGGCTGGGGAGGGACTTCTCAGGATGTCAGGTAGTGATAGGACTAGGGGGAATGGAATGAAGCTGAAGGTGGGGAGATTCAAGCTGGACGTGAGGAGGAAGTTCTTCCCCATGAGAGTGGTGAAGCCCTGGAATGGGTTGTCCAGGGAGGTGGTTGAGGCCCTGTCCCTGGAGGTGTTTAAGCCCAGGCTGGATGAGGCTCTGTCCAGCCTGATCTAGTGTGAGGTGTCCCTGCCCATGGCAGGGGGGTTGGAACTGGATGATCCTTGTCCCTTCCAACCCTAGCTGATACTATGATACTAAGAATAATGAGTTTGTGCTTGATGTTTTTTCTTCAGTGTGGTAAGTGTGGGTCAGAAGATCATCTGCTGTTAGGAACCAGGGAAGGGAAACAAATGCATAGTACCCGAGGGCTTTGCTTCTGATTTGATCAAGCTGTACCACACAAGCTTTTCTTACTCCTCTCTTTGGAAAATGAAAATGTTCCTTTAATGCCACCTGTATATTTAATTATCTGTCTTCCTTTATTATACAACTGTGATCTGTAACCAAACCAAACCACCCCACACACAAACAAACAAAAACAAATGAACAAAAAAAAATCCCACAACAAAAACCAGCAACAAAACAACCCAGAAGTGATTTGAAAACAGTGGCAAGTAATTCATGTGTGATGACATGCACAGGGTAGGTTCTCAGGGGCTAGAAGTTCTGTAGATTGTTAGTAGAGAATCACACAATATAAGGGGTTGGAAAGAACCTTGAAAGATCATCCAGTCCAACTCCACTGCCAGAGCAGGATCACCTAGAGTAGGTCATGCAGGAATGCATCCAGGGGACTTTTGAATGTCTCCAGAGAAGGAGACCTCTCTGGGTAGCCAATTCTAGTGCTTTGTCACCCTCACAGTGAAAAGTTTTTCCTTATGTTCATGTGAAACAGCCTGTGCTCCAGCTTGCACCCATTGCCCTTTGTCCTATCATTGGACATCACTGAGAGGAGCCTGGCTCTGTCCTCCTGTCACTCATATTTATAAACATGGATGAGGTCACCCCTCAGTCTCCTCTTCTCCAAGCTAGAGAGAGACAGCTCCCTCAGCCTTTCCTCATAAGGGAAATGTTCCACTCCTTTAATCATAGAAGATGGAGGACTGCTCAGATTAAAGTGGGATGCCAAACACTGATGTACTTGTATGCATGTAGGAGAGAAAAGACAATGAGATGTAAAGTCTACACTGAATGACACAGAGAACCCTTCCATTCTGTGCATCCTCTATAGAGTTTTCTATATTCTCTAGCATATTCTTGCCATGTGTGTTTAGTTTCCAGAAGTTTATATACATTATCTGCTTTTTGTTCCAAACAATATAACATTTATTACTAGTTTCATGAGTTGTTATTTCAAAGGGGGGAAAAATCTGTACTGAGTTCTGCTCTGGCACCATACCGTACACAGCTACACCATCTGTGTCGAAGAGGATGATTAGAGAAATGCAGATCAACCAAGTCGCTGTGTGCTTGTCTTAGAGTCATTCAGGGCCATGCAAGTCTCTCTGAGGAGTGTTCCTGATGCTTTGCTATTGGGTGGTAAGGTGGCTTTTAACCCTTAACCCCTCCATGCACTGTAGAGAGAAAATAAAGCTTGTGTTTTCAAAGTGGTTATGCACACATCCCTGCTTTGCAAGTTGAATGGGTGACAGGCAGCCCAGGTCCTGCTTTGGGGATTTGTCCCTCCCTGCCCCCTCTGGGAGGTCCCTGTGCTCAGCTACTCAACAGTCAGTGCCAGAGAGGGGGTTCAGGCCTGGAGAGAATCTACAGAACAAAGGCGGGGTTGTCCCCTAAAGGGCCTGCAGAGCTGCACCATCCCCTCCCTTAGCTCTGTGGCAATGGGTCCCAGGTGAGGAGTGGTGGAGATGGTAGCACTGCCCAGGTCATTTGTCTGCAGAAACAGGGACAGGGGCATGTGTATGTGAAGCACCTCAAGAGTTGCTGGGAGAAGCTGGGGTGTGAGGAGATGGGGGCGAGAATATTGTGTACTGCAGCTTTTATAGGGTCCCTTTTCCAGTCTCCTTCTCTAACATAAGGAGAGAGGACCAAAAGTGAAATGACAAGATGTTCTGGAGCATCAATGCAGATGACACCAAGCTGGGGGCGAGTGTTGATCTGTTAGAGGGTAGAGAGGCTCTGCAGAGGGACCTTGACAGGCTGGACAGATGGGCAGAATCCAAGGGTATGAGATTGAACACATCCAAGTGCCGGGTTCTACACATTGGCCACAACAACCCCATGCAGTGCTACAGGCTGGGGTCAGAGTGGCTGGAGAGCAGCCAGGCAGAGAGGCACCTGGGGGTGCTGGTTGATGGTAGGCTGAACATGAGCCTGCAGTGTGCCCAGGAGGCCTAGAAGGCCAATGGCATCATGGCCTGCATCAGGAACAGTGCGGCCAGCAGGAGCAGGGAGGTGATTTTGCCCCTGTTCCCAGTACTGGTTAGGCTGCACCTCGAGTCCTGTGTCCAGCTCTGGGCCCCTCAGTTTAGGAAGGAGGTTGATTTGCTGGAACGAGTCCAGAGAAGTGCAACAAAGCTGGGGAGGGGTTTGGAGCACAGCCCTATGAGGAGAGACTGAGGGAGCTGGGGTTGCTTAGCCTGGAGAAGAGGAGGCCCAGAGGAGACCTTATTGCTGTCTACAACTACCTGAAGGAAGGTTGTAGCCATGTGGGGGTTGGTCTCTTTTCCCAGGCAACCAGCACCAGAACAAGAGGACACACTCTCAAGCTGTGCCAGGGGAGGTTTAGGCTGGATGCTAGGAAGAAGTTCTTCATAGAAAGAGTGATTTGCCATTGGAATGGGCTGCCCAGGGAGGTGGTGGAGTCACCAACACTGGAGGAGTTCAGGAGGAGACTTAATGGGGTGCTTGGTGCCATGGTTTAGTTGATTAGATAGTGTTGGATGGTGGGTTGGCCTCGATGATCTTAAAGGTCTCTTCCAACCTGGATAATTCTATTGTATTCTACGCTACGCTACACTAGTCTATTCTATCAAAAGGAAGCTTCTTGTTAAGGAATTACGTAGTTTACAGGTTGTGTGCTTGCAGCCTTGTGAGTGATGGATAGAAAGAGTGAAGTGGACATAACTGTAAATAAATAGAGGCAGCACTGCAGGGCTGTAACATTGTTTTTCATGCTCACCTTTTTTTTTCCCTTCTGAATTACTTACGCTTGATTGTTGCAATTGATGCAATTGTGAGAGCTAATTTTAGTGCATAAATTTTCTAGTGGAAGCCTGCCAAGTGTTTGTGTGATGGAGGATAACAACAGCCCAGGCTTTGGTACAGGGTAGGCTTGTCTTCCTTTCTCTACCAACTGTTGGCAACCGTTTCGTGGGCTGATACGTTTGTACAGAGTGAGTTTTCTCAAAGGGGAAGATTCAACCAGCTCCTGCCTGTGAAAACACAAGAACTGACTGGAGAACTGTGATGGGTTTTAAGAACAAGCTGAATCTAGTGCTGACAATAGTGAGCATTGGTTCAGTTTTAGAACAAATAGCACAACCTATTGAGCTCCCTTTTAAACTTTGCCTGGTGGAGCAGAGGGTAAATAATGTTGTTCCAACCTTAAGAATCAAGTCCAGTATGTTTAGCTGATGAAGTTAAAGACCACCATATGGGTATATAGAAAATGTCATGACAGTTTTCTTAGCAGCCTGGTCCAATTTCCATGAAATTCAGTGTCAGGGCTTGCAGCAAGAGGAGATTTAATTAACACACGATAAAAATCAAGGCTTTATTTCCAAGCGAACCGTTAACTTGGGAATACATTTTCTTTCCACATCCACATCTTCCTTTAGGTGCATTTGTCCAAAGAGGAGGAAGGAATTTGAAGAGGTGAAAAAGATGCAATAAATGCAGATGGGTTTGTGGATTTTTTGCTGATTGACAGCTGCCTAAACATGAGCCAGCAGTGTGCCCAGGTGGCCAAGAAGGCCAATGGCATCCTGGCCTGCATTAGGAATAGTGTGGCCAGCAGGAGCAGGGAAGTCATTGTGCCCCTGTACCCTACATTGGGTAGGCCACACCTTGAGTACTGTGTCCAGTTCTGGGCCCCTCAGTTTAAGAAGGACATCGAGGCACTTGAACGTGTCCAGAGAAAGGCAACAAGACTGGGGAGAGGCCTTGAGCACAAGCCCTGTGAGGAGGGGCTGAGGGAGCTGGGGTTGTTTAACCTGGAGAAGAGGAGGCTCAGGGGTGACCTCATTGCTCTCTACAACTACCTGAAGGGTGGTTGTAGCCAGGAAGGGGTTGGTCTCTTCTCTCTAGCAGCCATCACCAGAACAAGGGGACACAGTCTCAAGCTGCGCCAAGGGAAGTTTAGGCTTGAGGTGAGGAGAAAGTTCTTCACTGAGAGTCATTGGTCATTGGAATGTGCTGCCCAGGGAGGTGGTGGAGTCACCGTCCCTGGAGGTGTTCAAGAGGGGATTGGACGTGGCACTTGGTGCCATGGTCTAGTCATGAGGTCTGTGTTGACAGGTTGGACTTGATGATCTTTGAGGTCTCTTCCAACCTTGGTGATACTGTGTTTAAGGGGCAGTTTTTATATGGATTGAAAATGGATACTAAGAAAGAACAGCAGCTCATGTAATAGATTAGCTTTGATACTCAAATTAGGAGGTGAGCTCACTTGTAAGATAAGGTACCCAAAGTAATTGGCACTCATATCCTCTTTCTCCTACAGATTGCTGGTGTCTTCTCTATTTTGTTTTTTCACCCTGTCATTCCAGTTGTGGTTTGTCTTGCATGCTTGTTTATAAACAAGTTACCTTCATTATGCAAACATTTGTCTTGGTCATCCTTCTGTCGTTGTTGATGTGTGTATGTTTTGGCAAAGTCAGGGCCAAGAAAGATGACAGGTGGAGAATCCATGTTCCTGAAATGTTGCTCCCTCTTTTGTGTTGGTTTTGGGAATTTTTAGTTCAGCTCCCTGCCATGTGTGTTTTACTTAAGGAAGTAGTTTGTCCCTGCAAAAAGCAGCTTTAGAAAGGATAGAACAGTTTAAATGTGTTCAGTATAATGGGAATGGGAGCTTGTGGTGGTGGTGTGGTTTTTTCCAGCCCCCCCAAAATAAAGCTCCAGTCTTGTGAAACATTTTGCATCAGTTACAAAGGAGACTTCAGTACATTTTTCTAAAATGAGGGATGAGCCAACTGCATCTGCTGGGTGTGGGAGTGACATTTCAAAATCCCACTGACAGTCACATTATCAAACTAGACTCTCTCTTACTGGTGCTAACCGAAGAACTCCCTATGCTCTGGGGCAAAATTGTCCCTTCACAGAATGCTGGTGGAAGGCATGGGCACCTTCAGGCCTGAAACAGGACAGAGCCTGAAAATCCTACCATGGTTAAATTTTGCTTTCTACAGGAAAGCAAACTTCAGAGCACCTTGAATAGAATAGAATAGAATAGAATAGAATAGAATAGAATAGAATAGACCAGACCAGGTTGGAAGAGACCTTCAAGATCATCGTGTCCAACCTATCATCCAACACCACCTAACCAAATAACCCATGGCACCAAGCACCCCATCAAGTCTCCTCCTGAACACCTCTAGTGTTGGTGACTCCACCACCTCCCCAGGCAGCCCATTCCAATGGGCAATCACTCTCTCTGTGTAAAACTTCCTCCTGACCTCCAGCCTGAACCTCCCCTGGCACAGCCTGAGACTGTGTCCTCTTGTTCTGGTGCTGGCTGCCTGGGAGAAGAGACCAACCTCTGCCTGTCTACAACCCCCCTTCAGGTAGTTGTAGAGAGTAATAAGGTCACCCCTGAGTCTCCTCTTCTCCAGGCTAAGCAACCCCAGCTCCCTCAGTCTCTCCTCACAGGGCTTGTGTTCCAAACCCCTCACCAACTTCATTGCCCTTCTCTGGACACGTTCCAGCAAGTCAACCTCCTTCCTAAACTGAGGGGCCCAGAGCTGGACATAGTACTCGAGGTGTGGCCTAACCAGTGCAGTGTACAGGGGCAGAATGACCTCCCTGCTCCTGCTGGCCATTAACAACACCCCAGCTGGGGCCAAGAGAGTTTTCCGAACTTAGTTTGCTCAGCCTGGTTGGTAACAGCACCTTTGTCTTCCTGGCACCAAAGAGGCAGCTGTGATGCTTGGTACTGCAGTGATGATGGTGGACCTGGTAGCAGGGGAGGTTCAGGCTGGAGGTCAGGAGGAAGTTTTACACAGAGAGAGTGATTGCCCATTGGAATGGGCTGCCTGGGGTGGTGGAGTCACCATCACTGGAGGTGTTCAGGAGGAGACTTGACAGGGTGCTTGGTGCCATGGGTTAGTTGGTTGGGTGGTGTTGGATGATAGGTTGGACACGATGATCTTGAAGGTCTCTTCCAACCTGGTCTGGTCTATCCTATCCTATCCTATCCTATCCTATCCTATCCTATCCTATCCTATCCTATCCTATCCTATCCTATCCTATCCTATCCTATCCTATCCTATCCTATCCTATCCTATCCTATCCTATCCTATCCTATCCTATCCTATCCTATCCTATCCTATCCTATCCTGCTCATGTGACTGGTGGGGTGGGACCAAGGGGCTGAGCCTTCAGCCCACAAGCTCTTCCCCAGTTTGTACGTGTCATGGCCAGCTCCAGTCTCTTCAGGAGAGTATCAAAATGGTTGTCAAACCCACCTCATTTAAATAGCACGTTTATGTAAGTCAGCTCTCCTTGTCCCATCAAGGAGAACCGAAGAAAGGGAAAAGTCTGACATGTTTTTGAGCAGTGAGGAGTTTAACTGTTGGGTTATAGTGTTTTTTTCAGGTGATACAACACTGTCATGTTATACACTAATGATGTTCCCCTGCATAGTTGCAATTATCTGCTTATTTACATCCCGGGTTTAATTGGTAAATTACTAGGTGCATTGCGAAAGAAGATCTTTGATGTCAGGTGTGCATTCATGGGAACGAACTCTGATTTGTTGAGAAGTGAAATGCCACAGCAAAGGTCACGCTGTGGTGGTACAGCAGAGCTGTAAGAAGAAGACCTCTGCTGTATGCTGTCAAGTGAGCAGTGCTGTTTCCATTTCGTCTTTGTTATTTTGCTTGCAAGAAGATGACAGGATTGTAGAATTGTGTAGGTTAGAAGAGCTCTCTCATCCCACCTCCTTCTCAAGAAAACATTTACAAGCATTTCAGTGTGTGCCTGTGTGCATAAATAGTGAACATCATGCATCCTGCCAACGTGTTCGATGCTGTTGCACGTGTTCTGAGAGGATTTATTTGCTACATTGGTCTGCAAGGGATGTACTTAGGCTTGTAAAAACCTCACATCTCACAGCCCTATCATAAAGCAAGCAGGAACATGAACTGGAAGAAGGTGTCTTTGGAGACACTGACACAAAGAGTGAGTTTGAAGGAAGAGAAAAGCTGGGTGGGCACAGAGAAGATAATACTGGCGGTTTCGCAAACAGTGTAATAGAAGGTCAGGGCTGTGGACAGGACCAGGAGACAAAAAGAGCAGTAATGAAAGAGGAGCAGTAACATCAGGGAGGCTGATTTGAAGCAAACCCTGGAAAGGCAAGGAGAGGGTACGTTGTCCTTTGATCTATCAGATGCATAGGTTCATAGAAATTTGAGACCAGAGCAGTGGCAGTGATCATCTGCACCTGTGGCTTTTTGCCCATGAATCTTGTTTGAAGTGGGGCTCTTCCAGAGGTACTTGTGAAAGCAAGCTTATGCTGCTATAAGCATAGATGAGTTCCTCAGCCAGGAGGCGTTTTTGCAAGGTCTGCTCTTGCTCTGGAGAATTCTTGCAGAATAGAAGCCAAAGGTGAAGACCCTGATCCAATCTGGTCTTCTAAGTGGTGTCAATCAGAGTCATCAAATTGTTTCATCTGGCAAAGACCTCCAAGATTGTTGAGTCCAGCTGTCAACCCAACACCATCATGGCCATTAAACCGTGTCCCAGACTGCCCTGTCCACATGTTCCTTGAACATCTCCAGGGACAGTGACTCCACCACCTCCCTGGGCAACCTATTCCAATGCCTGATCACTCTTTCCATGAAGAAAGTTTTGCTGATACCCAATCTAAACCTCCCCTGGCACAATTTCAGGCCATTTCCTTTTCTTCTATCACCTGGTTCTAGGATCTACCCCCACATCACTACAACCTCCTTTCAGATAGTTGTAGAGAGCAGTGAGGTCTCCCCTCAGCCTTCTCTTCTCCAGACTAAACTATCCCAGTTCCCTCAGCAGCTCCTCATAAGTCTTGTTCTCTGGACCCTTCACCAGCTTTGCCCTTCTCTGGACACACTCCAGCAACTCAGTGTCTTTCATGCAGTGAGAGGCCCAAACCTGAGCACAGTATTTGAGGTGCAGCCTCACCAGTGCCGATACAGGGGCACGATCGCTTCTCTGGTCCTGCTGGCCACACTATTCCTGATACAGGCCAGGATACTCTTGGACTTCTTGACCACCTGAGCACACTGCTGGCTCATGTTCAGACAGCTGTAAACCAGCACCCCGAGGTCCTTTTCTGCTGGGCAGCTTTCCAGCCACTCTGTCCCAGTCCTGTAGTGTTGTGACTGAAGTGCAGGATCTGGCATTTGGCTTTGTTAAACCTCCTACAACTGACCTCTGTCTATCAATTTAGAATGTCCAGATCTCTCTGCAAGGCTTTCCTACCCTCCAGCAGATCAACACCCTCTTCCAGTTTAGTCATCTGCAAACTTACTGTGGGTGCACTCAGTTCCCTCATCCAGGTCATTGATAAAGATATTAAACAGAACTGGCCCCAGTGCTGAGCCCTGGAGAACACCACTGGTGACTGGCTGCCAATTGGATTTAATTCCATTCACCACCACTCTTTGGGCCTGGCCATCTTTCCAGTTCTTAACCCAGTGAATTGTCCACCTATCCAAGCCATAAGCAGACAGTTTCTCCAAGAGGATGCTGTGGGAGATGGTCTCAAAGGCCTTACTAAAGTGCAGATGAACAAAATCCACAGCCTTTCCCTCATCCACTAAGCAGGTCACCTTGTTGTAGAAGAAGATCAGGTTTGTCAGGCAGGACCTGCCCTTCATGAACCCGTGCTGACTGTTCCTGATCACCAGGTTGTCCTGCACATGCTGCATGATGGCACTCAGGATAATCTGCTCCATGACCTTCCCCAGCACCGAGCTCAGACTGACAGGTCTGTCATTCCCTGGGTACTCCTTCCAGCCCTGCTTATAGATGGGCATCACATTTGCCAACCTCCAGTCCTCTCCACTTAGCGAGGACAGCTGGTAAATGATGGAAAGTAGCTTGGTGAGCGCTTCCACCAGTTAGTTCCCTCAGTAACTTTGGGTGTATGCCATCCGGCCCCATAGACTTGTGTATATGTAAGTGGTGCAGCAGGGCACTAACCTCATGGACTATGGGGGCTTCATTTTGCTCCCCATCTCTATTTTCCAGCTCAGAGGGCTGGGTATCCAGTGAACAACTGGTCTTACTAATAAAGACTGAGTCAAAGAAGGTATTGAGTAGCTCAGCCATTTCCTCATCCTTGACCACTATGTTCCCTCCCTGAATCCAACAAAAGACAGAGATTCTCCTTAGTCCTCCTTTTGTTGCTGGTATATTTGTAGAAGTATTTCCTGTTCTCTTTAACAGCTGAAGACTAATTGATTTCCTGTTGGGCTTTGGCCCTTCAAATTTTCTCCTTCCACAGTCTCCTGAAAATCTTGTGGTCCTCCTGAGTGGCCTGGCCCTTCTTCCAATGACCACTAGCTCTCCTTTTCTCCATAAGCAGCAACCAAACCTCTCTGTTTAGCCAGGCCAGTCTTCTTCCCTGCCTACTCGTCTTTTGACACTCGGAGGTGGCCTTTAAGAGTTCCCTCTTGAAGGGTGTGCAGCCTTCCTTGCCTCCTTTGCCTCTCAGGATTGCCTCCCAGGGGACTCTGCCCACCAGTCTCCAAAACAGGCCAAAGTCTGTCCGCAGGAAGTCCTGGATGCCAGTTCTGACACCTACTCTTCACTTCTCCAACAACTGAGAACTCTGTCATTTCATGATCATTGTACCCAAGATGGCCCTCAGCTGTTAGATAGCACAAGTCCTTCTCTATTCACAAACAGCAGGTCCAGCAGGGCTCCTTCCCTAGTTGGCTCCATCACCAGCTGTGTCAGGAAGTTATCCTCTGCACACTCTAGGAATCTCTGAGACTCCCAGATATTCCCAGGGGCTCCCTCTCTGCTGTTTTGCATTTCCAGCAGACATCAGAGAAGTGGAAGACCCCAACAAGAACAAGGGCCAGTGATCACAGGACTTATACCAGATGCCTCTTCATTGTGGTTTGGGGTGGTCTATAACAGACTCCCATTGGGATATCCAACATGTTGGCCTGAGTCCTGATTCTTACCCATAAACACTCTTGGCACATCATGGTACATCATGTACTTTCTCCCTCAGGCCAGCAGTGCTGCAGTTCAAGTGGTGGCATATCTCTTAAAATGTTCAGTTATTTTGCCATGGCCTTGTTTGACAACTATCAGCCAGGCTCCTGGGTGAGCCCCTCTGGCACCACGTTGCTGCTTCTGTGCAGGGAACTCTTGCTCAGTTTGGCATGCATGGAGTGGCTGCAATAATGCCAGAGCTGGCCAGAGGAGCTGCCTTTTCAATATGGTAAAAGGCAGGAATGTGTTGAAAGGGTTTATGGCTGCTGCAGTGGCTGTCTTGTTGCCCCGTGCCTGTGCTGTGACCCTCTCACAGCTGGGGCCACGCAGGCGTGTGGCAGCTGCTTGAGGAGTGAAGTCAGAAAGAGTGATGGCTGGTGGGAGCTATGAGGAAGGCAGGCAGCGTGGGGTAAGCCAGGTGATAGGGCAAGCAAATGGTGAACAGCTGGCACCTTGGTGGGGTGTAGAGGAGGGCATGAGTAAAGCAGACATAATAGTCGAGTGTGGCCAGCAGCCAGGTGAGGGGAGAAGAGCTGTATCTGCAATTGCTGGTGTCTGGATTCAGCTGTAAGCTGTGCTTTAGGTAAAACTGCTTGGCACACATTCAACAGCTATTTTCATAGTATCAGTCAGGGTTGGAAGGGACCACAAGGATCATCTAGTTCCAACCCCCCTGCCATGGGCAGGGACACCCCACACTAGAGCAGGCTGGCCAGAGCCTCATCCAGCCTGGGCTTAAACACCTCCAGGAATGAGGCCCCAGTCACCTCCCTGGACAACCCATTCCAGGGCTTCACCACTCTCATGGTGAAGAACTTCCTGCTCACATCCAGCCATTTTACTGTGTATTTTATTTTCTTTTTTAATTGATTTAATGTAATTCTATTTTGTTTTATTCTCTTTTATTTTATTGTATTCCATTTTAGTTTATTCAGTTTTGGTTTATTTCGGTTTGGTTTGTTTTACTTAATTCAGGTTTGGTTTGGTTTGGTTTATTTCATTTAGTTTTATTTTATTTTGTTTTGTTTTATTTTTTCCCCTCCTGAGCCTTTTCTATGTTCCTAAACACTGCAAAGTTTGAATTAACCACAGTGCAGTTAATAGACCTGGGTGACTAAGGGGAGCAGGAGTGAGGAGGGGGCCCAGGGATCAGCGCTGCTCAGAGGAGAAGACAGCGTCTGGGTTTGTAGGCTTGTGGGAATGTACTAAACGAAAGGCAGAGGGACAGGAAGAGGAAGAGGATGACAAATGGGTGTTGGAAGTGGTGGGTCAGGGGTGAGGTGCTGCAAAAGGCGTACCTTGGGGTCCAGCTGCAGGGGCAAAGTGAAACAGCGCAGTCCAAGGAGTTGCTGCTGCTGCAGAAGGGAAACAGGCTGGGATTACAGGCAATGCTATTAGTGAAACTCTGTTTGATTAATGGAAATGGCTCATTGTGGGGTGGGATACTCTGCTCACAGGACAGGATGGGATGTTTGCCACGGGTGCCGAAGCCAAACCAGCAATCTGCCTTAGAGGCTGGTTGAGAGGAACAGAGAAGAAACTGTTCTGAGCAGCATGGGTTGTGTTAAGGGAGCGTGGCTGAGGCCAAGTGCAGCCTGCTCCCTGTTTCTCTTGGCTTTCTTTCCAGGAATAATAAATTATTTTCTTGAGCATTTAGGTGTTAGGGTTTTGTTTGGTTCCCTCCTCACGGTTTTGGATTGAGTTGTTGTTGAAGAGGTTGGTATTATCCCATCTCTTCCTTTGCTGGGCCCTGTTCCTGCTGCCTTGCCTGTGTCAGTACAAGCCATGTGGTTGTAAAATGACCTGGTTGTGGTAGTTTCAGGCCATGCCTTTACAATTTTTCACAGATCTTGAACATTGGCCACAACAACCCCAGGCAGTGCTACAGGCTGGGGTCAGAGTGGCTGGAGAGTGGCCAGGTAGAGAGGGACCTGGGGGTACTGGTTGATGGCAGGGTGAACATGAGCCTGCAGTGTGCCCAGGCAGCCAAGAGGGCCAATGGCATCCTGGCCTGCATCAGGAACAGTGTGGCCAGCAGGAGCAGGGAGGTCATTCTGCCCCTGTACAGTGCACTGGTTAGGCCACACCTCGAGTACTGTGTCCAGTTCTGGGCCCCTCAGTTTAGGAAGGAGGTTGACTTGCTGGAGCGTGTCCAGAGAAGGGCAACAAAGTTGGTGAGGGGTTTGGAACACAAGCCCTATGAGGAGAGACTGAGGGAGCTGGGGTTGCTCAGCCTGGAGAAGAGGAGACTCAGGGGTGACCTTATTGCTGTCTACAACTACCTGAAGGGAGGTTGTAGACAGGCAGATGTTGGCCTCTTCTCCCAGGCAGCCAGCACCAGAACAAGAGGACACAGTCTCAGGCTGCGCCAGGGGAGGTTTAGGTTGGATGTTAGGAAGAAGTTCTATACAGAGAGAGTGATTGCCCATTGGAATGGGCTGCCTGGGGAGGTGGTGGAGTCGCCATCATTGGAGGTATTCAGGAGGAGACTTGATGGGGTGCTTGGTGCCATGGGTTAGTTGCTTCGGTGGGTTGGATTGGTTGATGGGTTGGACACGATAATCTTGAAGGTCTCTTCCAACCTGGTTTGGTTTATTCTAAGTAAATGGTTTATTCTAAAATATGTAAATAAATCACTTTTGGGTGTAAAAAGGAAAATAATCATAGTTCTAAACTCTTCCATTGGAAAAGATAATGGACTTAAACTAGTTGTACCAAAACAATCTCTCTTCTTGCTTCCTTGGGCTGGGAGATACTAACTTGCTTCTGTTTGATTTTGGCTGCATTGTTTTGGCTAAGTCTAATGTCTCTGCTCCTTTCTCTTATTCCTTTTTTTGTGTGTACAGAGGCATAAGGGGGGGCAGGGAAGGGAGAAGCTATTAGCAGCTCCCCTGGTCCTTGGCCAGGGGGGTTCTTATGCTGCTTATTAATTGTAAATATCTGTAAGTATAGTAAGTACTGTATATTTGTACATACTAATTGCATTTCATTGTGGATTGTAGTTTTGCTTGTAAATACAGCTTTCATTTGCTTCCAGCTGAGCTGGTCTTGCAAATGTAGTGTTGGGGGGGATATTTTCAACTCACCACACTAGCTTTATTAGATGCACTTTCAGGCAGCTTGATTTGACTGACACACGACTGCAGCTGTGCTCAGGTGCCAGTGGGAATGTGAAGCTCAGGTTGTGCTGTCCCTGTCATGGTCTTGGTCTGAACTAACAGTGAAAACGTGCTCTGAGTGACATGTCCCGCCCTTCAGTTTCAGTGTTGCTGTAAGTATTAAGCTGATGGGTGATCAGTGCAGACAAACCCACCTTACAGATCCCATTTTTCTTGATCCTTCCTTTCCTCAGTGTATGTTGCAGTTAGTGTTCCTTGAGTGGAGCTGCTGCAATATGAATCAAAAGCATTTCTAAGTACCCCTGTTACTTTAATACTTGTACATAGAGGGCAAGTCTCCTGAGAGTTCTGCCAGCTCCATGGGCTGTTCCTGGGCTGCAGTGTCAGATGTGCTGAGAGCTGCATCTTTAGAAAGCCAGGCTGATGTTCTCACGGAGATAGAGCTGTCTTCCTGGCAACTGTTTCATATAGGAGGTTTAGACTTGCTAATGGTGACTAAACTATGAGTTGTCAAGAATGTGTTGGAAGGATGATATGAGGAAAAAATGAGGTGAGGTAAGAGACAGATCTTGGGCAAGAGGACAGAAACAGGTATTGCAGTGAAAGACAGAGGATATCCCTGGCAGGGGAATGACAAAACAGCATTAAAGCTGAGTTTCAGTAATAGAAGTAGGAAATGATGATTCAAGAAATGTATACATGCATCGTGGGGGATAGGGCTGTAGGGAGAGTGCACTTGGAATGAATGAAGCAGAAGTCTTCTAGCTCTAAAGTATTTTTATGCAAGAGGTGGGTGTGTTGCTGAGACGTGGAGGCAGCTCAGTGGTGGCTCAGTTTGCTAACAAAAGCAGTGAGTTGGCATGAATATGTTGGGCATGGGAAGGGCCACGGGCAGCTGGCAGTGCCCATGATCTAAGAATGTGCATGCAGTTTGGAGGGATCAGAGGCAGAAGGGAGCAGGATGGGATGATTTCCTCCTGCCAGTATCATAGTATGTTGGTGTGGTTTTATCCCACCACCCCAGCCCAAAGTTTTAGGGAAAGTCACTGGAATATGGAAGATGATTTATTTCTATCCATGCATGGGTTTGTGTTTGTTGTTTTCCCTTCATTTTATTGCTTTGCCATCTCTGCTCTTGGGAGCTTCCCTTATGACTATGCTGTCCTAGACAGGCTCTTGTGCCTTCAGCTTGTTAGGCAGGTTCATACTGCCATCACTCCTGAAGCAACCTCAGGCCTTGTGAGCATGGCACAACTTCCCTCTGCCCTGCACTCCTTGGGAGGGGATTGAGCAGACTCCTTGATTAGGCAAGTTGTCTTTCTGATAGCATCACTTAGAGATGGGACTGAAGGGAGAGAGCATAACTGGCTCTTCCCACTGCACTTTGGAGGGGTGGCTGTTGAAAGCTACAGTATGAAGCTTGACAGAGCAGTTCAAGCTACGTGACGGTTGCTTTTTTTCCCCCAGATTTGCAAAGAGACAGCAGAAGCGTTTGGACATGACCTGCCTATAGCCTGGGATAATTTCTGCACTGACAGACATGAAAAGAGATAAAGCAATGGAGAGCTGAGAGCTAAATCTCTTCTGTACAAACACTGGAAGCATATGTAATAGGATTGTTGAATTGGAGTTACATGTTTCCAAGGATAAGTACTGTATGATGATCCCATCCTGCTGCAGCCATTCTGAAACCAGGAAGAAAAAGGACTGGGCATTTACAGGAGTTGCTGGGGATGCCTGGGTTTCACTAAGAGCTTCTAGAATAGTGAAAGAGAAAAGGCCTTTGCAGGCTGGAGCTCTGATTGAGGGGAGTCCTTTGGGGGAGATGACTGGAGCACTCTGACCTCAGTGTAGTCAGGTGTCACAGATTGTCCATAGCCAAAATACAAAGGTGAAGACACCGTCTGGGGAACTGCTAGCCAAGCTGTAGTTAATTTATATGGAAACATTTAACACTTAAAAAGATATTGTCATTTGTTTTTCTGTGGACCTTTCAAAACACACATTAAAAACTGCACATCCTAACCTTTGTGTTAAATACATAGTATTGAAACGGCAGGTTTAGGCAAGTTAAACTTAGGAGACCCCAGAACGGAGGTTTTCTGCCTAATGTTAACTTATCCTTTTACATGTGGGTGTTTCAATGCAGTATTTAACTGCAGGACACCTGATGCCTTGCAGGCAGGTTTGCTTTATGACAGGGCTGGTGGCAGCAGGCACAAAGTGAGGGCTGCCTCCAGCCCCTGGTTTTGTTGCAAGAGGGACAGGAGAATGGGTAAGGAGAGCAGGCTGTTTGTTGCTGTTGCTCTCTAGTTTGGGAAACCCGAGTTCTGCTTCTCCCAGAGACTTGTTGGCCTGGATGGATGAAGATCTGGTCTGGGCACAGTCTGGCCTGGTCAGTGTGTCTGTCACTTGTGCACTTCAGCCCCTAGCCAGTTGAGGGATGGAAATGCCTCATATAAGAGGGAGATTCTTGCGGGGCAGATGTCTGTGGTAAGGCAGGGGCTGGCTTATCTGGGATGGAATAAGGATGCTGGCATACATGTGCCGTGAAGGCTGCCACTGTTTGGTGTGTGTGTGGCCAAGGAGCTGGACTGCACTGAGCACATGGCAGTTGACACTCTCCAAATCCAACACTGACTTGAGTGTTGGAGCAAGACCAGTGCAGCCTCTGGAGGTGGTGGGAAATGGGGGCCTGACCTGGGCATCAATGCAGACTTTTATTGTAGCAGAGTGACTGTTCTGCCTGTCATTAGCATTGACACCAGCATGTTTTAAGACTTCCAAACTGATATCCTCTGTGCATGTGGAGTAACATAGATAAATTTCTCAGAAGGGTTCCTGATCTGCTACTGGTCCTGCCTGAACTCCTTACAGACACAGTTCCTTTTCTGCCGAGTCCTCCTTGCTCTGCTGGGTGTGTGTGGTGAAACAAGGTAAACGAGACTTCTTAGTAAATGGCTGAATGACTTTGTCTTGGCCCAGCAACCAGTGGGAGTGTCTCAGCCAATGTGAAGATGGATCAGGACCTGGGTTAATACTTGAAGCTGCTGCCTCATGCAGGATGAGGGTCCAGCTCCAGCCTCTGCTCCAGCCCCTCTGCCTTTCACCCTGGGTGGCATGGTGACAAGCAGTCTGTGATAAGAAGCCTGCCTGCTTTATTTCTAGTTCAGCTAAGGGGATTGCTATGTTTTTTTGCCTTTTGTTGTTGCAGTTG
The DNA here is from genome assembly GCF_026170545.1 of Melanerpes formicivorus. Taxonomy (NCBI): domain Eukaryota; kingdom Metazoa; phylum Chordata; class Aves; order Piciformes; family Picidae; genus Melanerpes; species Melanerpes formicivorus. The sequence continues at coordinate 10,985,844 of NW_027142363.1, read as the reverse complement.
CTAATTATTCAGCAAGCTGATCATTCTGGTGTGTTCTTGGCTTTTATTTTTGTTTACTTTTTGATGAAAATCTCACACACATGCCCCCTCTTTATGTTCTTGTTGTTTTGGTTTTTTCCTTCCCCACCCCTGCCAGTGCTGGTGTGAATAAATGGGAAGATGCCTTATTTTATCTGCAGCATACTGGAGCATCCCTTTACCTGCTGTATAGTGAAAGGAGACACTTTTGTTTCCATGAGAGGCTTGCAGAGAGAGGGGAGGTGTAGCTGGGCATCTGAGACTTAGATCCAGGCTCCACTCCAAAGCTAACTCTGGGCTGAAGTGGTGTCCCTTCGGGGTTGTTGGTGGAGCTTGTGTGGAGTTTGGTGGATCCTTGCAGAGCAGCCCCAACTCAGAAGTTTTCATCTGAGAGCTGCTGCACGGGCCAGTGCTGCAGTATTTGGGCCATTTGCCCTTGGCAGCTCCCTCCTCTCTTTTTCAGCTGTGTTGCTCTTTGACCGCAGCTGATACATTGTCGGCTAGCAGCACAACTTCCACGTTGAATTTATGGATGCATGAAACAGCGGTGGGCTTTTCACTGGCGGCTATTCAGAAAGCAGGTGCTTCCTCTCAGGGCTTAAGTTACCAAACTCATCAGGGTATTTCAACTTCTTGCATTTTAAATTCTCTGATCCTAAAGAACAAAGTAATTTTCTCAGCTTTGGAGGCTGACATCTGCTTGCATGGATTAAGCATGTTCCCGTAGCAGCGGGCACAGATTTTTCTTTGTGGAAGGGGGTACATGGAAAAGAGTGTTAAACCCTGGTGCAAGTTCCCATGCTGGATGGAAATTGCCGTGCAGGTTTGGAGGGAGGCATGTTGGAGCTTGCTTATTTATTTGGCAGGTGTCTGATGGTGTTACATCATCTGCAGCGCTCGGAGCCTGCAAGGGTTTTGAAAGGGCTCCGCGCATTGTAGTGGGTTGAATGGGAATGGTGAGCTCTTCTCTTCCCCTTTTCTTATTGTAGGAAGACAACCATTTTAAATAATGAGCCATCAGCAAGCTCTCCCTCCCTCAAACGTGTGTTTTAAGGTGATATGAAGACAATAGTTCAGGAAAAAGTGCCATAGAAAATCTCAGTGGGATAATGTTCAGAGCATTGTCAGTCAAGCTCTGTTTCCAATCTTTCTACAGCATGTGGGGATGATACTTGCTGGGCAGAAGTGACCTTTTACCACTTGGACAGGTATTCTAGAGATGCACTTGTAAAAAGCACTCTTGTTTCACTACCTTAAACCTCTGTCAGGTCTTCCTGTTTATTGCTTTGTGAGAACTGGGCTAAACCAAATTTGGCCCCCAAGCGTGATTTTGCTGACAGCATGCAGTCAGGAGCCAGGCTTTTTGTAAACTCAAGGTCGATAGAAATGGTACAATTAGCTAAACCCCAGTCCAGTGGAAAGAGTTGCTTTTAAGCAAATAACTGTCCCCTCCAGGACTGGAAGCCCCAGATACCACAGCCCTGAGCGTCTGGAGCGGACTGCCTGCGGGCAAAATGGAAACCAACTTAGTGTGTTTTGTGGCTCTGGTAAAATATAAACAACAACAAGGAGTGAGAAGCAGTTTGGATTTGAATTACTTCCCCCCTGCACTAATAGGCTGAGGTGATGTTAGTAATAAAAGTCTGGGCAGCACTTTGGCTCTCATAGTTTGGCAGAGGTCTGTTGCAGGCACTGAGCGCCGTGCAGATTAACACCAGCTGTATGCATCTGGCTTGATGTTTGAAGCTGACCTGTTAATCTTTGGCCACAGCAACTCCATGCAGAGCTACAGGCTGGGGTCAGAGTGGCTGGAGAGCTGCCAAACAGAGAGGGACCTGGGGGTACTGATCAACAGCCACCTAAATATGAGCCATCAGTGTGCCCAGGTGGCCAAGGAGGCCAATGGCATCCTGGCCTCTATCAGGAATAGTGTGGCCAGCAGGAGCAGGGAAGTCATTGTGCCCCTGTACTCTGCATTGGTTAGGCCACACCTTGAGTCCTGTGTCCAGTTCTGGGCCCCTCAGTTTAAGAAGGACACTGAGACACTTGAACGTGTCCAGAGAAGGGCAACAAAGCTGGGGAGAGGCCTCGAGCCCAAGCCCTATGAGGAGAGGCTGAGGGAGCTGGGGTTGTTTAACCTGGAGAAGAGGAGGCTCAGGGGAGACCTCATTGCCCTCTACAACTACCAGAAAGGTGGTTGTAGCTGGGAAGGGGTTGGTCTCTTCTCCCAGGCAACCATCACCAGAACAAGAGGACACAGTCTCAAGCTGCACCAGGGGAGGTTTAGACTCGATGTGAGGAGAAAGTTCTTCACCGAGCGAGTCATTCGTCATCGGAATGTGCTGCCCAGGGAGGTGGTGGAGTCACCGTCCCCGGAGGTGTTCAAGAGGAGATTGGACATGGCACTTGGTGCCATGGTCTAGTCATGGGGTCTGTGTTGATAGGTTGGACTCGATGATCCTCGAGGTATCTTCCAACCTTAGTTATACTGTGATACTGTGACCTTTCTCTTCCATTCCAGAAGCTACACAGGACAACAAATGTTTCCTTACCTTCCTGCTTACTTCAGTAACACCTTCATGTGAGTAAGCACCACAGTGGCTTTGGTAAAGACTTTTAGTGTCATATGTGCAGCCCCTGCCCACTCTCCTGCTTTGCTTCTGTGTCCCTTTGTTTCTCTGTCCTAGGGCAATGCTTCACAGCTTGCAGAGGAGAATGAGCAGTCCCTTAGAAATACAAATGTTAAGGCTTCCTTGAGATAAGCAGTGTAATACAGAGCGAAATGTTTATGTGAAGAATCATGTCAGCAGCTGCAAGTTTTATCAGAGACAGTATATTCAGAAATGTTTGTAGAAACATGACAGTACTAAATATGGGTAGTTGGTCACTAATCTTTGCAAAGATAGAAAACTGATTAAATAAAAATATTCCCCTGAGGCACCCTGCAACATACAATGTATGTATGACCCAGGCTTTTAGAGGGCTCCTTTCCTGCCCTTGTTCTTCTCCACACTTCCTCCATGTGGTCACTCCAAATTGCTGCCAGCTGGCGTATTTGTCATGTGTGTTTGTTTGTGCTGCTTCTAATTTTTGACCTTTCAAAGAGACAGACAAAATCAGTGGCTTATGCAAATCGTTGAATTTGCAGCTAGCCTAATAGTGGGAAGGAAAAATACAGGGAGTTTAAACCATAGAAGGGAACAGATTCCGTTCTTTAGTGCCTCACTGTCGACCCTGGACCTAGTGTGTCTATAAATCACAGTATCATAGTAGTATCAGTCAGGGTTGGAAGGGACCACAAGGATCATCTAGTTCCAACCCCCCTGCCATGGGCAGGGGCACCCCACACTAGATCAGACTGGCCAGAGCCTCATCCAGCCTGGTCTTAAACACCTCCAGGGGTGGGGCCCCAATCACCTCCCTGGACAACCCATTCCAGGGCTTCACCACTCCCGTGGTGAAGAACCTCCTCCTCACATCCAGCCTGAATCTCCCCAATTCCAGTTTCATTCCATTCCCCCTGGTCCTTTCACTACCTGATATCCTGAGAAGTCCCTCCCCAGCCTTCCTGTAGGCCCCCTTCAGATACTGGAAGGCCACAATGAGGTCACCTCGGAGCCTTCTCTTCTCCAGGCTGAACAGCCCCCAAATGAGACAGCGCCTTGTCTGTTGTGTCTGAGGTTTTCTTACCTCTGTGTTGCCTTCCACCCTTACTTCAGCTGTCAGGATAGGTTCCTTCTGGTTTGTTTTCAGCTTGACAAATATAATCTCTTTGGTTTGTTCCAGGGTAACTTTTTCTTTTCCAACTGGGTAGTTTCATAGTGTGGTACCTTCACAGAGGCTAAAGCAGAACAAAAATTGGGTTTAAAAATATGTCAGCATTGCAGAGACAGAGGAATGAAACTCAAAGGCTGATCCATCATCAACCCCAACGTGCCAGCCTGTCAATATTTAGAATCTTTATTTAGAATAAACCAAACCAGGTTGGAAGAGACCTTCAAGATCATGGCGTCCAACCCATCAACCAATCCAGCCCACCTAAACAACTAACCCATGGCACCAAGCACCCCATCAAGTCTCCTCCTGAACAGTCAGTTAATAGAAAATGATAGTGAAATTGGGTGACATTACCACTTTCCCTAGAGGGAAAGCACATGCAGCTTACAATGGGTAATGTAATGTTGTGGGTTTTATGTCTAATATGTTAATTCTGCCAGTGCAGTAATCCCCTGCAAGGCTGACATTTATGTTAGAGAGCTGCACAGGCATTTGTTGAGGGTGCAGACTGACAGTGCAGCTGAAAAAAAAGAAAGAAGAGAAAAATGTGAAAGGTCTCCTTCTCATAGGTCTCCTTTTCATTCTCTCTTCCCTTCTCTCCCAGTCCATCATATCAAATATTGACTAATGCCAAAGGGGCTGCTGCTCTGGAGGCTGCATTTCCTTTCCAGGCAAATTGAAATGTTAATTCCTTGTTCTTTCTGTGTGTCAAGGGAATATCATGTGTGAAGTTTTCATGCTTGTGTATAGCTTGGGTTTTGTAAGAGCAAATCTTAAGTGCTTCCAGCGTGGGCTATCCTGCCCTGTGCACTGTTTGAGTGGTGGTAAGTCAGACCAAGGTTCTGATGCAGTATATTGACCAGGTGTTGTTTGCCCAGTTATCTGTAAACTGGCCCCATTTCCCTCCTGTGCATCACTGCTGAGTGGTGGAGATATGGCTCTGAGCTTGAGCTGTGCTTTTAATCAAGGCTGTGTGTTCCTGCTCCCCCCTTGCAGTGGCAACAGTTCTTTCCTTGTTGCACAATAAGCAAGTTCTTGGAGCCAAAATGGCCAGAAAATAAAACTCTTCTTTTTTGACCAACTGTGTTTTGTAAGCCAGGGTGCTAGAAGAGGCAGGACTTGGCGGCCCTGATGTGTGTAAGTTTAATTGGGGCAAAGAAGGGCAGGGATGGGGGTGCAGGTGGCTGCCTAGGAGTGTTGTCCCTTCCATCCCTTCCATCTCTTGGTGGCTGTTCAAGCAAGAATGTGTCTTTACCAGTTATTCCTAGACAGCAAACCTGTAAGCATGATGATCAGCTTTAAGCAGGTACCAGAACTCTGATTAGAATCAAGGGTATTTTTTTAACATGTCCCATGGCTAGGTCTTTTCCTGCGGAGTGATGGGCAGTTCCCAAGGTTGCCTGAAAGGTTTTGCTGTCTTGCTTAACAAGAGTAAAAAGGAGAAGTGGAGATCATGGGCAGCCTATGGAGCACAACTTCAATAGGATTGAAGACCCACTATTTCCTTACTTCACCAGCAGTGTCCCTTGGATGCTTTGACACAGAGGAGGAAACTTTTCTTGCAGCCTGGTGTTTCCTACCACTGTCTGCAATCTCTCTTTGCCAGTGCATTGGAATGGCTTATCCCAGTGCTGAGAACCCAGCCACTTCCCACTGCTATTGGACTCCCCTGAAGGCTGTGAGGGAAGCAGTTCAATGAAACATTATGCAAAACTTGGACCTCAGTGTGCTTTGAACCAACCCTAGCTGCTGCTTCTGGTATGGCCTGGAGGTCTTGGGTGCTGAGCTGCTGTGGGGAAGGCTTCTGCTTGCAAGGAGCCACTACTTGTTTTGCAGCACTTGCATCCTCTTCTCAGAGCACCCTGCTTCTGACACGGGTGTATCTCTGAGTGCTTCAGTGCATCCTGCTTTTGAGCTGTGCATCTGTCTGCTGCCTGCAATGAATAATTTCTCAAGTGTTGTTACTGCATAAATATGTAACCACTTGGAGATCTGCCCCTGCTTTCCTTTGTTCTAGGGCACGTACAGCTGGGGCTTTCTGCTCTTTGCCCTTCTGCATCATCTGGCTTTGTCATTTTTGAGGAGATTTGAGGGGGAAAAGGGTGTGTTGGAACCTGTCTAGCTGTCTCATGGCCTCAGCATGGATCATTCACTCCAAAGCCCAGTGACAGATGGACATCCTTGATTAACCCTTCTTTGCCACCTATGGGGTTCTGCTTTTTTTGCTGTAGATTTTAGAGCTTCTTCCCTTGTGCCTGCAAGACGATGCCCCAGGAGATAGCTGCTTTAAGGACCCTCCAGAGATCCTTGCTAAGAGCGGTGAAGAATGAAAAAGAGGAGGCACCTTCCTGGAGAGGCTCTGGATTACTCATGTTCAGGATCACCTAACGGGAAGTGTGCAGGAGTCCTGAGGCTTTATGTGCTTTTTATTCTGCTTTTGCAGGAGTCTATCCAGGACTTTCATCCATGATGTAGGAGGCTCCCTTTCCTGTAGCTGAGTCAATGAAACGGGTGAGAAGATCAGTGCTCACACCCTGGGTGCTGGCCCAGCTTCAGCTATCCTGACCTTGGCTGGCTTCCAGATATTTCAGGGTTTTGTGAAAAGTAGCTGAGCTGTGGAACGTGGTCATTTAAGTTTGAAGAGTTCCCTTATCTGCTGAGTGCAGCTACAGTGGAGGAAGTGGGCACAGTTATAAAAGTAATTTCTTCAAGTTTCTGAGTGCAACATTCTTGACATAGTTAAGCATACAATCTCTGATGACTGCTTTTGTGCAATTGATGCATCTGGTGGAACATTGCTCTGCAGATGTTTTTCTGTGTTCCCCTTGCAGTTGCCCTATTTGTTGCCCCCTTAGTACATACTCACTGCTATTCATACCGTGCAGCCATCCCACTGCATGTTAATCATGGGGTTTTTTTGGGGATGGGAGGATAGAATAGGGGAGAAATAACTTTGGTCACATGCTGGAAGGTGTCCAGAGAAGGGCCACGAGGATGGGCAGAGGGCTGGAGCACCTCTCCTATGAGAACAGACTGAAGGAGTTGGGGCTGTTCAGTCTGGAGAAGAGAAGGCTCCGAGGTGACCTAATTGTGGCCTTCCAGTATCTGAAGGGGGCCTACAGGAAGGCTGGGGAAGGACTTCTCAGGATCTCAGGTAGTGATAGGACTAGGGGGAATGGAATGAAGCTGGAGGTGGGGAGATTCAGGGTGAATGTGAGGAGGAGGTTCTTCCCCATGAGAGTGGTGAAGCCCTGGAATGGGTTGTCCAGGGAGGTGATTTGGGCCCCATCCCTGGAGGTGTTTAAGCCCAGGCTGGATGAGGCTCTGTCCAGCCTGCTGTAGTGTGGGGTGTCCCTGCCCATGGCAGGGGGGTTGGAACTAGATGATCCTCGTGGTCCTTTCCAACCCTGACTGACACTATGATACTGTTATACAGAGAAGGCTCTACCCTGATACACTGGTACCTCCCAGAGCTTCTTACAGTTGGAATAGTGACAGCAGGCAGCATTGGAGTCTGCCTCCCAAATGTTGTGTTTAATCACAAATCAGGCTTTAAAGTTCAAGTAGCAGACAAATACAGAAAATCCTCCCAAGAAGTAAAGGGAGCAGGCAGGACTTTAAAAGGGTAAAAAGCCCTACAAGTGAGGAAAATTAATCAGCAGTTCTAGGACAGTTGCGACTTTGAGTGTGGGACTTTTGTTAGTAAAAGAGACCAGGTCTTTGCCCTTGAGCTTGCTTAAGCAGTTAATCTGCACATGAACTCGTAGTCTTTAGGGATCATTCAGAGAAATGATGCATCTCTGAGCATTCAAAACCACATTTGTGCAAGTATAAAGACAAAATTCAGTGTTGGTGGCATTAGAAAGCTGCAGGGTCATGTCAGACCTTAAGGCAGGTCTTCCAAAGGTGAATGTGTGCACCACAAATGTGTACTGATGTCTGTGTTGTCTGTAAGTGTTAACACCAGTTTGCAAACACTCAGGAGTAGGCTCAGAGGAGCAGAGCCATTGTTTTGAGTATCACAAACCATGTATTGTTTGTCTGTAAGAAGCTGTGGCCTTCTTCCAAAGAGTAGTTTGAGACAAGATTTGGAGACTGTTTTCTTTTGAATGTGTTGGTATCACAGAAACCAAGGACTTCAGACTGCACTTCAGAGAAGACATTGCTTGTTGCTCCATGCTTTTCTTCTGCTCTTGTTCTGTACCTTCTTTCCTTGCCTGCTAACCATGAAAAAGCCAGCTGAAATGTTGATGCTTTTCAAAGCAAGTTGCACCAGTGGCCTTTCTCAGTAGTATTCTACCTTAGCGTACCTCTGCCACTCTTTGCTCTTGGCCTCCAAGTAATACACAGAAATCACAGAATCCCAGAATGCTAGGGGTTGGAAGGGACCTCAGGAGACCATCTAGTCCAGCCCCGCTGCCAGAGCAGCATCACCTAGAGTAGATGCCAAAGGAATGCATCCAGGAGTTTTCTGAATGTTTCCAGAGAGGAGCCTGGCTCCGTCCTCCCAACACTCCTGCCTCACGTAGCTGGAAACAGGAATGAGCTCACCCCTCAGTCTTCTCTTCTCCAAGCTAGGGACCCAGCCTCCTCAGTCTCTCTGGAGGTTGTAGTCAAGTGGGGGTTGGTCTCTTCTCCCAGTCAACCAGAACAAGAGGACACAGTCTCAAACTGAGCCAGGGGAAGTTTAGGCTGGATGTTAGGAGAAAGTTCTTCACGGAGAGAGTAATTGGCCATTGGAATGTGCTGCCCAGGGAGGTGGTGGAGTCCCCGTCCTTGGAGGTGTTCAAGAAAGGGATTGGATGTGGCACTTGAAGCTATGGATTAGTTAATCATGAGGTGTTGGATGACAGGTTGGACTTGATGATCTTTGAGGTCTTTTCCAACCTTATTGATTCTATGATTCTGTGTTCCACTCCCTTAATCCTTTGTGGCTCTGTGCTGGACTCTTTCAAGCTGTTCCCTGTTCTTCAACAGAGGGGCTCAGAACTGGATACAATGTCATAGAATCATAGAATCAGTCAGGGTTGGAAGGGACCACAAGCATCATCTAGTTCCAACCCCCCTGCCATGGGCAGGGACACCCCACACTAGATCAGGCTGCCCAGAGCCTCATCCAGCCTGTCTTAAACACCTCCAGGGACAGGGCCTCAACCACCTCCCTGGACAACCCATTCCAGGGCTTCACCACTCTCATGGTGAAGAACTTCCTCCTCACATCCAGCCTGAATCTCCCCACCTCCAGCTTCATTCCATTCCCCCTAATCCTATCACTACCTGATATGTCTCCCAGATTTTTTCAGTTGTGGGTTATGCATGAGTGTCTAGATGCAAGTGTGCTCTGCAGAATGTCATGGACTCAGAGAGGTTACTGTTTTCCTGCCACTGGCTAGTACTATAAATCTCTGTTGGAAACCAGTGGCTTTCAGGTTTGCTGGTGGAACCACGTTTGTGAATGCCCCTGGAATTTGATACTTGCTGTTGTCCAGTTTATCAGAGACCTGTTTGTTTCTGTGTGACCTCATCCATGGGTTGCAGGTGCTGTGGCTGTCCCTAGACCTATGTTGGTAGGCATGTTTGATAGCCAGTGTGGAAGGTGGCAGGATGCAGGCTTCATGGTCATAGGTATGGTTTGATTGTATCAAAGCCTTCCACAAAGTGTGAGGAGGCTTCAAAGCAGTGTGACAGAGTAGACCCAACAGTAATGAAAGGCTCATCTCCTCTTAATGTGGAGTTTTGCCCTCTCTGCCAGGCATAGTCTGAGCATTTGACTTATAAGTGTTTGATTAACACCTTCAGGGTGTCCCACAGCCTGAGGTCAGTGCATCAGAGTCACTCAGCTGGGAAGGGACTTGCTGGAGCAGTCTTCAGTCCAATCCCTGCCCAAAGCAGGGCCAGCTCTGGGACCAGGTCTGACTCCTCAGGGCTTTTCTCCAGGCCAGTCTTGGAAAACCTCTAAGAATGAAGCCTGTACAGCCTCTCTGAAAAACATAACCCTACTTTGCTTTTCCCCTTGAGTATCTCTGTGGTGAAGATCTCTCTCTGTCATAACAGAGCTGCCAGTGATTCACTTTGTGTCCAATGTTACACAGTGTACCTAGACTTGGCGTGGGCTCCGCCAGTATTTCAGAGGCTGTAGATGGATACAAAGTATGCCTTGAAATTAAAGGTTTGATGTTTGTGTGGAGTGCAGCATTGGCAAACAAGCAGGCAGAAAGAAAGTTACATGAGATGTGTCACAGCAGTGAACGAGGGTAGTATAAGGAGAAAATGTAGAAAAACAGCCTGTACTTGCTGATAAAACGGTGTTTGTCTTGCAGTTAAGTCACTCAGTGTGGATTTTCAGAAGGGAAGAGGACCTGAAGTAGCTAGAACAAGTTAATGGAAAAGGAGAAAAGTGGAAGGTATTAAGACATAAACCAGAGACCTGTACCCCCATCAGCCTTTGAGACCTCTGATGGTTGGCAAGTCCAGTTGTGCCAGCCATGGCTGCTAGCTGTAGTGTTTATAACCTTGAGTCATCCTGTGAAAGTCAGTGGTGGTAGCCCTTCAGGTAGAACCTGAAGTCAAGATCTTTGCTCACATTGGAGGGCTTGAAGAACATTGAGACACTTGAACGTGTCCAGAGAAGGGCAACGAGGCTGGGGAGAGGCCTTGAGCACAGCCCTATGAGGAGAGGCTGAGGGAGCTGGGATTGTTTAGCCTGGAGAAGAGGAGGCTCAGGGGAGACCTTATTGCTCTCTACAACTACCTGAAGGGAGGTTGTAGCCAGGAGGGGGTTGGTCTCTTCTCCCAGGCAACCAGCACCAGAACAAGGGGACACAGTCTCAAGCTGTGCCAGGGGAAGTTTAGGCTCGAGGTGAGGAGAAAGTTCTTCACCGAGTGAGTTGTTAGGCTTTGGAATGTGCTGCCCAGGGAGGTGGTGGAGTCACCATCCCTGGAGGTATTCAAGAGGGGATTGGACATGGCACTTGGTGCCATGGTCTAGTAGTCATTAAGTGTTTGGTGACAGGTTGGACTTGATGATCTTTGAGGTCTTTTGCAACCTTATTGATTCTATGATGCTATGGCTTTGGATCAGACTGTGAGTGAAGCGTGTCTGGTCAGGGGCCCTTAGAAATATTATTTGAGCAGTGTGCTCTGGTCTGGTTGGGCTGAAACCAGGTTGTGGCTCCTTTTCATTATGCTGACACTGAGGGGAATTTGTTTGCCAGCTGGCAAGAAATTTGAGCTTGTTTTCTGAAAGGAAAAAGACAGAGCCAACCGGCATCTTTTATTTTTATGCAGCACATCTAAAATAGACTCAGGCCTGCCTACTGTCTTAACATGGATCCAGCCTAAAGCAGTAGTAGCAGTGTATGTTTCTTTACTAGCTCTTTCAGTGAGGGTCTCAGAGTACTTCACAGGGAGGACCAGCTGATGGCAAACCATACTTTTAGCCTGGGTCTGCCCAGTCATACAGTCTGCAGCATGCATACCGGTGGAAAGGCAGTGTGAGGGCTTGCAGCAGGAGCTTTCTGGGACAGCCTCATTCCCATAGCCCAGTTTGGGCTGTGCAGACACCTGTGCAAGAGCATCCTTGATGTTGCTGCATAGTTGTGCAGTTTGGAGAAGCAGAGTACATGCATTTTGCCTCCATGGCTCAATTCTCCTGCCTGTTATGTTGGCTAGATTGCTCCCTTCCCTGACTTGCCTGTTCCCAGCACTTGCTGGGGAGCCGTTGAGAAAGTAACATGGCTTAAGATGTGTCAATCACCTTGCACCTTGAGGATGGGGTGGCAGTGCAGTGACATGAGGTGGTGTGTGAATGGCATTGATGTTGCTATAACCTTCTCTTTTGATATAAAGTGTGAGAGCAAGGGAGCAAGGATGCTGGTGGTAGCCTTCCATGAAAGGTGAGATTTGGATGCACAAAGAACTGCTGCCAGAACAGAATTACTAGAAGTGTGCTTTCTGTTGTGCCTGGAGCTGGAATGATAACCAAGGAACACCTGCTTAGTGGCTCAAGTAGAGGTCTAAGGGAGAGGAACACTGTGACTCATGGTCTGATGGGATGGTAGACGTAATGAGCAGGCTCCCAGATCCCTCCTCCTCTTTGATGCCCTATTCCAGTGCTTGAGCAGGCCAAGGCAGGGAACCATTTGCCCAAACTTGGCCTTTTTTTAAAAATTTAATCCATCAGCAGCAGTTTTCACCTCAGGTTGTTCCCTGAACCAGCAAGGCACTGGCCTGCCACAGGCTGCAGTACTAGAGCAGGAAGGAAGATGTTCTTTATAGTGAGAGTGGAAAAAGCTGGAACAGGCTGCCCGGGGATGTGGTTGAGGCCCCATGCCTGGAGACATTCAAGATCAAACTGTCTGTGGCCCTAGGCAGCCTGGTCTAGTTGGATGTGTCCCTGTTCACTGCAAGGGCATTGGACAAAACCTTTGGGGTCCCTTCCAACCCAATGCAATGTGTGGGAGAGGGTATGTGGCTGCAGGGTGAAGTCTCTCCTTAAGGCAGTGGCATGGACTTTGGCAGGTTTAAGCCAGCTGTGCCACCACTGGGCTGTATGCTGAGACAGGTATCTTCTGTCCTCCCATTGTTGTCATCAAAACATAGATGGCAGGTCAGGTTCTCTGGCTAACTTAATATGAGCATGCTTACAAGTCAAGGGACCAGGGTGTCTGCTGACCTCCCTCTGCTCAAGGACTGTGGCTGTGAGCACTCACTCTGTGCTTGGCTGTGCAAGAAGATGGGCATAACGCTTGCCTGGCAGGGGTGTTGTGAAAGTTAATTTGCTAACTATTTATAAAGCACACTGGAGTGCTGCTTCAGTTCTACATGGTGTTAGGATAACATCTAATTAGTTATTCCTTGTGATGCTTCATTTTCTTTCTGCTGTAAACACTGGCTTAACACAGGGACAGCTCTGCCTCCGCTAGTCATCTCAGTGACTCAGAGGGAATAAACAAGGTGAATTTGGTTTGTAAATGGTCTTTTCCCCCACCCTTCTCCCCATCTCCCCCATGCCATCTTACTCATAAAAACAATGTTCCCTTTGGCAACCTGCTTCCTGGCTGGTGTCTCTTGGTGAGTTGCTGCTTGGGGAGAAGTCATCCTTGGAATGGAAATGTCAGCCCTCCAGAAACCTGCTTGTTTTTTCTGGGCTTTTGCATTTCCCTCCAGCATCTTAGCTCTGGGCCCTTCCTTGTTGGGCTGAGACAGGCAAGGAATGGCAGGAGGGAAAGGAGAACCTCCTATGGGAAGATCTTGTCCCTTACAGTGTGATCTGGGCCAAGAGCTGGGATAATAGGATGCAGGATTTTGTCTCTTCTCTCTTTATTTTCTGTCATCCTTTGGATGTGTTTGCATGCCATCCTGGGCTCTTCTATTTCATGTTGTGTGCAATGTCTTGCCTTTGCTTTGGCCAGCGCTGTTAGAAGGTTTCCTGTGGCAGCATGTTATTTTTCCTTCTCAAAGTTAATAATGCTCAGAGACCTTTTGCTGAGCATCATGCATTGCTGGTTTCGCCTGGCTTTGGGCTCTTCTGAAGGTGTAAATATCCTGTGTGTTCAATACTTCAATGTGGTGAATGCAAAAGCTTGTGATAATCTATCTTTGGTGTTGAAAACTGTTGACAGCTAACATAAACTCAGGTTACTCATCGTTTGACAGCATCCTCACCCGCGTGCAGCTTGTCACCCTCCTTTTGAGCTGATTTTTCCAATGAAATTCAAACTGTTGGCAGGGCTGTGGTGGAAGCGTGTCAGAGCACAGCAGGAAAGTGATAGCATCTACCACCTTTCAGAGAAATGGGAAGAGGTATTTAGATTAGAAGTCTTGAATAAGATGTTCCTCCTTGAGCTTTCGCTTAGAAAGAGGAAACAGTCCCTGTTCTGCTCTCTGTTTATCATTGCATCACACAGCAGCTGTGGTAAGGACCAAACAGGCTTGCAGATCACAGGATGTCAGGGCTTGGAAGGCACCCAATGAGATCATCGAGTCCAACCCCCCTGCCAGAGCAGGACCATACAATCTAGCTCAGGTCACAGAGGAGCACATCCAGACAGACCTTGAAAGTCTCCAGAGAAGGAGACTCCACAACCTCTCTGGGGAGCCTGTTCCAGTGCTCTGTGACCCTTACAGTAAAGAAGTTCCCCTTTGTGTTGAGGTGGAATCTCCTGTGCTGCAGCTTACATCCATTGCTCCTTGTCCTATCACAGGGAGCAAGTGAGAAGATCCTGTCCCCTTCCTCCTGACCCCCAGCCCTCAGATATTTATAAACATTTATTAAATCTCCTCTAAGTCTTCTCTTTTCCAGACTAAGAAGCCCCAGGTCACTCAGCCTCTCCTCATAAGGCAGTGCTCCAGTCCCCTGATCATCCTCGTAGCCCTCCACTGGACCCTCTTCAGCAGATCCCTGTCTGTCTTAAACTGGGGAGCCCAAATCTGAACACAGTACTCAACATGAGGTCTCACCAGGGCAGAGTAGAGGGGGAGGAGAACCTCCCTAGATCTGCTGGACACACTTTTCTTAATACACCCCAGGACTCCATTGGCCTTCTTGGCCACCAGGGCACATTGCTTTCCCATGGGTAACTTTTTATCTACCAGGTCTGCCAGATCCCTCTCCATGGGGCTGCTCTCCAGCAGATCACCTCCCAGCCTGTGCTGGTGCAGTTTATTTTTCCTCCCCAGATGCAGGACTCTGCATTTGTCCTTGTTGAACCTCATTTAGTTCCTCTTTGCCCAGCTCATCAGTCTGTCCAAGTCTCACTGGATGGCCACACAGCCTTCAGCTGTATCAGCCAAGCCTCCCAGTTTGGTGTCATTGGCAAACTTGCTGAGCAGACACTCTGTTCCCTCATCAATGTCATTGATGAAAATGTTGAACAGCACCAGACCCAGCACTGATCCCTGGGGGGCTCTACTAGTTACAGCTCTCCAGCTGTGAAGCTTGCTCAGTGCAGGGTGTCACAGTGGTACCCAATTGCATGGCTGGGGGAGCTGGGTTGGAGCCACTGTGTGCAGCCAAACAGCATCAGGCACTTGATAAATTCATCCCAGCGCTGGGGAGGTGCAGGAGCTTGTGGTGACTTTGTCTGTGTGTGTGCTTGTGCATGTCCAGAAGAGCTTCACCATTGCAGGTTATTTCCTTGAGGCTGGGTGACTAGAAGTAAGCTTGTTCTATAGCGATTAATCCTGCATACACAGAGGTGTGTGTTTTCCCAGCGCACACCTGGGCAGTGCCAGTAAAAAGAGAAGGAGCTCTGCCTTTGCCTGTGAAGTTGCCTGTGCTGAGTGTCTGCGAGCAGGGTGCCCACATGCCAACTGCGAAGTCGGTGTGAGAATTGCCAGCCACAAAGCAGCACAACGAAATGCAAACCTTGAATTTCAGCTTGTGCTTGTTCCAGAGGAGCTTCGTGTCTCTTGCCGTTTGTCTTGGTTTCACAGGCAAGGGTGCTGGCTCATCGCCAGCATCCACTCCCTGCAGCTCATTAGAAACCTTTTTTCAACTACCCTTGCAATGCAACAAGGAGGATCAGTTTTCCCATGAGCTGATGTATCTGCTGACCTCTCCAAGGGGGAAAAAAAAGGACCTTGTAGTTCATTACTTTACTTTTGTACAGGCTGAAAGAAAACTATTTGTGCCTGAACAATACCCGCCTTTCACAGCTCCCTTCCAAGTTCCAAATAGAAACATGAAGCTGAGAAAATCTTTCTGATAACAGTGAGCATGGATACATTCAATCTGGTATAATTTTTCATGGTGCTAATGTTCTTTAATTGTTTAGGATTGGTTTGCAGATCTTTGTTGGGCAAAGTGAAGGCAGTCAGCTTTAAATGTCGCTTTGAAGGGATAGAATCGATTCTGATGGCGATGTGGTGGTTTTCCAGCAGTACCTTCTCGTGAGGGCAGAGATCCAGTTTGAAACCCAAGGCTTTAAGAAAATAAAAAGCATGCAAAGTTCACTTTCTTCCTAAATTTATCACTGAATATAAAGTAGCTTGATCCAAACTGTGTCCCCATCTACAGGCACAAGTAGGGTGGGCAATCACAGTATCACAGTATAACTAAGGTTGGAAATGACCTTGAGGATCATCGAGTCCAACCTATCAACACAGACCCCATGACTAGACCATGGCACCAAGTGCCACATCCAATCTCCTCTTGATGCTCCCAGGGGAAGGGGTTAACAGGGTAAAAGCCAGTGCATGACTTGCCCACATCATCCACATCGTTGTGAAAGAACTGACTTGAACTTTGAAGCCCAGGCCATGTTTGTAGGACTGCAGTTTACAGAGTTATGTGAAAAAGGGACCTAATGTTGTAGCAACATGTGCCAGGGTGCTTGCCTGTGCCACCAGATTAGTCTGTGGTTGTGGGATGTTTGGAGTAGTACCAAAGCTGTCATTAGGCTTTAGCACATTGGTGTTCCCTTGGCATCATTCCAGAGCAGATGATAAGTGCCTGGTGGGCACTGGATCATGTCCTGAAATATGCTTGACCAAAGCAGTCAATACTCATGGTAATTGAACCCATTAGAAACTCCACCATGGCTTTAACATCTTGAAGAAGGACCTGTGTGGCTCCAGTTGTCTGGGGGATGGAGACAGGATGCTGCTCCAGAGCCATCTGTTTGTGCAGGTGGAAAATAAGCCAGATGCAATCATGAATTTTTGAAGCACCTTGGCTTTGTAAAGTAAGCTGTAGTTAAAGAGATAAGGTCTGTGCAGCCCTGTGCAAGCAGAACCGATGATCTTCCTATCTTACCTTGCTGCTGTGCTCAGGGTGAGTCACTGTTCTGAAGTGACTCACACTTTTCTACCCAAAGTGATAATCCATTGTTAAAATTATATTAACTGATGTGTGCTAATTAGCAGGTGTGCCAGGGTGTGAGAAGCCTGGGATGTTAATTAGGCTTGATAAATACACCTTTATGCAGGATACAGACTTGGCTTGTGTCTGATGGGAGTCCCTCTCCCTACTTTTTGTCACTGAGAAGGTGCTATCCTGCAGTAGGCTGTGCTACACTGGGAGTACCTTTCTCCTCTGGGCTCTCTGGTGGGGTCTCCATACCTCAGCTGGACAGTTCAGAGAACTTGTGGACTCCTTGGAGGGGTTGCTGGGATTCTTCCTGCTGATGCTGGGAGGCTTTTCCCAGTGGTAATGTCTTTACTTAGCTAAAGGGAGGGTAATGTGTGCCCTTGTTCAGCTGCAGGGGTTAGCTGATAGCCTCTTCTTCGAGTTCCTGGAGGTGATGACCATCTTGTCTTCCAGCTCCGTGGCTGGCCTGATTTGGGCAGAATTGTGCTAGGTTGTCTGAAAACAGGTTTTGGTAGGTCTTTGGTAATTGCTTAGCACAGGAGAGCACTAAGATTCATGTAAGTTGGCTCAGGCACCTTCAGAGGAAGCCTGCATCAAAAGGTGTGTATCCAAATGCATCAGCTGAGCCAGGGTGACGGGCTGGGGCCTGGAAATGCCTGTTCTCCCACAGCGAGCAGGCGTGAACTGACAAGCTGTGGCGCTGCCCGGGAGGACTTTTGGGGAGGCTGTTGTCAGCTGGCCACTCCATGACTTCCTTGAGCAGCCAGGGCCACCTGCTCTCTGCAGCCCTGGCCCTGAAGGCTCATTTGCCCCGGCCAGGCTTGCCTGAAGGCCTGTCATCATGTTTCTCTGCAAAGCTTTGGAATAGGGTGGGTTAGTTGGTTACACGTCTGGAGAAGAGGCTTCCCTTACCTCTCCCTCCAGCCCCTCTTGAGGACTGCAGCCACGAGCAGATCAAGTGCTGTATATACAGAAAATCCAGATCTTGGCTACCTGATGGCTCCTGTAATTCTTCTGTGCATTTCTCTCCATACATCAGCCTTGCTATTTATTATTTGCTGTTTCTTATTCTGGTGCTGTTGGTCACAACTGGAAGGGGAATTCACTGCTTTGCTTTTATGGGTCTGCACTGATTGAAAATCCACTGGTGGCCAGACTGACTTGGGACTTAGGACTTGCTTGGCTGAAACTTTCTGAAAGCAGCTCTTACAGGGAGGGTGGCACACACAGTTCACGTTTTCCTGGGCCCCCTGGCCATGCTGAGGAGGATTTGCTACAGGTAGCAGCGAGTCAGCAGGGAAAGATGTCCCAGACTGCAAATGAAGCCGATGGCGGCGGCAGGAGGGTGTTGCCTCCTTCAGTCCTGAAAAACGCTTCAGACAAAAGCTTGCAATCTGTTGGAGTAAGCATATATGTTCCTCTTTTAGGACTAGAGCATAATTGCTTTGTATCTATGGGAGATGGTGTGCATGCACACCTGTGTGTACGTACACACCGGCTTCTGCGTAATGGTGAAGCCATTTTGATGGGAGCGATTAGGGGTGGGTGGTGGTGGAGCTCTGAACGTGGCTTTGCCTGCCAGGCTGCTGCGATGGGCTGAAGATGGTGAGTGCTGGCCGTGCCCGAGTGAACTTGAAGGCAGGTAGCAGCAGCCCCCATTGCCTTCTGAGTCACTCACTGCTTGCCAAACCTGCTTGCCTGCTTGGGGTTTGCTGGTTACTGGGGCTGAAAACTTCTGGAGGGGATGGTATGCCCCCCTGGGCTTCCTCCTGTTTGTCTGTCCTGCCTGGCTCACAAAGAGGAGCTGTTTGCTTTGCTCATTCTGTGTTTAAATTAACCGTGAGGCTGAGGATTGATCATTTCAGTGCTTTCTAGTCCAAGTGGTCCATCTGATCCGACCCATCCATCAGCCCTTTTATGCTGTCAAGGTGAAGGACTCCAGTGCTTATCAGGAGCGCCTGCGGTCATGGGGGGGACCTGGTGCTTTCTAAGCGTGGGCAGATCTATCAGAAACATTTGATGCTGCAAGTAGTCAGATGTCAAACCTGCTGTTTGAAGTGGGCTAAAACTAACTGCTGTACCAGGAAGCTCAGTCTGCATGCCTGTTTCTGATAACGTGCAAGGGTGCATCAAATCACTTGTGCAACTGCCTCATCTCTAGCTGACCCAAAATAGAGTCGTCTCCTCCCATCCCATTCCTCTAGCATCCGTAGCACCTGGGCGTGTGGAGCCCCACAGTCTCTCTGCAGCTATTTTAGTCACTGCAGTCACACAACAGTCTGTATAGCCCTGGAGAGAACTGGGCTCCTGTACATACCTCTTGCCATTTTATTTTAGTACTGTATTGTATTTTATTCTGAGTGTTCTGTCCTTTCCCCTGTTTGTGGTCACTGCTGGGTTGCAGAGGGCAGAACTGCAGGAATATGATCATTGCTTGATAGTCTGTATTTCTGAAGTATCACACAGAGTTTTAAATGTTAGAACTTAATTAATTTGACTTCTGTTGGTAAAAAAAAAAGTATTTACTGTGTTGTCTGCTTCATTCTGAGAATAGTTTGATTTGTTTTTCTTATGGTGCGGAGTCAAGGTGGGGGAGGTTGGAGGATAAACACAGATGGTTTAGGTTTTGTACTGGTATTTCTTATTTATATCAACAATTAACCAACCCTGATCTTAAGGAGGATGCTGCTCAAATCATAATCCAGAGACAGTTACATGGAAGTAGTGAATTAAGCACAACCAGATCCATGAGTAATTCTTAATTTCCTACAGTTTCCAACTCTGCAAACACTTTTGCACCTGTGGACAGTTTAGAGGCAGGCAACTGCCTTTGCATTTTTGAATGTGTGTCCTCTACTGAAGCACCATCCAGATATGTACCCAGGGAGAAATCCACTGGGATGTAAGGGAGTCGAGGGCAGGGGCAAAAGGCGTGGAGTAGTGCTGGTGAATTGCTCCCTGAAAATGCACTGGAATGCTGGGAATGCTGGAGTTGAGGAGCAGTGTGAGGAAGGGGACCACATGACTGCTTCATGTATAGCTGATGTGTAAGTTGCCTCTGTGGGTTGACAGGGAGTTCTTGGCTCCTCTCACAGCACACCAGGCTGGTGAGTTAAAAGTCACCCCAGAGGAGTGTCCTTAGGAATTCAGATTTCAGGAGCCAGCGGGGCTGAGTGGCAGCTCCTCTGAAGCCTGTGATGGGAGGAATTAATCAGGAGAGGGAGGGAGGAAGGGAGGGAGGGAGGGAATGATGGCAAAACCCCAAACCTTCAAACACACCCAATTGACCCATCTCATGTTAGTATGAAACTTGACGAGTTACACCCACTCTGAAGCAGAAGGGGAATGAAATGCTGGCGCTTCCTCCTTTCTTTTACAGGCAGCTGGGTCTTGGGAAATACAACAGGCAAAGATGTTTGTGCTGTTGATGATGAGTGGTAAGCTACTTCACAACATTAACTTCTGCTTGTGCTGTGTGTGCTGGGCTGGGGGAATGAGAGCATCTGGCGCTTGGGGAAAGTGTGTTCACGGGCTGTAGCATTGTCACGCTGTCTAAGACACAGTGTGCCCAGAAAGCCCTGTAAGGCTTTCCTCTCCTAGCTTCTCTTTTTCCCCAGCGTGGATGGATGTGTTGCTTTCAGGTGGTCAAGTGGTGTTTGCTTTTCTGGAGTTTTACACTGCTCACAGGTAGGAGAAGCACACTGGGTTTCTTGCAGACACTGAGAGCTCGGAGTGATAGCATGGGAGCTGGGGACTTAATAGCTAAATTCCTTAAGAAAGAAAATGTAGTATCATGTTACTTATTAAAGATGCTTCCTTTCTCCAGCTGTCTGGCTTTATTTTCAGTAATTACAGGTTGCCATGCTCTTTAATTGGTGAAAATGAGCCTGTGAAAGGTTTCAACTTGAATTGAGCTCTGTTAGGTGTTTCTGTGAGGTGCAGGAGGCTGAAACACTGTAAAGGGCAATGTTGTCTTGCTTTTCAATGAGCATGGGAAAGCTGGGTTTGGTGGGGTCTCCCTTGCTGAA
Source organism: Melanerpes formicivorus (assembly GCF_026170545.1). NCBI lineage: Eukaryota > Metazoa > Chordata > Aves > Piciformes > Picidae > Melanerpes > Melanerpes formicivorus. The sequence continues at coordinate 10,965,210 of NW_027142363.1, read as the reverse complement.
GATCTGATAATGTTGCAGAACCAGGGGCTGGGGAAAGCTTTTCTCTATCAGGTTGCTCATTTTTCTCCTAGTTACTTGTGATCACTTACAAAGTTATTTCATATACTGGTTACTATCTTTAAATCTAAATTGCCTAATTCTTTGGTTGGTGACAGGAAATGTGAGTACAGAGCCCTGGCCCTGCAATTACTGTGACTAGGCATTAGGGCTAATAACCAAGTGGGCAGCATTGTCTCCTGGCCCTGCTATTTCCCCAGCAGCTAGCTGATGTTGAGGGCCTGACTTGCCATCCTTTTCTGACTTTCTGTCTTCAGGGCTCACGCAGAAATGTCAGAGGAGGCTTCTGCTTCCTGAGGAGCACAGGCTCGCTTTCCAACGGGCAGGGTTCCGACCTGATTCAGAGCTGTGCTGCAACCCATCAGCCATGAGTAATCCTCCTATGCAGAGGCAAAGCAGAACGTGTACCTTTTTGGGGGAATGAAGTCACGCCGTTGCTGTTGGAAATGTGCTTTAATGGTTTCATGTAATACAGCAGGAGCCCATTGTCGAGGCAGCTATTCATGCCTTTGACGGTGCTTTCGTGTTGCGGGAGCGATTTGAGTCTTCACATGGGATCGGTGCAGGGGAACGAAGCGAGCAAGCAGGTTCTGTGGGTGTTGGTGGGTTGCTTGTTTTTCCCCAAATCCTTTTGGAGTTAAAAGTGATCTGTGCCTTACCAAAAACGTGTGGAGAATCGCTGCGTTAATCACAGCAAACACGGCTCAGGAGCCCAGGGCCCAAGTGTGGTGTGCCTGGGGGTGCTTCCTAGGGGAACTTGCTCTTTTAAGAGTGCACGTCTGGTTTTAAGAGGATTCCAACTTGTTTTGATGCAGAAACACTTCGTTTTTCCAGAATGCCTGTTGGAAAAAAATCTACCAAACCGCAGATTTGCATCATTTGAGCGTTTGTGTGAGCTGTGTGCTTTTGCGCTGGGAAATCAGGGATAGGATTCCTGCTGGCTTCCACAGCGTGGAGAGCCACTGATTTTTGCACCATTGCAGCAGTGGAAGCAAGCCTACTAGGTATCAGTCTTTGGAGCAGACTCATTTATCTTTAAACAAAGATAAACATTATAACTTCAGTTGTAGGTAATGGCTGTTTGGAAAGGAATCCAGAGGAAAATACAGAGAGATTCCTGCAGGATCAGTGACCTGCGCTGGCCCAGGGTCCACTGAATGCCCAGGCATCCTGCTGCCAGAAGTTGGGAGCAAGAGGATGGAGGGGCAGAAATGAGAGGGAGCTCCCTGCTTGGAGCAACATACTAGCTCTAGTCTAAATCATGGACTTCACTCTCTGTGTCAAAGCCCCGTGGTGTATAGCAACAGCAAGCCCTCTCTCACTCCCCCTTTCCTTTGGCTCTGATTTAGTTATCTAGTGTTGGTCTTTTGCCATGCTGTGAGGATTAGTAGCACACACACACACAAAAAGAAAAAGTCTTTGATGAGGGAGAAGGGAGGTCACTGGAATAGTATATCAGCTCTTAACTTATTAAAAAAGTCCAATGCAAAAGTAAAGTGGTGGTGTCAGATCTTTAAATGAACTCAGCCAAAGAGAGAACAACTCTACTGATATGTCTTTCTCGGTGCTAGTTTGTGAAATTGGTGATTGTGTGGTGGTTTTGAGTGAGTTTTGTGGCCCAGTAATCCATTGCTGGATGAGAGGAATACATTATTTATAGATTAGAGTGTTTTAACATCCTAGCATGGAGCTGTTTAAGGAGGTCAGCATACAGAGCAGTGGAAATGGGATTAGCCCAGCTGTGCTGCAAACAGTCCAGAAGCAGGGGGGAAAAAGGGAAGTTACCCTTTTTTTGTTGGTGCCTCACAAAGCATGGATCACATCAGATTTAGGAGTTTCTAGAACCAGAATGGTGGGTTTTTTTTGGTCCTCATTGATTGGGACATCTCCAATTTGAATTGAATTGTAAACATCCTTTTTCCCTGGCTCAGCAGTCTTGCTCTCTACTGCTTGTTTGCCTTCTCAGTGGGATGGTGTTGGAGGACTTGAGGAAGGGGGAGCATTTATGGTGACTAACAAACCCGTCTTCCTTCCAGAGGGAAGCTGTTGTTTTTGTACCCATACATGAAGTCTCCCTCTGTGCTCAGCAGCCTGTGCAGGTCGTGGAAGTACATCCCCACGGGCTGCTGCTGTGGCTGGTGCAAGAGGCTTGCAGGCAAAAGGGTAGTTAGTTGATTCACTGCAGAGTGTTTTAAATGTAATTGCTTTTTGAGACTTCCAGTTATGCTTTCAACAAGAGTGTTCTCAGGTAACTTGGAAGGCCCTTGTAAAGCAAAGAGAATAAATGATCCCAGCAGTGGTCAGTGGTGTGCCATCAGGCTGTGCATGTACGTGGGCACACGGCTGGCTGAGGGGTCCCATGTAGCTACCAGCCCGTGAAGGGTCTCTGTGCCCAGCCCTTGTCTGGCCTCAAATGCAGCCTGCTCCCGAGGCTCAGTGCTCTTGCTGCTGCTGACAGGCACAGCAGATTCCACACTCCCTTGCTGCCTGTGGTGGTCTTCCCAGTAGCAAGGTTGGGGATGACAGGTTGGAGGTTAGCTCATAGGACATTAGCATGGGCTTAACTTTCCAGTTTTCTAGCATTGTCTGGCATTGGTCTAAACAATTAAGAGCTCACACTCATGGTGATGTTAATAGAGTTTAACAAATTGCCAAGCACTAGCTGGGCTGCAGGAACCATGTGCATACTGTTAGGAGGAGCAAAGCAAATGTGCTGTGGTGCAACTTCACCAAGAGTGATACAAGATAAATTGCATTACTGTACATTGCTGTAGGTGCACCCGAGCTACAGCTAATGAGCAGTACCTCCATAAGCTGACGTGAGCCTAATCACTCACTGCTGTAGTGGCATGAGTGTTTGCAAGCAGGGACATTTCAGGAGTAGTTTGGGTCTGTCAAAAGATCAGGCATATGGATTACTTGGGGACATAGGAATGTGTCGTCACTGTAGGTATGCTTTTCTCAAGATGCAAGGGGATTGAGGTGATGCTGGTAGGTGACTGTGGTGGTGGGAATGCTTGTATTTGTTGCTGAAGAAGCAGAAACATTTTGTTCTCATGAAGGTTGCTCTGCATTTCTATTTTCCCTTCCAAACAATTTGGAGCTATTAGGTTTGGTTTCATATGACTGCTGCGAGGAAACTCCTCCCTTACTGAGGGAATTTTGCAGTGGAGGATAATGCAGATACAGCACTTGAGTAGTGTTGGCTTTGTGAAACAGCATTTTATCTTCTTTTCCCTATACCAGTTCTTGAAGCACTGGTATTATTGCCTAGATGCACTTCAGCTTATGGGGATGGCTGTGGGGGGCACAGCTGCAGGCAGGACAGGCAAGGACCACAGCAGCCGTCTAGTAGAGGTGAGTGGTTCTGTTGTGCTTCTCTCTTCCTTCATGGAGCCAAAGCATCCTGTGTGTAGAGGGAAATGTCTCTTTCAGGTAGTGTTGTAGTTACTGCAGTAGTTGCCCTGGGCACTGAGGGTGACCCCTCCAAAGCTAAGGCTCTCTGAAGTAGGCAGTGCAGGGCCCCAGTGAGTCACAGCTGCAGATGGATGAGTCAGGGAAGTTGCCAGACCTTGTCTGTAGCACTTTGAAGCCAGAAAGCAGTGTTTGGAAGCCTATAAAATAGCAGAAGTGAGAGTCAAAAAGGGAAGCTTGTAGATTTTGCATTTGTTACCTGCCTCCAACATTTTTGGAGGCTGCACAGAGCTCCTTGTGTTGGTCTCTCCTTCCACACACTACATTACCCTGTGGTTGCTGAAACTATCCTAGCAGCAGTTGGGTTATTGTTGAGAGGGGGCTTCACGGCTTATGGTAGCAACTGCTGTAGCACTTTGAAAGCCTGGTGCATACTTTCCCAGGTGAGCAAACAGCCCTCTGTGGTCCTGTAGCTGAGTCCCTCTAATCCTCAAGTCTAAGGGAAAACAAATAAGCCTTCTGTTTGCTTCCCAGCTGAAAATGGCTTTTTTTATTCATTTACATTAACCTGGGCGGGGAAAGTATATTCAGGGAGTGCTGCAGGCCCTTAGACACTGAAAGGGAGACAAAGACTATTGCGCAAGGCCGCCGCAGGCAAGGGAGGTGGAAAGCTGCTGGGTGCAGCCATCTCCCTGCGCCCAGGAAGGAAAGAGGACCAGATCTTGGCCAGGACAGGGAGGGATTTTGATCGTGGTCTGGATTGTGCAGGTGAAGGTGTGTTTAATGGTTACTGCAAAACACAATTAGTTTGAAGAGCACTGCTTTATGATATAGACACATTTCCTGCAGGTTAACTGACATGCTAAAATGATTTTAGCAGCCCGCAGGGGACTGTGCTGACTCTTGCCCAAGCCCCCAGATTCGGTGCGTCAAAGGTCATCAACTGTGTGGTATAAACTTCCCAACCTGAAATGAGTGAACACTGAGTGATAAATCTGAGTTTCAAAAGATGAAGCTGTATGACTGCTGCTTGCCAGCTCCTGGCTTGCAGCAGCTGAGAAGATGATTTTTTGGTTTATCCCAGTTATGGGAAATCTGCATTTGAGGCTGAAGTCTCATCTCCAAAGGGATCAGACGTGTCCTTGCCTGCACCCAGGTTTTGCATGAGCACTGGCAAAACCTGGAAGACCCAAACCAGAGGCTGTCCACTGCTCCTCGCCTGCAGAAAGGCTGCTAACCTCCCTTTGTGAGTCTCTTTCCACCTTGTCTGGTGAGAAGAGATCCAAGCATGAAGCCAGTCTGCAGCTGGAAGAGCTGGTGTGGCACAACACGTGTGGCTGCAGCCCCAGGGTTGCTGGAGAGAACCTGCTGACCAAGCTCCAAGGGATGTGAAGCATTAACTATTCCCAGGGTTCCTGGGGGGGAGTGTGGGGGTGGTATTATTAAGTAATCATTGCAGGTATATGCAGTGAATTAAAAGGGTTACTGAAAACCTTTGACAAGCCTCTGAGGACTTTTGCTGTACATGATGTGTAGTATATACCAAAGGTTGTTTGGGTTAAAAATGACCAATGTGCTTTTTTTGATCAGTAACAAAGGGGGGGGTGTGTGTCCCCTAACTTCTCCCCCCTCCTTTTTTTCCTCATGTGCATAACTGCAACAATGAAAATTATGAGGGTTTGTTGTTTGGTTATTTGCTCCCTAAAGTGGGAGGAAAATTGCAATTTTATAGACTTTTAGGGCATCCCAGAGTGGAGCTCAGAAAGTGCTGCTGTAAGATGCAAGAATAGAATAGAATAGAATAGAATAGAATAGAATAGAATAGAATAGAATAGAATAGAATAGAATAGAATGGAATGGACCAGACCAGGTTGGAAGAGACCTTCAAGATCATCGTGTCCAACCTATCATCCAACACCACCCAACCAACTAACCCATGGCACCAAGCACCCTGTCAAGTCTCCTCCTGAACACCTCCAGTGATGGCGATTCCACCACCTCCCCGGGCAGTCCATTCCATTGGGCAATCACTCTCTCTGGGTAAAACTTCCTCCTGACCTCCAGCCTAAACCTCCCCTGGCGCAGCCTGAGACTGTGTCCTCTTGTTCTGGTGCTGGCTGCCTGGGAGAAGAGACCAACCTCTGCCTGTCTACAACCCCCCTTCAGGTAGTTATAGAGAGCAATAAGGTCACCCCTGAGTCTCCTCCAGGCTAAGCAGCCCCAGCTCCCTCAGCCTCTCCTCACAGGGCTTGTGTTCCAGGCCCCTCACCAACTTTGTTGCCCTTCTCTGGACACGCTCCAGCGAGTCAACATCATAGGCAGCAGGCACCAGAAGTACACATAGACTTGGTGTAAGACCCCAAAGCAGAATGCAGAAGCCAATTCCCTTGAAGTTGTGGGGTGAAACTTTTGACCAAAAAGCCATTGGGAGTAATTTCCTTGCCATTTCCTTGCCGTTTCCTTGCCATTTCCTTGCCATTTCCTTGCCGTTTCCTTGCCGTTTCCTTGCCATTTCCTTGCCATTTCCTTGCCGTTTCCTTGCCGTTTCCTTGCCGTTTCCTTGCCATTTCCTTGCCGTTTCCTTGCTTTCCTTTTCTTTATTATTATTTTCTTTTAAAGCAAGTTAATCTCAATGCTTCAGTAACATCTGGATGCTTTCTTCTTAATGTTTTTCTGGGAAGCACTATGTTGTGTGTGTGCTTTGTTATGGAATGAAAAATTACTGTAATTTGCTAGCCTGTTTTTGTTGTTTTTTAAGTTTAGAAAGCCACCCTGTTTGATGTCTTCCTTCAGACTGTCATTCCTGAAGGCATATGAATGAATGCATGACATTTCAGCTGCTGTTTACTGGTTAAAACAGTCTTTATGCCTTTTTTTCTTTTGTTTTTTAAGAGCAGTTTAAAGGAGTAGTAGATTTTTGAGGAGAATTAGGTGCAGTCAGTTGTTTTGGGCCACTTGGACTGAGTAAAGCCATGTAAATTCTTTACTGTGAGGGCCCATTGAAAGGGATGTTCAAGGTGAGGCTTGACAGGGCTCTGGGCAACCTGACCTAGTTGAGGATGCCCCTCCTTAACTGCAGAGGGGGTTGGACTAGATGATCTTTGGAGATCCCTTCCAACCCAAACCATTCTATGATACTGTGATAACTATGAAGAGCCACAGGAAGATTTTGGACCTATTGGCAATGTCCCTGGGAGCCCCTTGCCCTTCCTTGCCAGCAGCGCAGGCTGCTCTCCCTGGCTGGAGCCTCTCTGCTGAAGTGTGGCCTCCAGCCTTTGTGCAGCAGAGGAGTGAGGCCAGAAGAGGGCTAAGTTGCACATCCATGTAGGTACTCAAACAGCTGGAGCTTATATTTCAAAATAACATTAAGTAATGTGGGGAATAAGCAGAGCACGGATGTCTGCGAGTGTGAGAAAATCGCAGTACCTACCGCAGTCAGCTTTGGATTGATGCTTCTGGGCAAGCAAAAAGAAATTGAGGGTGTTCTGGGGAGTTTGGTTTTGAGAGTGAAAACATCTGCAGGGCTGGAGGTGCTGGAGCTGTGTCTTTGGGAGATGGGAGCAGGATTATTTGGAAATTGATGCTTTGTGGGGAAGGCCTACCTGAAGCCTCCTCTGGGATCATGGAGCCTCAGAGCCAATGAAGAAATCTCGTGTTTCCAAGGACCTTACAGCTATCCTCATTGAGATCTCCTTTTCCAGGGAAAGATATTTGGTAGGGGGACAGGGAGAAGCTGGCAGCAAACACACTGTGGGAAATGGCAAGGATTTGGGATGGGGCTGGAGAGAGGAGAGAGCTAGAAATAGGGGTCAGCCTCTCCACACTGGGCATACTGACCAGTGCTGCAGTCACTGGTGTCTCATCTGGTGTATGTTGTTTAGTCCTCCTGGAAAACAAGAAGCTGAGCCACTTTACACCTGCTGATAGGCTCACCTCTGTTGTCAACACCATTTGGGTGGCTCCCTCAAAGTATGAGGTGAAAGAGCAGCTAGGACTGCTCCTTTTGCATGAGGCACTGTGTAGCTTCCCCTGCCAGCACCAAACCTGAGTCTGTGACAATGTAGAAAATGGCCACAGTTCTCTGTGAGCTCCTGAAGCAAGGATCACGTATCCTTGTGTGACTGTAAAGCAGCTGGGAGCTCCAGTTTCAGTCCACACTGGAGATTTCAGATGCAAAGACACTCGGTATAAATGCTGTAGGATCCATGAGCACGTCTCAGGGGTAGATGTTGTGGTAGATGGTGTCTCAGAAGAAAAGCATTTCAAAACAAGGTGGCCCTCACCTGTGTAGAACACAGATACAATAACTTGCTAAACGTGTAGGAAGTACATCAGTGGTCAGGCAGGCAAAACTGCAAAGCAGCCTGTTGAGAGGGAGAGAGAGAGTAACATCCTCTGTGCTAAAATGTACAGAGCTACAGAGATGGCATGGTAACAAAAGGTTGAGGACATTGTAGTTGGTTGACATAGAGTAGCAAAGAGCTATGAAGTTGCTATCAAGGGATGGCATCTCATACCTCAGACTCTGGCTTTGCTTCTGGAGACACGGTGGAGGCTGTTGTTTGCTCAAGTCTCAAGGAGGTTGCTTTTCAACTGTAGTGTTATTTGGGGAGGTAGAGCCTTCTGCTCTTGAGCCAAGAACATAAATGTAGTGGGTGACATTATGCAAGTAAATCTTCAGGTTCCTGATCTGCATGCATGGCTTTGCTGGATTCATGGATTCATAGAACACCAGGTTGGAAGGGACCTTAAGAGTCATCTAGTCCAACCTTTCAGGGTAGGGATGCAGTTTAAATGAGATGGTTTAGCACCTTGTCAAGCTGGGCCTTCAAACTGTCTAATGTAGGGGAATCCACCACCTCCCTTGGGAGTTTATTCCCATGTCTAACAGTTCAAATAGTGAAAATATTTTTGGGGGCATTCAGTCTGAATCTCCCCAGCAGCAACTTGTGCCCATTACCCTTTGTCTTTGCCATGGGACTCTTGGTAAAAAGGGAGTCTCCCTTCTCATGGTAGCCACCTTTTATGTACTTCTACATGGTTATGAGGTCTCTCCTAAGCCTTCTCAGTGCTGAATGAACCCAGCCTCAGTGCCTCTGTAAGGGAAGATGGCTCCTCACACATGGCTTTTGAGATTTAAGGAGCATTTACAAAGCTTTTCTGATGTTTCTTGGATATACTTTGCACATTTCCAGTTTACCCTAAATTGTTTTAGCCTAGAGCTGCTGTGTACAAGAGGAACAAGAAGTCTGAGGAATTGCCTTTGGGGACAGATTTTTGTTCAGCTGACCACATGTCCAAGACCTGCCTGCCAGCTTGTGTAAATACATGCACCCTTGCACTGGAATGGGGTCCTGCTCAGAGCTCCAGGGTTTCCTGGGGTCATAGGGGCTGGATCCTGCTTGCCACCAGAATCTGCTCTGACTTTGCTGTGTTTATCACAAGCCTGAGGGTTGATCATTCTATTTTTGAAATGGCTCCCCAGCCTGTGTGGCCTGAGATGGCTGGATATCCCCCATCTGACTGGGATTTTCCTCCACATAGTGGGTTTAGGAGGAGCACAGCTGGCCATCCTTAGCTTGCCTGTAATTTAGACAAGATTAGAGGCAAACTGCAGATAGCTAGCTTTTCAAGAGCAATCTCAAACCTGCTCATCAGAGTGTGCATCTCACTTTAAACTGACTGAGACCAGCCAGCTGTGGAGAGCTATTTCTGTACAGGAATCCCTTTAAAGTTTAATGCACTTTTTTGCTCACTGAACCCCAAAATGAGTCACTTAAGGGAGTGGCATCAGATTTTTAAAACCTTTGCCCACCTGTTGCTTCCATTGACTTTTCTGTAACATGCTTTGGTCCTCTTCTGTAACATACTTATTCAGAGAGAGAAGTAAAACAAATCCAACAGAGGCTAGGTTTTGGCAGCATATAATATTGATGAGGAGGAGTTAAGGATTGAAACCTTTTCAGCAGGTATTTAAAGTTACAAAGTTACCAAATTCTCTTAAACAAAAACCCAAAAGAGCATGCATTTGAATATGGCAAGGTAAAAGCCTTTAGAAGGTTTTCTTCTTCCCAGAGCTACTGATTCATTCTCTAAATTGCCTTGCTGTAATCTGCAGAGAGGTGTTAGTCACGTCTTGGTGTTGCTCAGAATTTGGTACAGCAGGGAGGGACGTCAGCTTCATGCCTTCCCAATAGTGCTTTTTCACTGCTCTCTTCACACCAGAAGGTACCTTCTTGCCTCAGGGACTTTAGCAAAATTCACTGGAGGTCTCTGGGACGATTATGTTTGTGCAGAGGCCTGCCCATCCTCTCTGCTTGCCCGCTTGAAGGGCTTTCAAAAGCCAGAAGGGATAGCTGGCTTGAGCTGGTGGATGCTGAAGGCAGGACCTGCCCCACTGCTGCCTCCACGATGCTGTGGATGCTCCTTAAGGTCACTGAGGCTCCCAGATGGAGCTCTTGAGAGCCAGAGGGTTTTTTTTTATTGCTAAAGCTGGACCAAATTTCACATTTAAAGTCTCAACTGGTAAAACTGATAGAACAATAAGAGGATTATCTGCTTCTGACCTCCCTTTTTAAACCTAATAGATGAATACCAGAGGCCAGAGATTCATATTCCATCATGCCTGACCTACAATTTATTGCAATATTATCTCAAAGTAACTGAGGGAGTCCTACAAGTCTGTATATCAGAATAATTCTGGTCATCTTAAGGAGGTGCATATGATTCCTTTCACTTCATTTTAGAGAGTCTTTTCATGTGAAGTAAAGTGACATTGTGCTTTTTGATGCTCTGATGAAATTATGCAGTGTTGAGCGTAGTCCCTTCTAACCAGATATTTGTCACCACCGTGTCACCTGCTTGAGCAGCTCACTGACATACATGGATTTACTCTTGACTTTATTTCAGTGATGGAAAAAAGCAATTTCTCCATCTGTAAAAGGAGACTTGAGATGCAGAGAAACTTAAGATACTTGCCAGTGGATCTGTGGAACTTGAGAGTGGAGCCCCAATCTGGCTGGAGGCCAGTCACCAGTGGTGTCCCCCAGGGATCAGTGCTGGGCCCTGTCCTCTTCAACATATTCATCGATGATCTGGATGAAGGGGTAGAGTCAGTCATCAGCAAGTTTGCAGATGACACAAAGTTAGGGGCAGATGTTAGTCAGTTAGAGGGTAGAAAGGCTCTGCAGAGGGACCTCGACTGACTGGACAGATGGGCAGAGTCCAATGGGATGGCATTCAACAAGTCCAAGTGCCGAGTGCTGCACTTTGGCTATGGCAATCCCATGCAGAGCTATAGGCTGGAGTTGGAGTGGCTGGAGAGCTCCCAAACAGAGAGGGACCTGGGTGTGCTGATCGACAGCCGCCTGAACGTGAGCCAGCAGTGTGCCCAGGTGGCCAGGAGGGCCAATAGCATCCTGGCCTGCATTAGGAATAGTGTGGCCAGCAGGAGCAGGGAGGTCATAGTGCCCCTATACTCTGCATTGGCTAGGCTGCACCTTGAGTGCTGTGTCCAGTTCTGGGCCCCTCAGTTTAAGAAGGACATTGAAACACTTGAGCGTGTCCAGAGAAGGGCAACAAGGCTGGGGAGAGGCCTTGAACACAGCCCTATGAGGAGAGGCTGAGGGAGCTGGGATTGTTTAGCCTGGAGAAGAGGAGGCTCAGGGGTGACCTCATTGCCCTCTACAACTACCTGAAAGGTGGTTGTAGCCAGGAGGGGGTTGGTCTCTTCTCCCAGGCAGGCAACCAGCACCAGAATAAGGGGACACAGTCTCAAGCTGTGCCAGGGGAGGTTTAGACTCGAGGTGAGGAGGAAGTTCTTCACCGAGCGAGTCATTCGGCATTGGAACGGGTTGCCCAGGGAGGTGGTGGAGTCATCGACCCTGGAGGCGTTCAAGGGGAGATTGGATGTGGCACTTGGGTGCCATGGTCTAGTCATGGGGTCTGTGTTGATAGGTTGGACTCGATGATCCTCGAGGTCCTTTCCAACCTAAGTGATACTGTGATACTGTGATACCTTGGCTGTAAGTTCAGCCTTTGCTCAAGCTTCACAACTGAATAAGCTAACAGACCTGTCAGAATGCCTGGGGGCTGCATGCTGAAGTTCTTGGTTTGTGATTGAGCAGAATCATCTAGAATTTAAAAGTTTAGAAAAAAAAGGGGCTTCAGATCCAAAGGCACATGCCCTTGTTTGAAAAACATCCCCCCCCCCCCCCCACTTAGGTGACTGTTCTGAAATCTTGTTGAATATGTGAACACAGGCAACAGTGCTCAGCGTAAAGAAAACAACAGGAAGGTGAACTGATGCAAGTACTGAAGGTTGTTTCATCAGGCTAATAACAGAAAATAGGTCTCCCCAAGGGGACAGCATTCTATAGCATTATCAAATTTATTCAGCAGTACAGAGTGGGATCTGAAATGCTACCTGTTAGCATTAGCTGTTTCACTGTAAATTGTGGATTTGAGGACTCGAGCTTTCTGGTTGTTTCTGGCTGAATGTGATTAGCTCAACAGCAGCACTTGAAAGCTGTTATTTTATTTTCATTGTGACATTGTAATAGTGCTCAAAAGATTAAAGATAAATGTAGGTGAGAAGCTGGATCTCTAGGAGTGTAAGGCATACAAATCACATGCCTGGGCTGGGTTATCATGATTTTGTAGAGAAACTGAATGAAGTTTTTTGACTAAACAACCATTTATGCTTCCAGCTTCTCACAGACCAGTGGGCTAGTGTCAGGGATGTGAGTCTGTATTGGACTGTGCCATTGGAGTTGGGCAGACAGCTCCTGAAGTTGTGAGGATGCTCAGAGGGCTGAGCCAGTGCTGTGTCCCTGTGGAAATGCCTGGAGAACTGTAGGCTTCCTACGTAAGAGTTTCCCTGCTTAGGGTGAGGTTTCCCTTACCTTCCTCAGCATGATTGTTTTGGTGATACCAAGGACACCAGTAGAGTAAATTTTCCCGTGCAAAGGGGATTCAGGTGAAGTAGTAGAGGTCACCTGTACATTGATACCACTGCATCTGTCTCTCTGCAAAGTCACAGTAGAACTGGCCTTGGATATGTTACCAAAAATGTTGTGAGGGACCAGAGTTTAGGTTTCTTCATGTCTCTAAAGCTCTGACTAGCTGGGGTGTGCACCAGAGCAGCCACAAGGCCATAGGATCTGGCCAAGGCAGCAGCCATACGTGGAGTGCTCAGCTCTGAAAGTGCAGGAGAAAAGGTAGCTAAGAGTGTTGTCTTCTGTAATAGCAGATTAAACTGGGCACTGAGTCAGTGACTGCCCGCAGCTGTCCCTGCTGGTGCTCTACTGGAGGTTACCACCCCTACAGCAGCAGTGGTGAAACACAGCATTAAGCCATTTGGCTCAGCCTGTATGCCCCAGTTAAAATCAGAGCAGTGCACTTGGGTGCACCCACGGGGATGGGCTTAGCCGCTGCACCCTAACCAGCCCTCCTGTTGATCTTTATGATCCCTTGCTAACAGGTGAAAAGATCAAGACAGTGCCATCAAATCAGAAAAAAAGACTGAGGGGAAAGAAAATACTCTATCATCCTAATTTTATACCAGTGAAATTTTATACTTGTAGCATTTTGAAACTCACTTGAATGCTGTGGTGAAGTTCTAGATTACTTAGAGTAGAATAAACCAGGTTGGAAGAGACCTTCAAGAGCATCACATCCAACCCATCAACCAATCCAACCCACCGAAACAACTAACCCATGTGGTTGGAAAATGACCTGGTTGTGGTAGTTTCAGGCTATGCCTTCACAATTTTTCACAGATCTTGAACATTGGCCACAACAACCCCGGGCAGTGCTACAGGCTGGGGTCAGAGTGGCTGGGAGCAGCCAGGAAGAGAGGGACCTGGGGGTACTGGTCGATGGCAGGCTGAACATGAGCCTGCAGTGTGCCCAGGCAGCCAAGAGGGCCAATGGCATCCTGGCCTGCATCAGGAACAGTGTGGCCAGCAGGAGCAGGGAGGTCATTCTGCCCCTGTACACTGCACTGGTTAGGCCACACCTCGAGTACTGTGTCCAGTTCTGGGCCCCTCAGTTTAGGAAGGAGGTTGACTTGCTGGAATGTGTCCAGAGAATGGCAACGAAGTTGGTGAGGGGGTTGGAACACAAGCCCTATGAGGAGAGGCTGAGGGAGCTGGGATTGCTTAGCCTGGAGAAGAGGAGACTCAGGGGTGACCTTATCACTCTCTACAACTACCTGAAGGGAGGTTGTAGACAGGCAGATGTTGGTCTCTTCTCCCAGGCAGCCAGTACCAGAACGAGAGGACACAGTCTCAGGCTGTGCCAGGGGAGGTTCAGGTTGGATGTTAGGAAGAAGTTCTATACTGAAAGAGTGATTGCCCATTGGAATGGGCTGCCCGGGGAGGTGGTGGAGTCGCCATCATTGAAGGTGTTCAGAAGGAGACTTGACGGGGTGCTTGGTGCCATGGGTTAGCTGTTTGGGTGGGTTGGATTGGTTGATGGGTTGGACATGATGATCTTGAAGGTCTCTTCCAACCTGGTTTGGTTTATTCTAAATAAAGATTGTGGTTTATTCTAAATAAAGGTGTGGCTTAAACCAGTGCTGAGTACAGGGGCAGAATGACTTCCCTGCTCCTGCTGGCCACACTGTTTCTGATTCAGGCCAGGATGCCATTGGCCTTCTTGGCCACCTGGGCACACTGCTTTGCCGAGGTCTTGTCTTAGAACATTTACATGTCTTCCTTGTAAGTGGGAATCAGATTGCTGTGGGGAAAAAAAGAGGATAGATTGTGGAAATCTTGCATAAACAAATTAAACTTGGCAAGCAAGATGCTTCTGTGTTTTCCCTGCTTTTTAAAAAATTCCAGTAAAAGGATACAGAAATACTCCAGAAGACAGTCTTGGTCAGAAGAAACTGGGAGCCAAAGCACAGTCACAGTATCACAGTATCACTAAGGTTGGAAGAGACCTCGAGGATCATTGAGTCCAACCTATCAACACAGACCCCATGACTAGACCATGGCACCAAGTGCCACATCCAATCCCCTCTTGAACACCTCCAGGGATGGTGACTCCACCACCTGCCTGCGCAGCACATTCCAATGCCGAACGACTCGCTCGGTGAAGAACTTCCTCCTCACCTCGAGTCTAAACCTCCCCTGGTGCAGCTTGAGACTGTGTCCCCTTGTTCTGGTGCTGGTTGCCTGGGAGCAGGGCACTACCTCTTCCCTGTGAAGAACCATCCCACCTGTGTTTGCATTTTCTGCATTTTTCATGATGTATCCTGACAAAGAAATGTCAGGATAAGTTTCCTGGAAACAAAGGAGGGAATGAATGAAGTCTTTTTCTCTCTTATTCCTCAAACTAATGATGGGCTTTTTTTGTCTCTCTAAGCCTGTTAGGTTGGGCTTTAGAAAACAGAAGTCAAAGCCCAAACAATACAGTAAAACTAAAAGTGCCGGAGCAGGTGTTGCCTGCTTGTTTGGACAAGCACAGGACTCGTTTCCTTTTCAAAAGGTGGTTGGAAGTCAAGATTTAAGGGTGAAGATCAAAATGGAACCATTGAGCATAAACTCACAGAGTTGGCCCTGTGCCCTTGGAGTGTGTATTTACATGCAGCATTGTAAGGAAGGCAGGTTATTAACCTTGGTGAGCTCCTGCAAGAGTGTATAAATCCCCACACAAAACCTTCCTAGAGTTTTCCCAGCCTTTTTGCTCCTTAGGAAGATTAACTGCAATCCCTTTCCCTTTCCTTCCCATTCCAATATTCTAGATCTTGTTAGCTGCCTCATGGTCTGGGTTTTTTCTCAATGCTTCATGCCCCAGATTAGGCACCAGCTTTTATGAATGGCTCCCAAAAGCATGGCTTTCTGCCTGCCCACAGCCAAGCTATTCTCGTGAAGGTTTTTCCCTGCCAGTGTACACAGCTCTGTGTTGTAATGTTTGAGCCATCCAGGTAGACTTTCTGGTGTTTCAGTAGATGTTAAAAAAATGGTTGCAGCAGGTTATGTGTGTGCCTCCTGTGGGTGCTGCAAGAAGTGTTTGACCAAATGCCTGGATCCAGCAGCCTGGGTGTCCAACTGTGAGCCAGGAGCTGCCCAGGGCAAAAGGACAGAAAGGTATTTTACCCCCAAGGGAGTAAGATGAAAGCACTTGCACAGAATCAGGGGTTAAATATGAATGCTATTTACAAATATATACAGAAATACAGCAGGTATTCAGGGGAAAAGAAATAATATATATATATATACACACACCATAGCTGTGCAGCTGGAAAATAGCTTGCCAGCCAAGGCTGCAAGCTCCCCCATGAACCACAAGAGATAGCAGCTGTTGCATGCCTGGAGAGAGGAAAGAGAAAAGAGAGAATTAGCTGCGATGTCTGGTTATAAGGAGATCGAAGGGTGATGGGATGGGATCACAAAAATGGCAATATCCTGTGTCTCCCCCTAGACTGTCTAGTCCTTGGAGGACTTTCTATGGTAGGACACCCAGTCCTAAACCCATAGCACTGGGATGCACTTGAATGTGCATTCAGCCACTTCAGCTGCTAGCATCTCCTGTGTATGCAAACATTTGTATTAATTTGACCTCTGTGCTCAAATTTCCCCACTGCCATGGGAGCCATCAGCAAAGGCCTCTGCCTAAGTTGCCAGTGGTGCTGGAGAAGTTTATCCCCTCGATAGCTCTAGGTGCCCATTGTAACACTGCAGTAGGAAAAGTACATGAAGGGACAGACTCTGCAAGCTGGGGTGGAAAGGTACTCTGCAGAAATTGTTATACATTCCTTTTCATGGGCTTTTTGGTTTGTTTGTTTGGCTTTTTTTTTAAGAGGCAGAAATCTGTTCAGGCATGTTAAAACCTGTGTGTGAAGTGATAATCGAGTGCCTCCCTCCTTTCCCACAGCTGGGCGTAGATACAACGCAGCAGACCTCACGCCTGCCTTCTTTTGTTCACAGCCCTCTCCTGTGGAGACTGCTCCATGGCCTCTGAGATGGAGAGGGGTGAAGTGTTTGCCTCTTTCCCTCTGGCTGTGGCACAGAAACAGCAGGGGTATTCAGGAGCAGCAACAGTGCATACTGCTGTCCCTAACTTGGAGGTCTCATCGTAGTGCTTGCTGTTGACCCCTTAACTGCCAGGCTGGCAATGCACAGGGCCTCTTCCCTGCCCCAACAACCCATCCCAGGGAATGAGATCTGGCCCACAAGCCGCATTTTCACACCCCCTCCTCCTCCCCGCTTCCGTCTGATGAAATCACTCAGACTTTTCAGATTAAAGCAGTGCTCAGAGTGAATGGGGATGGTATAAAACTGGCCTGGAACCATGTTTCCAGCCGTTGCTGTAGTAGTTTATTTGTTTCATTTCAAAACCACCGGAGACACAGCTGGTTTAAATTACCTCTCCCTTGCGACCTGCTGTGCAGTAAGTGGTCAGGCTAAACAATATCCATCCCACATATTAATGGGTGCCATGGGATTTTGGGTGGTGCTTGGAGGAGTGTCACTCTTGTTTGAAACATGAAGTTGCACTTCAAATGTTTTTGTAACCTTTAAAAGGGACTTACTGCCTGTATACATTAATCTAATAATCAAACCTGAAATAAACCCAGAAAGTTGGTGGGTCTGTCTGAAGGGCTGCAGACAAAGGAAGCAAACAAAGGTTTCTGTATCTTTTACAAGTGTAAGCCTCTGGAGCAAAGAAACCAGCAGAAATTCCACAAATGTCACAGTTAATGAACTCACTGTTTGCTGCATTGTATAAGATTACATAAATGCTGGCAGCTAATTGTAACCTTGCAGATGCTGCTGGAAGGCTGGTGCATGGGATGCTGCAGCCTGTGAGATGGGCTGAAAGGAGGGATGATTTTTCTCCAGCCTGTGCTGTGTTAGTTTTGATGCTCAGAAGTTTAAAGCAAGTAACATTTTTGGCAGAGGAGTGAGGGTGTTTGGTTGCTTTTTTGGGTCTCCTGCCTGGATGTAGCTGTGGTGGAAACTTCAGGTATTAAAACAAAAGCAAATATATAAGGTGTTAACAGGGATGCTTTCAAAATACTTGCTGTGAGTTTCTTTTGAAGGACACTTTGCTTTGCTTTGCTTTGCTTTGTTCTGTTTTTTAAATGGAAAAGTGAGTTGTGCTAGTCTGAGACTGCTACTGGGAGCTGGCATCTGGGAGAGCAGCAGCACTGCCTCTCACTGCATTTGCTTCTTTCTCCTCACTGGGGCTGTCTAGTGTCCTGGGCCAGAGCAAGGAGGAGGGGAGGAAGCGAAGGAGTCTTCAGTGTAGTGTGGAGGCAGCTTCCAAGGCTCAGGTGCAGCCCAGATGGTGAGGTGACTGTGGGACAAAGAAAAGGCTGCTAAAAATGGCTGCTGAGGAAATGATTTTTAGAAAAGTTGGAGAAATAATCATCTTGTTCCAGAGATAATTTTTTTCCTTCTGATCTTTGCTCCCTTTTGACTTCTCCACTTTGACATGAAAGTTGTGTGCCCATGGCAAGGAAGAATTTCCTACTGCAATTCAGAAGCTTTTTGGGTTTGTGTGCGGCTCTTCAACCCTCAATACTTCTTTGGGGGCCTGATCCAAAGGCCATTGCATTACTTTTCCGCTGATTTCACTAATGCTTTTGGGCAGGGTGTTCAAGAGAGCTGTTATCCTGCAGGTGGGAGGCTTGCTGGGTTGTTCATGTGGTGACTTGTTCCGAGTGCGGCTGATATGCATAAGCTCGAAAGTATCCTTTTGAAGAAAGGGATGGTGTCAGCACTGCGGAGGGAGACACTTTTCTTCCCTTGACAGACCTGGGGTTTCAGCCCACCCTTGGCACAGCCAGAAGCTGGCAGCCTCACAGATGAGAAACAATCAGCTGCAGTATCGCAAAAAGAGGAGCGTTTCTGTTGCTGTGTGTTGCAACAGCCAGAGGCTGCTAGGAGTAGCCCCAGTTTTGCGCAACAGGGACCAACACAGGAAAGAATTACTTCCCTCTCCTAGCAAACGGAAAGAAACGGGGCTGGTGGAGGAATGAAGAAAGGCATTGCCTTGCTGAGGGCAGGTGCAGGAGCGTGGTGCAGTAAGGTCAGATATGTGTTACCAGCACATCACCAGTGCAGCCTCCTTGCAGCAGTACCAAGCCTTCTGGAGGTGGCTGGCTCTTATGCCATCAAACCAGCACTTTTGCTGGAAGAGCTTATTCTAAGCTTGTCTTTCTCTCTGGAAAAAACCCAACTCATGTCCTATTACAGGTTTAGCCCTAAAACTGTATTTCAGTGGCCTTTGCAGGTATAATCAGAGGTTGTGCTCCATCAAATTTGTGACTGACATAGCTGTGCAGGTAAATAATTGTAATGTAGGTCTGGCCTCAGTTTTAAGACTGCTCTTAGATTCTTGCACTTCACAGAGTTCTTTTAACCTTTTTGAGCAAGATTTTATAGGAGTTGGTTGAAAACTGTAAATGATGAAGTACAAAATACTGGATTTTTTTTCTCCCCCACCTTTTTATGTAGATGAGACAGCTCTGAAAAGTAGTGGAAAAAAAACCGAAGTAAACAAGTGGAAGGGAGAATTGCAACTGAACTATTTGTATTTCTCTCTTGAGTGACTTGAAGGGATGTAGGGCCCAACAGTGCTGAGTGATAAGGTGATCTTTTAAGGTGGCAAGACTGTCTCTGATGGCAAAACATCCAGAGATCACCAGAGCATCAGTAGGGCAAAGTCAGTACTACCAATCTGGAAACTTGAACAGTGAAGACCTCTGAAGCAGCACAAAGAACATTGCCTTCTCAAAAGCAGTGCAAAGGCTGGTACAGCACAGCAAAACCATGGAGTCTTTGTTTAGCTCATTTGTAAAGGTGTCCTTTGTGTTTCCCTTTTGGTCCCTCTTTAAAGGTCTTTCCTTTAAAATTCTTCTTTAAAATGACAATAGTCTTTTCTTTGTCTTTGAGATATATACACTTCCTGCCAAAATAAGTTACTCATTCTGCTCTGGGTCTGTAGGATCAGCCTGGATCAGGCTGTGAAAAGCACAGTAGTGTCACCTCTCCTGGTGGCTTTCAAGAGGCCTGAGTTTAACGTTCCCTGATAGTATTTTTAACTCCTATTTGAGTAAAAATTGCTTCAGCTGGTAACAGTGAGGACTACACATACAGACAAAAAGAGTCCTGGGAATTTGTTGGGAAATTATGATCTTTCCTGAAGCTTGGAGATCACTCCATCCGTTGGACAGATGCCAGTCACATGAATTCAGGAACTGTTACGAGCTCAGGTGGGCTGAATAATTCACTTGTAACGTGGGCATAGGTGAATGTGGTCAGTGTGTCTGCAAACACACTGTGTACACATTGACTGCAACTTTTATTTTCATTTGGGCTGGGAATGACGCCACAGAAAATACCAGTAGCTTTCTCAGCTACTAAAATCATCTACCACTCTTTAAATTTGAAGAGGAAACGGCTTATTTTCCTTCAGGGCTATTTTGGGCCACATACCAGCTTGTAGCACTGAAATGATGGAATGACACTTACTACTGCTGAAAATATCAAGTGCTGTGTGGATTTACTGTGTCTTCATTTGATGGTGTGGCTGCTATTTCACTAGCCTGGCATTATTTAAGAGGTGCAGCTATTGTTTCATGAGAGTTTTGCATGCCTGAAAAAGTCCCACTTAATACTTTAGCACCAGATAATGTTTCACTTATGTGGCTATGCCCTGCAGCAACTCCTACAGGTAAGAAAAGTGTTCTTTTTAGAAATATTAAGGCAGAACATTTTCTTAGTGACCTTCTTTTATAAAAAAGGCATTGAACCAGAGCTGACAGTAAGCAGTTTTTCACCAATGCTCTGGTTGTGCTCCAGTCAAGCAGCATCTGTACCACTCACTCACTCTAATAAATAGATCTGCTGGGTGACCTTCCAGTAATGTTTCACTTCAGGCTAGGCAATCAATTTTTTCTTCTCTGGTGAATGGTTTATTCACTGAAATGTGGTGTGAGAGTTTGGGACAGCTAAGAAATTCTGGAGCTGATTATAAGCTTTGGAGGGCTGCAAATCAGTGATATTGTGTCATTAGAGCTCCCAGGTGGGATTAGACAAAAGCACAAGGTTCCAAGTGATCACTGCAACTGTGGATCTGACTTGAGCTCACTCATTATTTTCAAGTGAAAACTTAATTTTCCAGGCAGACTAATGAAACAGAGAAAGAGGGTAGCTCCTCCACCCTCACTCCTGCACATGTGCATGCTCTTGCATGCTCCTTTCTATCCTATACCTGTGAGGATGTCACTCCTCCAAAACTAGGGAGGTCCATCTGAAAGTCCTCTATTTGGTGAGCCTAAACTCTTCATTTTCTACCTCTCCTGTGGGAGACCCCTTCATGGAAGGCTTTCTTGATTTGCTACATTATTAGATGTTCCTGGAAAAGCTGTCCTCAGTTTGTCTTGTAATGAGTTGCTTCTGCTTTTCATATGATTTTTAAATATTGAGGCAGTAAGCGACAGTGAGAAACTGGTGCTGGAAAATTCCCACCTTGGATTTGGAACACCTCTCCTTGCTCCTTCTCTGGTGATACCTTTTCAGTCCTTTTCAAAAGAAGGAGAAAACTGCAGCTCTTTCTGGCAGTGTACTCTTTGGGATGTTAGGAGCTCGAAGGTTCAAGACCCATAGACTAGCCATCTGGTGATTCTGCCTTTTCACTGACTACAGGTATCTTGTGTGTACCAAGAATAACATTTTGCCTTTATTGACCATAGCTTGCAAAGCCAGAGGAGAACTTGAGCCACTGTGCCTGCCAAACTATGGAGGACTAGTTCAGCAGCATCAATACATTACTTCTTTTGTATTGCTCAGTACTAGCTTGAGTTTCACATCACTGAAAGGATGAACTCTCTCTCTTGATGCATCTGTTACCCATGGATCCCACCAAGATTGGTCAGTTCAGGAAATCCAGAGCAGTAATCATATGAACAAGTGAGCTGTATCCACTGAGGTTGCTTCCTGCATGAAGCTGCCTCCTTGCTGTACACTTGTTTCACATTTGACCACAAGTTTGTTACACTAGAGGCAAGGTTTAATCTGTCTAAGAGAGACCATTTTGCAAATCCTGTGTAGTCTTCGATCCTTCTCCATTGCAGTGTGTCTGAGAGAGATGTCACCCTGGCTTGCACCTGCAGCTCTCAGGGTCAGCACCAGTCATACTGGGATGATGGGGACCTGCCTGCTGTGTGCCTCTTGGCCTGTGAGATCCCATGTGCGTGCTGGGTGCTGGCTGCTTTTTAGGTCAGCTCTCTACTTGAGCTGAGTACCAGGGGCTGCTGCTTGTCTAGAGGTCATTTGCGAAGAGGAGAGGGAAAAAGGCACAATCTATTTTAATCTTGCCTTGCCTCTTTTGTCAGGATGAAATCACTGTAACTATTTGAATTTATGATTTTTTTTTAACCTACCCTTTTCTGCCTGTGGACATAAATCATGTCCATTTGCAGCCTCTTGTTTTGCCATATGAGACGGTCTCATCTTGTTTTTGCTTTGAGAGTGAAGCTCCGTGCTTCATTGTGTCTGCCTTTTTCTTGAAGGTAGCCTGGCCTGCATTAACCTTTGCCATGGATGACAAAGATTGCACATGTTATTCCAGATGAGGTCAATGGCTTTCAGTCCTGTTTCTGCTGGACAAACCATACTTGGTGCATCTTTTGATTGCTTTCGCTGTTTTGTCATTTTTCCCCCCACATCAGGAGCTTACGGTCCTCTGGGATCAATACAAGACGAAAGGACTCCTTGGTAGTGTGATTTCTTCTAGCTTTTTGTCATCAGCACAAGTCACTGATATATTCTTTTTCTTTGCATGTCATCATTGAAAACATTAAAAAAACCTGGTCCCTTGAGCCAGGTAATTTTGCCTTTCAGCACGACCTCTTTGCAAGAATTTTTATGCGTGTCGTAATTACCATGCCAGTTTTCAGGACAGAATAGAATAAACCAGGTTGGAAGAGACCTTCAAGATCATCATGTCCAACCTATCATCCAACACCACCTAATCAACTAAACCATGCAACCAAGCACCCTATCAAGCCTCCTCCTAAACACCTCCAGTGATGGCAACTCCACCACTTCCCTGGGCAGCCCATTCCAATGGGCAATCACTCTCTCTGTGTAGAATTTCTTCTTAACATCCAGTCTGAACCTCCCCTGGTGCAGCTTGAGACTGTGTCCTCTTGTTCTGGTGCTGCTTGCCTGGGAGAAGAGACCAGCCCCTGCCTGTCTACAACCCCCCTTCAGGTAGTTGTAGAGAGCAATAAGGTCTCCCCTGAGCCTCCTCTTCTCCAGGCTAAGCAACCCCAGCTACCTCAGCCTTCAGCTTCACTGGTAGCTTCCTAGAAAGATGTCTGCTGCCCTTTCTTACCCTGGGAAATGGGTCATCTTGTTGGAGAAAGTGATCAGAGTGCCACAATCCATGTTGCATTTTATTCAGTTTCTCATTTCTTTCCCTGTTGTTCCCTGTTCCCTCTCTCAGATGTGCTCTCCAGCCTTGGTGCCGTTGAAGCCAGGCAGACGGGTATGTCATTGCTGGCATCGCTTGTTCCCCAGTCCCAGGCAGGATCCTGATCCACTGGTTTTAATATCAAAATTCTCGTACATACCCCTGTAATTGCTTGCACTGCTTCTCTCATAGTTTTGGGATGCACATTCCAATCTCCTGCTGACTGGCACATTTTAAACTCTTTGAATTTTGCTTCTCCAGAGCCTCAGATGTGGGGATTCACATGCCTCGCTCCCCTGTGCTCTTACTGAAAACGAAGGCAAAGCATCCCTTTTATTTTGAGGCCATGCTCAGAGCTGATGAGTTTCAGCTTTCCATCACAGAGCTACCTTAGCCTGCCTTTTGTAGTTTTGACTTTTTTCTCTGAAAAACATTTACTGATTGGTCCATTTCCCTGCGCCATGGCAAGGCTCAACGCTCCCTGCTGGCTCACCCACTCAGCCCCGAAGGTGTCTTCCCCTGGATTTACCACCCCTCATGGGCTTTGCCCCCTTTTAATTAAAGAAACAACACCCAACCTGCAGCCTTTGGTGTTGTGTGTTCCTCCCTTGGGGAAGAGCTATCAGCAGAGCTATGTCAGAGGTGTGATGTATGAGCTGTGACTAAAACCGGTAAACCCAGCTAAACTTAACTGCGGTGTGGATACATCTCTGTGACGATGTTTGAGTGATCAGGTTCTGTCAGGACGTGCAAGATGAAATCTGAATGCTTAATTGCACTTTGACAGTGCCAAGCTGGTACAGACCAGGTGAGTTTTGCAGGACTCTTTTCTTTCTTTCTGTGTGCTAGAGAAGTAGCGAGGGCTATGATAACGCTAGGCTGAGAAACCTGCTTTGTTACAGCTGATATCATCACAGGAGGTGAAAATGGCAGCCATTGGTCATATGCTTACTTGCCTCTCCTTCTGGACTCTGATTAAACAGTAGTTATAATTCCCAGTGTTGGATTTTGTGAAGCAGGGCTGCCTCTTCACAAGAGGTTCCTTTTTGATTTCTCCCATCCTTTCTGGCAGCCCTGGTGGGAGCCCTCAGTAGACATTGAACCTGATAGTCCTGTCTTTTGGCCTGGACGAGCTGATGTCCCAGGCATCTCCACCTGGCCCAGTTGCACCAGAGCAACTTGACAGTGGAGTTGCCGACACGTCAGGCAAGAGTTGCCAACACACCAGGCAATAACCTTTCTTATTTTCAAGAAGTGTTGGATGTTTAACACGTGCTTTCTGCTGCAACCATCTTGGGTCTTTTTGCAGTTGATGAGAGTGCTGTATTCATGCTTCACAGAGAAGAAAAGAAACTATGGGGCATCTCCCCTGCTTGCTCAGTCTGCAGGAGGCAGACAGGCTGCCAGGCAGGAATTGAGCCCTGCTGTAGCTGCTGGCCTCTCTGTCCTAGCTCTGGCACACTGTCCCTGGCAAACGATTTCAGTGCAGGCTGAATCTTGCTGGTCCTGATTTAAAAGTAGGAGCCCATGGAGAGAGCTGCTGGTACTGAAACTTCATCAAGGCATGCTGTAAACTTAAAAGGACATCCTCTGCTTCAATGCTTTCCTTTATTATGCTTCACTTGTGGCCTCATTGCGGAAGTTGTTGTTACTTTTACATCCTTTCTACTAGTTAACAGAGCATGCCTTGAAATGCTTTGGTGCCTCAGTGAGGTACTTCATTCTTTATCAGACAAAGTGTGTCCAACATATGAAAGCTACTCTGATCGTGCATTTGCCCAAGTTTAATTTGCTGCCTGTTTTTCTGCAGACCTCTGGAATCTCTCCCCGGTACTTAAGTCAGGGTATCTAAAATTAGATACTTCATATCTTAGGCACCATCTTAATGATCTGTGTGAGGTCTTTGGCATTGCTTGAAAATCAGCTTACTTACCTCTGGGCTTAAACAAGGATATAAACTAACTGCTTCCTCTCCAAGTCCCCCTCCCTCAATTATTTGCCTTAATTGTTTTTTGCAACATTTTTACCCTTCACATCCTGTGTCAGTGGCTCCCTGGTCACTCAAGACAAAGGTTTCAGTTTATACTGCTGGAGACTGTAGCACTGAGTGTTTCTTCTGTGCATACACAGTCTGCCGAGTCCTGCTTTGTTTCTCCCTTCTCCATCCTACGGCTGCCCATCCTCAGCTCTGACGGGTCCATTCAGGGCTCTGTCTCCTGGTCTGAACTTCTTTTATCACTTCTTTATAAAGAGTTTGTTTAAAGCATTTGGCATGTCCCATCCTCATTGTGTGCCAGCTGTTCTCTGCTCATTTGGCACAAGCAGAAAGTTGTTTTCAAGCAGAAAGTTGTTTTCTAGTTCAATAATAAGGTGTAACCCAAAGGTAAATAAACAAAACACACCTTGGTTTTATCCCATCTGCATTTCAGCCATTCTTTTTCAAAGAGACACATAAATGCATACACAGTCCTCATAGCTACCTTGCTCACTCCTGTCCTCCATAGAGGCCAGGTGGGCTCCTTCTCCCTGCAGCTCCCTTGTGCCTCAGCGCTGGCTGCAGCTCCACAGAGTGGGATATAAAATCCCTGCGCATCCCAGGCTGCAGTGCGCAAGCTGCTGTTCGTCTGCCCCACAGGCTCCAGGGAGTTGCCCTCGTGGCTTCCCATAGATTTGCTTATGTCTGATGAGCTGAAATGAGAATCCTTTCCCTGCTTTGCCCTTTTCTGTAAACGTGTAAAAACCTTGCAGATTTCCCTTAGGGAAGAAAGGGGGATTTTCCCACCATTAAAAATAAGAGTGAAGGGAAAGAGAAAGACCTAAAACATGTTCAGGTACTTGTGAAAATCACTAAAAACCCAACAAACCTGCAACTCTGTCAGTGGTTCATGTCCCCTTGGATAAATATAGAAACCCTGAAGAAGGGGCTTTCCCTCAGGCTACCTGCTCTTCTCTTCCATTAATTTATTACCAAGGCCCCACAGTGCTGTGTTGCTGGTTTTCTTTCCTGGAGCTGTAGTTTGGGGATGACTGACTGTCAGCTATATGGAGGGTTTAGGTCTCCCGATGGATCTGCCTCTCTCCCTCTCTTTCTGCCTCTTCTTCAGCCCCCTTAAAAATTCTCAGAGGTGTGGTGCTACAAATAGAGGAAAAAGGCTTCCTACATCTTCTCTTTATGACTTCTCCACAAAGGAGGTTTTTTCTTTCTTTCACCTCCTCCTCATCTAGAGTGATCACTCAGCATTGTTCTCCTTACTGTGACAGACACCAAGATTGTGTGGTAGTGAGATGGTTGCAAAGGGGTTTTGCAATTCTAGCTCAGCTGGCCAGTTCTTGCAGATGTGCAGGTATTCCCCCCAGCCTCGTCTGTTGGTCATCATCATTAGACTCCAGTTTCAGGAGCAGCTGTTCCCTTTGGCAGGTAGTGTAAAGCATGATTGCTTTAAAATACATTTTTTTTCACAAATGAAAGGTTTCTATGGCATTTTACGTGTTACAGGAAGAAAACACAAGAAGCAGCATGTTTGTAATATATGCTCACTGGTTTAAAAGTCAACCAGCTTCTGAGTTGGTCCCGGACTTTGGTGTCATATGTAGTTTCAGTGACTGCACTGAGAACAAAGATGCTTGGAGCATTTCTAAATTACACTTCTGAACTCATGTGTGCACCCAGCCCTGTCATGAAAAGCCCCCTCAGACAAAGATCTGGGAATAGAACACTCTTCCTCCTTCTCTTCCTCCCTCTCCATCCCTATCCTGTGAGTTGCTGTGTAGCATTTCATCGAGGGGAGCCCAGGGGTGTTGGATAGGGAAAGCCAGAGCTGTCAGGGCACCAGGACCCTGGAGCATACTAAGAACCTTTCTCAGGGTAGGTAATTTGATAGATTGGTTTCAGCAGCAATTCATATTAACTAGAGGTGGTAACAAAGGCTAACAAAATGTGGCCTCCAGTTACAAAGGGCCTGATTCTCCATTTCAGGAGGCAGGTTTGAACACTAGAGTTACAGTGGTGTGGAACTGGGATCATGGATGGGGAATACAGCCCAGAGGCACTGTTAAATATTAAATAGTTTCTGTGTGAAATGACTACTGTATGAAATATACATCCTGATGGTTTGTGATAGAATTACCAAGGACTTCTCAAAGCTGGATGAACATTTGCTTAATCACCAACTGATCTCACATCTGCAGCTGGATTTGGAATCTGAGAAACACGATGCATCATAAAATCCAAAAATAAAAGTAGAATTTAAAGAGAGCTGTATTTCTTCTAGCCAAATTTTCATGTCCACTGGACAAAGGGCTATACTTGCATACTAAAGGAAGGGTTCTGCTTTGGAAAGGAGGCTTTTAGAAAACAACAACTCCCACCTTTTTCATGCATTACGGTTAAGGTCAGGTGTCTGCAAGCAGAAAGAAAACTGGTGTGCTGACTTTTCCCCCCTAATCTCTTGGGATTGCAAACTGCTCCCACCATGTGAAAGTCCAACCTCTCTTTTCTGTACCTGGAATCACAGGTAGCAGATGTGATGAATAAAAAGGTGCTCCTTTAATATATTCTGCTTCCCTACCATGCCTTCATTTAATCCATTCATGGTGGTATGCTGTGAGCTTCCTCAGTTTGGATTGACTTGAGTTGCTGTGTGATGAGCCCTGTGGGAACTCCTTGGCCTGATTTTTCAAGGCACTGTTTTGTGGCTATGAAATAAATACAGCTGTGCTACTTCCAAAACTTCAAAGAACAAGAAGGGTTGCACTGATGTATGTAGACATTGGCATACATGCATGGATCTGTGGCTGTGTATGTGCATAGTTGTCCGTGTGTGTGCGTGTGTCCATGTCTGCAGGAGTCACCTCTGAGTATTTTGTTGAGAATGGAAGTCAGAACATTTTTACCTGATGTTTATTTTTTAACAAGATGAACTGTTGCATGTGTGAATGTTTACAGCTGTCCCTCTCCCTTAGAACAGTTGCTGGTGAGCTACCAGTGGTCTGAACACGCATGGTCAACTTCTCCCTTGGTCACAGCCTGTGTCCACAGGAGCAAATATGTCCTGTGCAGAGAAGGGCTCTGTGCTGGGAAGCGAGCCATGGGGCTGTGCTCATGTTTTCTTCTGCCTTTCTTCCTGATGGAGGAACACAAGCAACCCTTTTTGTGCAAACCTTGTCAGAGGAAAGTCCTTGTCCCAGCTGCTTCAGCTCTGTGCAGACCCCTAGAATTTCTGCTACGGCAGAGCTGAGGCTGTCAGGGTGAACTGGGAAGCATGGGAGTGAGGACTGTTTCAGCATGTATTAATGGGAGATAAAGAGAAGTATGAAAAAATTATGTTCTTCTTGAAAAGTATGTCTTGGCTTCATTTGGGTAAGCCTCTCCAAGTTGTAAAAGTTAATAGGAACAGACCTTTTCAGGAAAGAATCTGCTGGTAATGATAAATCCTTCTCTTCTGAAGGAGCTGTGTGTGCAAAGTACTCATCTGTTCGTGGCAAAGGATTTTGCTGTCTCCTCTGATGTACTGGAGTGTGGTGAGCATTTGGATAATCCAGTATCCAGCTGTAAACATTCATTTGGATCTTCCTGTCTTTTTAACAAATGACCACAAGGGAAAGAATGATTTTTGTCAGAGGATCACACACAGTGTGTAGAAAGGTGGTGTTGTAGTTGGTTTCTCAAAGAAGCGTAGAGTTTGCTTCAGCCTGGAGCAGCTTTTTCTGAGTTCCAGGCTCCTCAAAAGCCCCTTCAGGGTGGAAAGGTTGATAAAATACTGAGCCATGTCTGGGTTTTTTTCTTCTTTTGGAGGAGTTTTCTGTGGCAGCAGCTGTCGGATCTGAAATAAGATAGTCACAATTCCTTTTTCTTGGGAGGTGAGGAATGCACATTGTAGAGTGCCTTGTTGTGTGGTGCATGCAGGTGGAAAGACTCTTGCCTGTAAGACCTTGTTTGTCAGTGGGATTCCCATCTTGCAAATTATTGGCAGCTGGCATGATAATGAGTCCTTTTCAATATCAATAAGCTTCATTTTATTAATTTCTGTCAGCTCCCAAGCAATTTGTGAACTGCTTTTCAGATCTCAACCAAGAGCTTTGGGAAGGAGGAGGTGGGGAGCAGAACATGGAGAAGATAGCAAATGGAAATGTTTTTCCTTTAGATAGGAGCTGGTGACTTTCATGTCTTTTGAGGATCCCACCAAGAGTGAGAATCACCATTTCCCCACCAAGCAGCTCTAATAACATGAAGGGCATCAGTAATCTCTTTCAGGGATTTTGGTCCTTCAGCCTTTTGAGAAAAATGCATGACTCTGAAAACTCTGTTGTACAAGTTGGGTTGATGTTTCACTGCCAATCTTTGGCTGGGAGAAGGGGGACTTGAGTGACTTGAGAGATTGCTCTTTTGGTGTGTTTGTGGGTTTTGGTATCTTACAGGACTGAACTTTGAGCTGATGCACTTGCAAGGAAGCTTGCCAGTGGTATTGGGCCAAGAAAGGGCTGGGATCTGTTACCCACAAGAGTGCACATTGGTGTGTAACTTGACTATTCTTATGACTTAGGTACAAAGAATTGCAGACAGGCCTCCTGTATCTGTGCCTTAGTGAATGCAATTAAACCCATGATCCTTTCAGTGTGCACAAAAATGCTTGTAAATGCTCTGCCCTACACATCTGATTTGCCCTTGAAAAATGATAATGAAATCCCTGCTTGGATAACCAACCTTTTGTAAATTAGACAGTCTGCACAGTCTCCTCTGAGGTCTTCTCGTTTTGGGCCTGTTCCCTGGGTAGTTGGGTCCTTTCCTGCTGCCAGAAGTTAAACCTTGGTTTATTGGCCGGTGCCATTCCTGGTGTTCGTCTTCAGATGCAGATGGTTTTTGGAGCTGAGGTTTTCTAACACTGCCAGAGCAGACTGTCCTCTGCAGTGGCATGTTCATGTCTGTGGGGAATTTTTATTGTACAAAGTGGTGGAAAGACAACTCTCCATGCTCTGTAGTT
Organism: Melanerpes formicivorus; assembly: GCF_026170545.1. Taxonomy (NCBI): domain Eukaryota; kingdom Metazoa; phylum Chordata; class Aves; order Piciformes; family Picidae; genus Melanerpes; species Melanerpes formicivorus. The sequence continues at coordinate 10,935,325 of NW_027142363.1, read as the reverse complement.
CAGGCTGTTGGTGCAGGACCTGGTTTTTCACTTATTCTGCCTTCATCAGATTTCACCATTCAAATTTAAGCACAGCGTTTGCGTGCTATATTGCACGGTGTTTCCTAGGTAAGTGATGATAACAGGACCTGGCAGAAGATGTCTTCCTGTATAGCCATTCCTGCTAAACCTTTGTCTGATTTTTTTTTTTCTTCTCCCCTCTTTCTCCCCAGGTTTTTGGCATATAGTCATAGACTCTGACGGGAGAGTAATGGAGTCGCTGAGTGGCAGGTGCTGACAGCTTCTGCAGTCCCCGTAACTGTTCATTTTGGTATCATTTGCAATTCTATACCTCTAAATGCCACAGCTCTCTTGGGGAAGGTTGCACTGGATACCAGTACTGCCTTGGAAGGTACATGTGTGTCCATATATATATATATATATATATTTATTTTTTTTTGAGGTGTTTACTGTGTTGTGCAATGATTCACAGGAGGGGAGAAAATAAGCTGCATGTGACTAGACTAGACTAGACTAGACTAGAATTAACCATTGCAATGGCCAATCACTCTTTCTATGAAGAACTCGTTCCTAACATCCAGCCTAAACTTCCCTTGGCACAGCTTGAGACTGTGTCCCCTTGTTCTGGTGCTGGCCACCCGGGAGAAGAGACCAACCCCCACCTGGCTACAACCTCCCTTCAGGTAGTTGTAGAGAGCAATAAGGTCTCTGAGCCTCCTCTTCTCCAGGCTAAGCAACCCCAGCTCCCTCAGCCTCTCCTCATAGGGCTTATGCTCCAAACCCCTCACCAGCTTTGTTGCCCTTAACTGGGCACAAGAAGAACTGGCCTCTCAACCCTCTCCAAGCCAGGAGTTGCTTGAATTATAGTCACAGCATCCGGAAAGATCCTGGTCAAAGGAGCAAGCCATGAGTCCCCTGCTCATTTGCTACAGAATCCCCCTGGTGGGAATTTCCAATTTAAATCACCACATTGGAAATTCTCAGATTTGTGCTTAAATTGTTTAACTGTCTTCATTTGGTTACACCTATTTAGCAATACAAAGGCATTTGAATGGCTGTCAAGCAGCTACTGATGACATCCCTTTCTCCCTCCTCTTATGTGGATTGCCTGAAGGGCCTTTTTGGAGTCCATGCCTTGCATTAGAGTAAGGCAGAAATGGTTGGTTAAAAGGTTCTGATTGAAAATAATTGAATATACTGCTGGAGTTTCTGAGAAACTGAAAGGCCTAGTGTAGAATTTCAGCCTCTTTCTTGCCCTTCTGAAAAAAGTACATTTTAATTCTAATAAACTGTGTATGTTCACCCTTGGTTATTAGTCTTGTACGTTTCTCTGTGTGGTTCTTGTGAGTTCAGTAAAAATCTTTGTTGTTGGCTGGCAGATTTGAGCAGAGGTTTATTTCTGTAGGCTCATTGCTCACTGTGGTTTTAGTCATTGTTCAGGTTCTCACAGCCTTCGAGCTCTGCTCCGGGAGAAAAACACAGATTTGTCACCAGGGCCTCCCACTGGAATCTAATTTTACATTTGCAATCTGTTGTCTTGCGAGGTGCTTCAGATTCGGTTGGAAAGTTAATGTGTTTCAGATTTTCTGCTGCGATTCAGTGGCCCAACTTTCTGCAAGTCTGAGAGTTAGCAACTTCCATTGAAATTAGTATTTGGGGTTTGTAATTAATTTAAGGAATAGTTCATATTGGGGGAAAATCGCTGTCTTCAGACAAAAATTAGATGTTCTTCGAGGGGGCTGTGATCAGTGATCATCGAAAATGTGATCGTCTTCATGTGTAACTATTTCGTGTAAGACTCATGCAGCAAAAATGCAGTGGTTCATCTAGAGGTCAGTCTGCCTGTTTAGGGTAGCTGGTGCAGGGAATACTGTTCTTTCCAGCATTTGTGTTCTCCTTCCTAATGCTGGTATCAGACTTAAGTTTTGGCTTTGAAAAACCCCAACGACTCAAGCCCCTGTACCGTCTCTGGACATGCAAGCAGGATAAAAGGTGACTTTCCTGGCCCCTTGAAGACTACCACAATTTTGACATTTTCCCTGTTCTGAACTAGGAAGAAGCAGATCTTCTAGGATAGCCCTTTCCCAGAACAGCCAGGAACTTGATGGTCAGGCTGTCTCTTGAGGATGTGGAAGAACGAGTTGCCGCCCCTTGTTTGCCTGTCTTGGGCTGCAGATTCGAATCTCGATCTTCCGCGTCTTCAGCGAGCAACTGAGTCACTGAGCTGGTGCCTCTTCCAGGAGACGTGCTCGTCTCCCTGCTTCAGTTTTCAAACCTCTCCCTCTTGGAGCAGGGGAGCCTTTTATCAAAAGCAGTCTATTCCCTTGAAAAGTTTGGGCTTTGATGAATCGACATTTTCTGCTGATAAATTTCCAGCTCGTTGTGCTTGCAGTGCATGGTCTGCATGTGCTAATCTCTGCTGGCTCTGGAGAATAATTCAAACCAGATTTTTGACACTTCACAATCCTTGGTTGAGCACGACAGACCTGTTTAAAGCTTCAAGATGTGTCACACTTGATTTATGTTGTATCCTGGTGGTACCTTGGTAGGTCTTTAACGGTCACCTTTGGATTTGGCGAGCGAGCTAACAAGGGGAGCCTTTGTCCTACCAGCATTTCCGTGCAGCTCCCATTAACATTACTCATTTTCTTAATTTGATACAGATTTTTTTTTGTTGAGTGTGCTAAATTCAGTTAAGCTGCAGACAGGCAGCATCTGGCAGTCATAGCTTCAGCAGTTTAAGATGTTTCTGCCCCAGGGTGTCTGCTGCTGCCCCTGGGAGGGGAAGGCTGGATTTTTCCCTCCCCTGCTCAGTGCCTGCTCCTTCTAGCTGGGGATGCCAGTGTGATTTCCCGTTTCAGGGCTGCCTTTCCACTTCTCCTAGCAGCTTACTGCTGCCAAAAAACAGTGGAGGTGCCACTTGCTGTCCCCTCTTCTCTGTGTCCCTTTGTGCTGCCAGTTGAACTCACTATCTCAGCAAAATAATAAAATCTGTTGCCTTTTTCTGTTTGTTTGTTCGTTGGAGTGCTGTTTTAAGTGGACTCAGCTGCATGAGTACCTGAATTGGGTTCAGGGTAACTGGTAGAAATAGCCAGGAATTGGCAGGGGGGGGAGGCAAAGATGAGGATGAGAAGGATGGAGATCCATTCCAGGAGGAGCCACTGGTCTTAGAAATTCCACAGATGGTTACCCTTAGCTTGACGCAGTGCGTTTGACTCTTGTGGGATGGTGACAAGCCATGGGGGTAGGTAGCACTGTCTTGGATAGCTGCAGCTGGATCAGCTGCACCATGCTCGCCTGCTGACCACTTGCACCCCCCACGCGGCATTCGGGCAAAGCGGCAAAGTAATGCCAGGGCAATCAGTTGGATCAGGGCAAGGACTCTTCCTGGATGCAGGAGGGAGGTATGGACTAATGGCAGGATAGATAGCCGTCTGCGGGATTTGCAAATGCCTCCTCGCTGAAAGTGCCGATCCACGGAATTAAAAAGGGACAGCTCTTTACTTTGAAGTCTGACACTTCTTGCCGGTATCTAGCAGATACTTCTCATTGTGTGAACTCACTCAGTAAACATTCCTGCGCCTCTGCAGAGAAAAGGCTTTCCTCCTTCCCTGAGAGTGTCGTTACTTCCTCACGGGATGCCGCCTGAGCTGCTGCTCCTTTCCTTGCCGAGTCACTTGTGGTTCTGTTACTTTTTGGCCGGGTGAAATTTTGCCCAGTGTGCATGGAGACTACGTCGCGGTGGTGGCACGGGGCTGCTTTCCATAGCTGTGTTGCTTGGCGTTTTCATCAGCAGTTGTTCCTCAGAGTGTGGTGTGAGGGGGATCCTCCTGCCCTTCAGCAGCTCTGTTTCTGAAGGTAAAGAGCCACTCTTCATTCATTCAATTTTTCAAGAGGACTTTTAATACTCTATTCTATTCTGTTTCTCCTTAGATACTGAAGTGATGGCTGTGTTCTCTGATGGGCTTTGCAGCCAGTGGAAATCCTACTGAATTAGTGTGTTCAGCAAGATTCTCAGACTTAGCAGTTAAAAACATTACCCTGAGAGAGTTTCTTTTGCAATATGGGGAACATTGAGGTTTGGTTTTAGGCATCAGTGTGGAAGACAAAATGCAGTTTTGTACTTTTGAATGTTTTAGAATCAAAAGCTAGCTGACATTTGTTTTTCAGGGCAGTCCATATCAAAGGGCTGGAGCTTGTAAGGAATAATAAAGCTTCTCTAGGGGTTTATAATGATGCCATGTTTTTTTAGAGTAGAACCCTCTCTTCAGTGCATTTATTGTTACAAACAATGCATGATAACCAAGTTTCATAGGAGGTCAGCCACTAATTTCAGTAGACACAGGGTGTTTCCTGGTATAGTTTACTTTCCTTGTAATTATTTTTATTGTAGGTACAGAAATTCCCAGATATTAATGGAGGTGCCTGTTGCACTGAACAGATCTTTAGCCTCAGACATGACCTACTTTGCTGGGTACAAGACTGTTTTCTACTCAGTATGCTCAGTCCTCTGACTGTGGTCAGAAATACCACTGCAGAAGTTGAGGCCTACTATTGCACTGAGGGCAGCATACGGTAGAAGTGGTGTGCCTGTGTTTCACACAACTAATTCCTCACTTTCTATGTAATTTATATAGGGCTAATTCTGTGCAGCAGCAAGAATGAGTATTTAGATAGTGAGGGAAAATACATGATCACATTAATTCTGCCAGCATCTGGCTCAATACCTGTTGGCACATCATGTTAAAGGAGAGGAAATTGCCCCAAGGAATGAAAACCTCTCAATTTTTTTACTGACAGGGCAGCTTTTCTTTTTCTTCCAACCAAGACTAATAGAAAAAACTCAAAATAAGGAAATTTTGTCTTGGAATTTGTGTTCAAGATTCATGGACTATTTATCTAGGTATAATTGTGTTATGTGTAATTTGGGATCTCCTATTTAATTTGAAGTGGCCATGTACTTTTAACATTTACTTTTGTTGTTCTTCTTGCTCCTTAGCAGAAAGGAGCCAATACTACTGATAAAATACTCCTGACATTTGTTGAGTGAGACCACAGACCTCAGTGTTTTCCAAGGTAGAATCCAGATCATCACTCCCATCTTCTAAAAGGGAAACCTGTTTCACAGCAGCATGTGTGCAGCTGAATAATGCAGGAGGCTAGATAGGAAGATGGGGACTGAAACCCAGTCCTGTGCACCAGCTCAGTTTTACCTTTGCCAGATCAAAGCACTTAAATCTATCTATCTGCTTCAGAGTGAGTAGGAAGGAGAGGTTATTTTTGTACAGTCTGAGTCACTCATGCTAATTTATTTTTCATAATATGGCTTTCTTGTGTGGGGCTCTCTGTACCTGTGCTTAATGTTGTACTGGGTTTTGTTCCAGAAATCAAGCCTATCATTAGCGTGCTGCTGAACAGTTGAATTGGTACTTTGCTATTTGGTGCTTCAATTCACAGTTCCTAGAGGAAAAAATAAAACAAGTGAAATGTCAGATAAAGGTGTATATCCATCTGCTTTTTGGCATCTTGGTACATGCAGATAAACAGTAGCTGTTGATTTTTTTAAGTTGAGAAAGTAATGCTGGAAGTCAAGGGAACGTATACAGAATGGACATTTCCACTTCACAGTTCACACCAAGCTTCACAGTTCGGTCCTTTTCTACACTCTTCATTTACACCAGCATAGCTATAATCTGAATGTTTCCTATGTACTGATTTACCTGCCTTGTATCTGTAAGTTTGCTAATAACAGTCACTGACTCAATTAATTCTGTGGGATAGTTGATGCTGTTTAAAACACATCCTGTGAGACCCAGTGGAAGCTGCGGTGCAGGTGTTAGAGCAAGGTCATTGGAAAAAACCACCCAGTTCTTTTGGGTGCTTGGGGGCATCCATGTGTCTTCTTGCCTTCATTTTTGGTTACTGCATTTAACGGTCTCCCCCTGTCTCCCCTTGCAGACTGTGACGCCATGGGAAACGCAGAGAGCCAGAGTGTAGAGCATGCCTTCTATGGAGACAAGCACACCAGCCTGGGCCGCAAGCACACTTCCCGCTCTCTTCGCCTCTCCAATAAAGCCTCTCGCCGGACGCGACACGCTTCCTCTGGAAAAATTATCCACCGTAACTCAGAAGTGAGCACCCGCTCCAGCAGCACCCCCAGCATCCCCCAGTCCCTGGCAGAGAATGGCCTGGAGCCCTTTGCCCAGGAAGCCAACCTAGAGGACTTTGGAAGCCCAATCTGGGTAGACCGCGTGGACATGGGATTGCGTCCTGTTTCCTACCACACTGATTCCTCCATCACTCCCAGCGTGGACAGCAGCACTGTCCTCACTGCTGCCTCTGTCCAGAGCATGCCTGACTCAGAGGAAAGCAGGCTCTATGGGGACGAGCCACCATTCCTGGTGGAGGGTGACGGGAGGTCACATCGATACGCGGCCAACGGGACAAACTTCATGGAGACAGCTAGCTTCAAGAAGAAGCGCTCCAAATCGGCTGACATCTGGCGTGAGGACAGCCTGGAGTTTTCGCTTTCTGACCTCAGCCAGGAGCATTTAACAAGCAACGAGGAAATCCTGGGCTTGGCCGAGGAGAAGGATGCTGAGGCCACTCGGGGGACAGAGGCCAGCGGCAGCCCCCAGGCACTGGTCACCTGCCAGCGCGCCAACTCTATGAGCGACTTGTATTCCCCCAAGCCCCCCAGCGCTGCCATCAACGGAGGCCCGCGAAATGCCTTTGGAGGGTACTGCCGGAATTTGGTGTCTGACATCCCGGATATCGGAGGCCATAAGATGGCATCGGTGACTGCCGAGGACGCGCCTTCCTACAGCAACTACAATACGCTGCCCTGCAGGAAATCCCACTGCCTTTCCGAAGGGGCCACCAACCCACAAATCAGCCACAGTAACAGCATGCAGGGCAGAAGAGCAAAAACTACTCAGGTAAGGAAGGTGGTTTGCTTCCACCTAAAACAGGAGCACGTGGTATTTACTAAGCTGCGTCTGTAGATAAAGATGTTTTAGGTTCTTCCAGGCCCTGTTTTCCTTTAACGCCCCCTTCCTACAGAGGGGGGCTGTATTCAGGAGAGAGATGAACTAATTGGTCTCTGGAGCTGACTTGATCCCGTCACTGCTCCCTTCCTTATCTGCAGCTCTGGGGCTTTTCTGCTCTTCATTGCCTCTGGAAAAAACAAATCTGCATTTGCCAGCTAAAGATTTTCCTGCGTGTTTTGCAGTGCTGAGAGTGCTTTTTTTTTTCCAGGGTAGCTGCCAAAACTGATCTCTCCACTCAGGGAGCTCGCGCGCGTTGGTTGTGTCTCTCCTCTGCCCTGCCTGCCTTGTCACCCTCCCCTGCCTGCACATGTGTAAGCACTCCTCAGCTCTTGTGGCTCTGAGCAAAGAAGAAACCTGCGAGTGTTTCCTCTCCTCTCTAGGGTAAACATTCTCTGGGCTGAAATTTCACTCTTCTGCTGAGCTGAGCTGATACTCTCATCTATGCAAAATATCGGTGCTGTCCCCTTGCAGGAGACTGCCAGTCCTGCAAGCTACAGTACTCAACCCCCTGTAAATTGCAAAATGATGAGAGATGTAGAGGTATGGAGAAGATGCTGCTTCTCCTAGCCAAGGAGGATGTCATACCCTTCATCCTTCATTCTTTTAATAGAAAACACAGAGCCAAGATGAACTTTTCTGTCTGGTGCCCTTTGAGTACTCCAAACACAAGTCCTGTGATCTTGGCTTTGATGGCTGCTGTTGGGTCTTTATTATGTTTTGCCCTGCTTGTCTTGGCTGTGTTTTGCCTGATCGAGTTACACAGCACTGCCTTGTGCTGCAAACTGCAATTCTGCTTACAGCTGAGTGGCAGACTGCTCTTAGGGAGGGGGAAAAAGGAGCTGCAAGTCCTGTACAAGCCACATGTGGCATACACGTGGTGGGCACATTGCACTCATTTTAAGTTCATTCATGTGGCTTGCTAGGTCTTCTCAGATCAGTGGTCTAGCCATCTAATGGAAGAGGCTAGCTGTGGTGTTTTTTGTATACACTATTTTCTATCTCTGAGCACCAACTTAGAAACATGGCCAGGGGACACAGACAGAACAATCTGATGGCGCAGGTCAGAGCTGTGCACCAGATTGCATGCTTCAGCAGCTCCCCTGATTTTACTGCATGGTTTCTCCTACATACACCATGTAGTGTACACTCTCCATGCTGCCTGACCCAGAAAAAGAAAAAAGCTGCACATTACATCAAGGTCAGAGGCTGTCAGGCTCGTGCCCTGCCGCCAGGCTGAGCTGCTGGCAGGACAGCAGCATTGGAGACACCAGGCTGGGCACAATATCACAGTGTAACTAAGGTTGGAAAGGACCTCGAGGATCATCGAGTCCAACCTATCAACACAGACCCCATGACTAGACCATGGCACCAAGTGCCACGTCCAATCCCCTCTTGAACACCTCCAGGGACGGCGACTCAACCACCTCCCTGGGCAGCCCGTTCCAATGACGAATGACTCGCTCGGTGAAGAACTTTCTCCTCACCTTGAGTCTAAACCTCCCCTGGCACAGCTTGAGACTGTGTCCTCTTGTTCTGGTGCTGGTTGCCTGGGAGAAGAGACCAAGCCCTTCCCGGCTACAACCACCTTTCAGGTAGTTGTAGAGGGCAATGAGGTCACCCCTGAGCCTCCTCTTCTCCAGGCTAAACAATCCCAGCTCCCTCAGCCTCTCCTCATAGGGCTTGTGTTCAAGGCCTCTCCCCAGCCTTGTTGCCCTTCTCTGGACACATTCAAGTGTTTCAATGTCCTTCTTAAACTGAGGGGCCCAGAACTGGACACATGAATCAGGCAGCATGAATCAGGCTGTTTGCAGTGTTCTGCAGCAGAGGTGCAGGGCTGCAGAGGGATTACAGTGCATTAGAGATTGGAAGGGACCTCTAGAGATCACCAAGTCCAGCCCCCACTTGTGGAGGGATGTTAGAGGGTGAAAAGAGCATGTCCCCCTTCTTGGCTGAGCTGGCTTGTGAGAGCTAATGGGAAGGGCCTGCTGAGTGACTTACCGGCTGTGCTTGATCTGTGAAGATAGGCAGCTTCTAAATATAAAACTGACATGCTAAAGCAGATGCTGCAGTGTCCCACAACAGTGGCTTTGTACTTCAAACCCAGCTTTTTATTCTTGGAGGGATTTTTACGGTGCAAACGCAAATCCCCTTTGGTGCTCCATCAAGGCAGCGCAGGATGAAAAAACCGAGAGAACAACAAGAAGCAGAAAGACGAAGCAAAAAAACCAACAACAGGATGTTATTTGGCAGCCTTGAGCGTAACAGCTTTCATGGAGATTGTTAGGTGCAACTGCTGCCTCCAGCCCTCTTTCAAGTGCATTTAAGAAGAAGAGAACAGTGGCACTGGTGAACAGCAAAGCATTTGTTTTTCTTCTTCGTTGCCTATCTTAGCATTAAGATTCCTCTGAGGCACTCAGTGAAAGTCACGAATTTGCTTAGCATTTTGTGAGGCCTCAGCCATACATAAGGAAATCACTCCATGGGGCTGGTTTCACTAGGTGCTTCTCCTCCTGAGCTTGGAGACAGTGGCTATAAGGAGTCTCAGCAGTGATTATCACCACGTATAAATTCAACAAAATTAAAGCTTTGGAAAGGTTAAAATTTCTTCCAAGTCTTTAATCCTAGCAGCATACAGTAAGTATAAGATACTTGTCAGCAATGAAGTCATGTTAGCCCAAGCTTACCTTTAGCAAGCTTAGGGAAATGACTGTTATTAAGTGTTTGATAGATGGGGCAAAAAGGAAATCCAGATTTGCACACAAAGTACTCCCTAGTTCCCTGGTGAACCCAATTAGGTAGCTTTGAATGGGGTGAGAGGAGGGAAGCTATCAACCTGTGTCTGTACCAGGTCTTCAGCCCCACAATGTCTTAGCACTTTGCTCATCTTTACTTGACACCTCTGATGTGAAATAGAGCATGGTGATTACCCTACCTGAGACGGTAGAAACTGAAATGTTGAGCTGATGGCCTTACTGCTTTTTTCATAACATGCTGATTAGCACTGCCTTGGCCTGTGCCAGCTGGTACACGGTCACAAGCTCCCTCTGCCCTTCTCAATCTTTCAACACTGTCTCAATGGGCTTCACACTCTTGATGACCACTTGGAGCATTGCCTGCTGTATACATCCTTATAGAATAGAAGCATAGAATTATTTTGGTTGGAAAAGACCTCTAAGATCATCAGGTCCAGCCATCAACCTGCCACCACTATGGACATTAAACCATTTCCCAAAATGCTGTAAAACATTTTATGCTATAAAAACAATGTAGTAGTCCAAGGCATGTTTTACAGCTTTTTCTGGTGTGTTGAACTGCCTTCACCTATCCTGATCCCACAAAATTACACTTAGGTCTTTGGCCACACCAACACTACACAAAGGTGACCCAGGGCCAAGTGTAATAAAGTGCTGGACATAGTTTTACCTCTTAATCTCCAGGCCAGTGACTTGTCACTGTGTCCTTTAACAGTGCAGCTCCCTTGTTCAAAGTCATCTAATTGAACCTCATAGTCAGGAGTGAGGTCTCTGCCTAGATTACTCTTTCCCATCCTCACAACAATTTGGTTTTGTATTTGTCTTTGAGGGTTTTTTTCCAGCTTTTGCAAAGTCATAACTCTGGGATATTTTCTTGGCTTTTGAGTCTTACCTACCATAATGCTAGAAACACTGAAGAATCCTGATGGCCACTTGTAGGTAACTTTTGAGTAGTCTAGTTCCCAAGGAGGTCCCTAAAAGCAGGAGTCCCTGAGTGCAAGGTGAGACCATAGCCACTGACTTGTGCCCTTGTGTTTGATTCCTAAATCCAGCCATTGTGACATGCATGTTCAACTATAGGTGCATCACCATATTTTCTGTACAGGCTAAACTTAGTAGAAGTTGTCAGCAACTGTAATTGTTTGTGGTGTGCTGACCACTGTTACTGAAGAAAACACATCCTTGATTGTATCACAGGACGGAGATGCCGCAATCACAGCTGTGTGTGTTTTGTTACCTTATCCATGAGTCCTTTACAAGTATGTGGTTTACACTGAAGAAAGGGGGAAAAAAAAGTCCCTTCCAAATTTAAACTTTAAATTGAACTGTGGGAGTCACTTTCCAATAATTGAGAAGGAAAGCTTTTTCATACTGGAGAGACAATTATATTCAGTATGCAGAAGTGATTAATATTCACAGGGTGGCTTTGGGTCACCCACGCAGTGGTGCTGGGGGTTTTTTGTAACATTTTAATATTAAGGGTTCAGATCTGCTGAGGTGAGACCTCCCAGAGAGCTCTGCTGGGATCCTCTTTGGCTTTTTGAGCTAATGTGATGTAGGCAGAAAAAGCTTAATTGGCTGACATTTTCACCCAAAGGGAGACAAGCCCTGGTTGGATACAGCTTGTTCTGACTGTGGGTTGTGGGATCCCCAGGATTCTAGAACCTGCTTGTTGGGATCCAGATTTTGTGAAATGGCCCTGTTGTGTCCTTGCAGCTAAACATCTGCCTGTGGATGACTTTCTCCTCCTCCTGGTGGTAGATGTTCAAAGGCACCACATGCTCCCCTGCTGTTAAGAGCCCTAACTGAAATTTCAGGAGGGGAATGGAAACCTTGAGGTGGGGTTTTGTGCCACTTCCAAGCCTGTCTTACAGCTTTCTTATTCTGTATATCCCCTGTGTGGATGATTTCTGACTGCTGTTTTCACTAAACCATCAAGTGTGAGGATACAGCCTTACACAGAGCATGAACTTCTTTTGACATTTCACACTATAAGGGCAGTCAAGTGAAGACATCTTGCATGTCCAGAAGATGTTCTGGTCACATGGCAAAATCTGCTTGCCCTGCTGTAGTGCCAGCAGTGTGTCTGTTCATGGATATCTGCTGCAAATTAGGATGGGATGAGATGAGATGGGATGGGATGGGATGGAATGGAATGGAATGGAATGGAATGGAATGGAATGGAATGGAATAGAATAGAATAGAATAGAATAGAATAGAATAGAATAGAATAGAATAGAATAGAATAGAATAGAATAGACCAGGTTGGAAGAGATCTTTGAGATCATTGAGTCCAACCTATCATCCACCACTATTTGTCACAAGCTAGCCTGACCTAATGCTAGCTAATGCACTGCAGGTTTCACTCTGCTCTGCTGTTTCTCATAATGGTTGAGGTGGTGGGTGGCTGTGGCCATTGAAGCCAGGGACCTTCACAGGCTTCCAGTCCTGGTATTTGCTTCATGGGGGAAGACATTGGGAGTACTTTCTTGTAGGTGTGAAGCTGTGGGTGGACTGTCTTTTCTAGAGGATTCGTGGTGTTTTACAAGGAGTGTTTAGAGCACAGTGTGGCACCTGTTTGCATTAGAGGCTGTGGCCCAAGCATTTCTGCATGGTTAACCACTCACATACAACAAAAGTGTCTCATTCCTCTCTGAGCTTTGTTTCTGATTTCCTCCAGAAAGCTCGGTTCCATCATTAGCGTTACAGCGGCACAGTCCAGATGTTTTACATAACTTTTGAGAAGGAACAGCAAGAAGATGTCCCTCAACTCCAAAGGAAAAGCAAAGCTTATTTTACAGTGTCTTTGGTTCAGTGTTTGTTGTGAAACTGAGCAGGGGGAGAGTGAACAAACTTCCAGCCCAACTGCCTTGGAAACTGCACTTCCTTCGGCACCAGCCCCAGACTGTCCTAGGTGCATTAAATCCCCTTTTGTCTGATTTCCAAGTTTACTGCTATTTTTAGGCCTCTGTAGGTAGCCTGAAGGAATTTGGGATCTCAACCCTTAAAAAAAAAAGTTCTATATTAAAAATTTGCAGCATATGCAGGAGATGAAACCAAGGTTTTTGTGGGAATTAGATCAAGACTGACTTACAGAGAAACTAGTCTAAAATTAGAATACCTTTCCAGTCCATATTATTGTTTTTTTACTATCTCAGGGAGTTTTATGACAGGTTGTAGTGGTTTATTGCATTCCTTGGGATGGCTAAACTCCAGAGAGCTGATGCTGGGGTTTAGGTTGTGTACAGCTTTTTCACAAATGGATTTATGGCACAGAGAATATAACATCAAAACAGAAACGACCCACAGTGGGTCAAGTCACATGAAAGCTCTATCCAGCCCTATACCTTGTTCCCCAAATACCAAGTGCTCAGAAAAAGAAAGGAAAAATCTGGGGGAGTACAGGGTGAATTTCCCTTCAGGGAATCCTTGATGCCAGAAGGTCAGTGATTTGAGTCTTCCTGAGTGAGGAATGTGTCCAAGACTGTTGGGTTGGCCTGTCCCCTGTGAATTCTCTTTTCAGACATAATTTTCTGCCTTTGGCTTCTCCTGCATCCTGTTCACTCTCCTGCATAACACTTGTGACCTTACAGCCTGCTCTTACAGCTCTCCTTGATCATTGCCTTTAGAGGCAGAGTATCTTCAGCATCTGAAGCTCTGCTCCTGTTAAAGTAATGCTGTACATCTCACTCTATAGTCTGGAAATCATAGCTATTTTCAGCCTCAGTATGATTCTTAATCAGATTGACCCAGATCTTTAATCTTAGTTGTTTGACTCTAGATGAATTGAGGAAAAATAAAGGCTAAGTTGTGTGTCATTAAATTATAATTAAATGACACATAGTTTAGGAAGTACCTAGAAGTGAGATGTTTCTGGTTTGCAGCTGGGGTGTGCATCCCACTGAATCGAGCCCCTCTTCATGTGTCGTCCCATAACATCTTACAGACACAGGTTGGGAGGTTGTTCCCAGGGTCTTCAAATATAGCCTGAGCTGCATGCACTCCAAATCTCCTAAAGCTGGAGGTCTTTGATTTGAGTGGTTTGGCTTGAGTGACTCAAAGGGCTGAATCCTGCTGGATGAGCACTTTGCTGAGCCTCCAGGTAAACAATCCTATTAAAATCAAGAATTTCTGTTTTCAGCTACTAGCCACAGGGCAGCAAGTTGAAGGAAGGGCTGGAAATGGGCTTGGAGAAGACACTTAGTCTAGTCATGAGGTCTGTGGTGACAGGTTGGACTCGATGATCTTTGAGGTCTCTTCCAACCTTAGTGATACTGTGAGATACTTGTTTTGGTTGCTGTCCAATCTTGCACCAGCATAAACTGCTTGCAAATCCACGTATGGTTCCTGCTGGCTGCCGGTGTGGCAGTTTTCTGTGGGTCTAAATGACCAGACCCATATAATGAGCAGACCTAATGAGCTATCTACAGCCTAGCTAACTCGAAGTGGGTTCAGTGTGAGCCTGGAGGAAAGCTCAAATAAATAGAGGGCTCCAGACATAAACTCTGGTTAGGCCACACCTCGAATACTGTGTCCAGTTCTGGGCCTCTCAGTTTAAGAAGGAGGTTGACTTGCTGGAGCGTGTCCAGAGAAGGGCAACAAAGTTGGTGAGGGGCTTGGAACACAAGCCCTATGAGGAGAGGCTGAGGGAGCTGGGGCTGCTTAGCCTGGAGAAGAGGAGACTCAGGGCTGACCTTATTGCTGTCTACAACTACCTGAAGGGAGGTTGCAGACAGGCAGAGGTTGGTCTCTTCTCCCAGGCAGCCAGTACCAGAACAAGAGGACACAGTCTCAGGCCAGGGGAGGTTCAGGCTGGAGGTCAGGAGGAAGTTTTACCCAGAGAGAGTGATTGCCCATTGGAATGGGCTGCCCAGGGAGGTGGTGGAGTCACCATCACTGGAGGTGTTCAGGAGGAGACTTGATGGGGTGCTTGGTGCCATGGGTTAGTTGACTAGGTGGTGTTGGATGATGGGTTGGACGCGATGATCTTGAAGGTCTCTTCCAACCTGGTTTATTCTATTCTGTTCTCAGAAGCCTTTCCTACTCGGTCACCAGGCTGCCCTTCTCAGATGGATGAGATTCAATCAGGTATATTGCTTATTCAGGATATTTTAAAGCAAACAGCAGTCACTCCCTTCAGAAGAGCACCCAACTCTACCCCACTATTTTCAGGAAAAAGAGCAAGTGAAAATGAGTGTTTTGCTCTTTACTGGCAAATATTTTGATACTTTTTCAAGATCCTAAGTTGTTTTTCTTCCTTCGCTCTTGGTCTGAAGCCAATGGAAAGCAAATCAGCAGCCCTGATATCTGATCTACCTCCATGCAGGCATGTTTTTTTAAACAGTAGGACTTTGTAATTTATGTTTCTAAAGTTCTTGTACCTTTGGCAATAATTGTGTTCTCTGTAAAGCTATATACATTGCATGTTTTCAGTTTCAAGTACTTTCCACTTAAAAATCACAGACAGGTTGCTGCAGCTGGTTGTTTGCTGGGCTGTGCTTACTTAGATGGATGCAATTTGCAGTTCCACTTTCCAGTGAAGAGCTCCAGTGAATGTTTCTTTTCAGAGAGCTTCAGCATGTGATCCTGTGACTAGTGGTAATCCCAGATGGCAGACATTTCCCTGCTCCCTTAAGTTAGATGATTGTTCAGGTGAACACCTCCCGGGTGACATTCTGGTTTCAAGCTACTGTTCTAGCAGCTTTCCCCCTCTCTCACTTCTTTCCCCTCTATTATGTTTCTCAGTAAGAATTGTCTCTTCTTGGCACTGAATGAACAAAAAGTAACCTAACCTTGTATTTTACTTCAAGGATTTTGGTTAGGCATGTTGCCATTTGCTTAGCTCGCACACAGTTAGGCTGCTTGCGTTAGCTTATGGTTAGCTCAATCCCTCTACAAACTTCCTTCAGCTGGGTGGTCCATTGGGATGAAAGCAAAACCAATTTTGAGGACTCCTCATCATATCTTTTGAGAAGAGAGGGATTAAACACCTGCATTCAAGCACTGAGACTTCTTCCCACTGCTGCTGATGGAAAGTGGATGTCCACCCCAGATCCGCACAGGTTTCAGAAGCTGTGTGCAGGGACCTCACTGCAGGAAGCTTTATGATGTGCTTTAACACCCCTTAAAAGCCAGGGAAGAGCCAATGGTAGTGCTGTGTGCTGTTTCCTGCTAAGGGTCCTGTTGCCCTTTATGTGTTCCCTCACAGGCTTGGATTTCTCTCATGTTATCAAAAAGCAAAATACCCCCCCCCCCAAGTCCTCCTTCCCATTATCAGATACTTAGCTCTTAAGCTGAACTAACTTGAACTAACTTTCTGAACATGAACAGTTTACAAACTGGTGCCCCAACCTGAGACAGTGAAGAGCTTCACACAGTTCCTTGGAGAGAAGGCTAAAACTGTCCCATGTGTTTCCCTGCAGCTTTATGGGGATAGTTTCATTTTCAGTATTTTCTGTCTCACAGCTGGCAAATCCTTCAGAGCTGTACTTTCCTGAGGGCTGCAGGGAAAAGAAGGGCCCACTTATTATCTGGGAAATATGTGCAGTGTCAGTGAACCAAAAATATTCCCAGCTCCTGCCTTAGAGGCACCAAGCTAATGTGGTAGCTTAACATCAAGTGAGGGTACCAAGTGTAATACTGAGGTAACATCCATGTGTACAATCTGAGTTGCCTGCAAAGGAACAAGGTTGTTAGATGCTTGATCCATTGGGGTTTACTGCCTGCCTGTTCCACAGAAGCAAAGTGGATGCACACACATCTCCTTCCCATATTTGAGTATGTTCTGGGTGCCTGGCACCCAGTGCCTTGTCTGTCTTTCCAAGGTGCCAAATTACATTGTACAGCATTCACTTAGACAAGTTCATAAAGGAATCCTGGAACCGAAATCTGTGCCTTAAGACTTTCCCAGGGATTATTGCCCAGAAACCTGTGACTGTGATTCATCCTTTCATAATAAGAATGAAGCTTACTACTAGGAGAAATACCTAGGGGTTTGGGCTAGTACCTTTTGGTCAAGAGTGAATTTGATTTCAAAAGCCATGGCCAAACCCTGCTTGCTTATTGAACTACTCTTAGCAACGTTAATAGCACATGTGAGGGTTGGGGTTTGTTTTGGATTTTGATTCTTTACAGCCATCAGAGGAACTGCTGCCACAGTATGAGGAGTGTACAGATGTAGGAACCAAAGCTGCTTATACATGTAAGTATCTGATCTCTTGGAGTTCCCAAAGGTAACAAACCAGCATTTCACTATGATATGCACATACAAGTTGGACTTGGCTTGTAACTGTGCCTCACTGGACTTGTGAGCCCTCCTAGGAGACGTGAACAAACCCCATCTAATTCAACAGGAAGCTGTAGTTGGTCCTTGTTGGTTTGTGGCTGTCAGTTTAGTTCTCCAAATCACTGTATTGTGGCTAGTTCTGAGAGATTACTGTCCTGTTGCATGCAGGCCTCTAGATGTCTTCAAAACATTCTTTGATATCAACTACCACTGAGGGGATTTATTCATTGCTGTGGTAGGACATATCCTTCATGTCATTAATACCTTTGAGTCTACAGTGAGTTATGTGAGCATGGTTCTGTATGTTTGTCACAGTCTTTAGAACTATATTCCTCCCAGACAGAGCAAGCTATGAAGTTGCTTTTTTATATCTGCATTGCAGCTTTAAAACCATTTCCCCACTCAGGTTTCAATTGCAATTTATGATTTATCTTTGTTTCTGTAAGTGTTTTGACTCTTTTCAAGACAGATAAATCATTTAAGGCATTAATTACCAGGGGTTCAGGTAACTCTGGAGAAGGGATTTCGGTTTGATTTGGAGTAACTTGGACCTTAACTGACCACCTTGACAATCAAATGATGGTAAAGTCAGTGCTGAAAAGAAAGTAAAAACACTTATCAGGCCAATCTTTTTCTACATAGGAGCTTCAAAGAGACAGCAGGCACATAAAAGCATGCAAACCATCAGGCTTCTTATCCATCTCTTTTAAATATATTCCATGATGCTTGCCTAACTAGCACCCAGACAGGTTATGTGCCATTTCAGGATGCTGCTGAATATGAACATCTTATTCCTCTGTTGCTAAACAGGATGGGGAGCAGAGGATTTGCATTCTCCTGGGAGGAAGCCCCTTCCAAGGAAAAACCCTACTCAGTCACCTTTTACTAACGAGTACTTTTAATCTAATGGTTAATTTAGAAAGAAGTTTTAACCATATAAGTGACTGTTTATATTAGGGAAGTCAGCCTTTTCCAGCTAAGTCAATCCCATGTGCCTAAACTGCCAATGAATCACTGCTGTCAGTCAAGCAGGAGAAAGTGATTCATGAAGCCATTTTAATAGTGTCTGTAACATGACTGTTGGTGGAAAGTTTGGTAAATGCATCATGTGTCGAGTTACAAGCTGGGGAGTTGGGCAAGGTTTATCCCATCCAGTGGCCTCTTGCTAGGAGAGGCCAGTACCAAATATATTCAACAAAGGTGCATAGGCACGTGGAATCTGTACCAAACTCCTCTCCTGATTTTTCTAGCTGAAGGTAGGCATTTCTTCTGAAGCAAAAGGAATTTTTTCTGTGTGTCTTCTAAATCCAGCAAGAGATTTTTAACAAATGCATCTGTGGCATACATATGGATGTGTGAATATCACGTGACAAATACGCAAGACCAACAGCACCAGAGTACATTAGCTGGATGTAGCTTGCATTACAGTTCTATTCCCCTCTGGTTTGCTTTGTGTGAAACACAGCATTCATGTGAGGAAAAAAACCCCATATATTTAAGTGGGTTGCTAATTCTTTCACTAATATTTTACCCAAATGGTTCATCAGTTCAATTGTTCTCTGTATTTGATGGGGCTGTGATAATTCCACTTCATTACGCTCGAATGCTGTTGTAGCTCTCTGGGCACGTGGCCTGCTTGCTGGGCCCCACTGTGTCCTTGTTGGTAACAATGGCACCATTCAGTCTGTCCCTGGCTTCTCATTCTGTGCTGAGTCAATCTAGTGTTGGACATTCCATCTTTCCCTTCTCTTTCTCTCTGCTAGTCTGCTGAATGTCCTTTCATAAACTTTGGATATTTACAAACTGATGTTGTAGCACTGACAGTGCAAGGAATGTCACTGCTCCTCCATTATATTCAACAGCAGCAGGAATCCCAGATACCAGAGGAAACTGTGCTACTACTTACCACCTCTCCATCAAGGCTCACAATGCAACACAGTTGCTACAGGCTGTTTAGTTAGTTCCTTCCTCAGCCGGTGGTCTTTATTCAACTTGCTACCTGCTTTCCACAGAGCAATCTTAAATTGCAGGGACAAAGCCCCCTGTGTATCCTGCTTGCTGTCTCTATGGACTAAAGACCTGTTGAGTTTGCAAAATGCTAAGAACCTCCCCATCTCTCTTAGAGGAAATATGCTTTCTTCTTTGCTACAGGCTCTTTACTTGGTGTGACCAATTTAATGATTTCCACCTCCCTCTTGTGTTGCCCTCTTGTCCACCCAGGCCCAAAGCTAGGTAAACACCGAATGGCTAAGTGCGCAGCACAGATTTTGGTTCCAGTCTTGCATTTTGTTCCTGGGATGGTCTATCCAGGCTAAAATACTCCTCTGTGTGGAGGCAGCTGTTTGTCAGCCTGAAAATAGCAAGCATGAGATCTCTAGTGAGGTGCAAAATATTCATTGCGGTGTCCTAAATCTTACACAAGCTGAATGAAAAATTGGGGGGTATTAACCAATGAAATAAAACACAACCCCATGGTGACAGCAATTACAAGTCCAGAGTAATGTGCTGGTGATTTGTTATTATCTGTGTATAATGTCCAAATCTATGGGCTTCAGAAACATGCATTTTACAATCTTCACCTGTCTCCCAGCTCCTGCAGTGTGCTTGGCACATGCTGGCACTATGGTGGAGAGCCTGCACTCCATAGTGAAGGTGGAGCTCTGCCTGTAGTTCACCCCCAGTCTCAAGAGTCTTTGCCTAGGAACTCCTGACAAGGAGTGAAACACCTGTTTTGTTAGCAAGCCCCTGTGGCACATCCCAACACGGACCTGGGATGATAACATATCTTCCTCAGAGGAGAGAGATGTTGCTGAGACCCATGAGACTCTCTTTGAGAACCTGAGCAGGAAACGTGAGTAAATTTTTATAACTCTCTTGAAAATTACTCAGTGTTCACTTTGCTTCTGCCCAGTAGGCTATGGTGACTATGTCACCAGCAACTTTGAAGCTGGACACCAAAGCTAGGGGCCTGTGTATCCACATTGATCTTATCAGTGGAGAGCCAAGCTGTTGAGATGCTTAATTTTCATCATCCTCATTTGAATATGTTCAGGAGTATTTTTGTGCCCCCAGTGATGCCTTCATCAAAGATAGGGTTTGTTATCTGGCTTGAGAGTGTTACCCCTTTGGCCTTGGCATGTTTCTGCAGAAGCACACATAAAACCTCTGTAGTTTCTGGTGAGCTCCTAATTGAATGCCCTTCAGTCTGCAGACTATAGCACTGTGAGATGGCCAGAGCAGATGCTGGATGCTTCTTGAGACCTTTTTGTACCCTCCGATGAGAACAAGCTGACATTGCAGCAGGAACTCAGAAGTCAGAGACCTGTGCAATGAATGCTCTTAACCCTACTAGCCCCGAGACCAATGGTCTCATACAGCAGACTTCCAAAAGTGCTCAATGCTGCGTTTCATGATTCATGAACATGAACAATATTTGCAGGCCGTAGGTTTTGAGCTGTTCTGATCTTTGTATGTTCAGACCCTGCTCCTACGAAAAGGCTTGAATTGGTTGGCTAGGTTTCGATAGGGCATATTTAAAAGAGAAAAAGGAGTGCAGGGAACAAAGAGAGGTTAGGGGCAGAGCTGCATCATTACACTGAGAAGATCACTTGACCTGTCTAGCCTATCACTTGTGTTGAGGTAAAGATTATATAGATGTTTGCAAAATGTGTGGCCAGCAGGAGCAGGGAAGTCATTGTGCCCCTGTACTCTGCATTGGTTAGGCCGCACCTTGAGTACTGTGTTGAGTTCTGGGCCCCTCAGTTTAAGAAGGACATTGAGACACTTGAATGTGTCCAGAGAAGGGCAACAAAGCTGGTGAGAGGCCTTGAGCACAGCACTGTGAGGAGAGGCTGAGGGAGCTGGGGTTGCTTAGCCTGGAGAAGAGGAGGCTCAGGGGTGACCCCATTGCTCTCTACAACTACCTGAAAGGTGGTTGTAGCCAGGAAGGGGTTGGTCTCTTCTCCCAGGCAACCAGCACCAGAACAAGAGGACACAGTCTCAAGCTGCACCAGGGGAAGTTTAGGCTTGAGGTGAGGACAAAGTTCTTCACTGAGAGAGTAATTCGTCGTTGGAATGTGCTGCCCAGGGAGGTGGTGGAGTCACTGTCCCTGGAGGTGTTCAAGAGGAGATTGGACGTGGCACTTGGTGCCATGGTCTAGTCATGAGGTCTGTGGTGACAGGTTGGACTCAATGATCCTCGAGGTCTCTTCCAACCTTAGTGATACTGTGATACTGTGAAAATGTGTTAAGATTTAAGCTCATGAACATGTGTAACAATCACTCTGAGTTTTCCATCCTTTCAGTTTTTTATCAGTTGCAGAGTATAATCCCCATTTAAGGACAGGGAAACTGAGGCAATGTGACTCATCAAGGTTACAAAAGAAGAAGGGCATGAGGAACCTTGAGAGTCTGCATTGCAGTGTTGGGCTTGAACGTCTCTGTGTACACTTCTGGTTTTGAAAAAAATACTCCAAAAAAACTTCTCTACCAAGAAGGTTTTCTGTGTACACTGGTTGGCCAAATTTCAAATCCTATCTCCCATCAGGCTGGTGGTCTGTTTCAGTAGCTCTTTATTTTTTTTAAACCAACTGATTCTAGTTGAGGCATGAAATATATTTCATAAAAGTTCCATCAGCATAAAATTTTGGAATTGACTCTGCTTTTTGTCTAACATGGATAAAATAGTTGTGAGACATATTTATTAAATGATCAACCTAAAATAAACATCTCAAGGCTTTAATCTCTGAGGCCACCATTATCATAGAATCAATAAGGTTGGAAAAGACCTCAAAGATCATCAAGTCCAACCTGTCACCAAACACCTCATGACTACTAAACCATGGTACCAAGTGCCACGTCTAGTCCTTTTTTGTACACCTCCAGGGATGGTGACTCCACCACCTCCCTGGGCAGCACATTCCAATGGCCAACAACTCTTTCTGTGAAGAACTTTCTCCTCACCTCAAGCCTAAACTTCCCCTGGCGCAGTTTGAGACTGTGTCCTCCCTGCAGAATGCAGATTTGTTTGTAGGGTATGAGTGGCACACTTTTGTCCTTTAAAAAAATTACAGAGGAGGAAGGGCCCAGAAAAAAAACACAGACCCCTGTCATTCTATGGGAATAATTATCCCACTGAACTTGGGGGCTCAGGTTCAGCTCTTTGGTGCTCTGGTTTTACGCTGATGTAGCACTGTTGGAAGAGAGGCGGTGCCTTGGGCCTGTGAGCGTTGAGCAGCCGTGCTAGTCCTGGCTCCCTGATGCACAGGGTTTCGGATGGAGCGCTCTCATCAAAAGCTGCACTAACCAGCTTTTCATGTTGGAGTGCAAGAACTCACTCATGACAGTGTTTTGTAAACACTGGTTTCTGAGCAGCGCCATTTCCACTCTCCAGATATTGCTCCTTTGCAGTGCCATAAGAATGGGAAGGTAATTGGCTTCCAAAAAACAAGTGTATTGGAACAGCAGGAAAAAACCCGTGTGGTTGCCAAAACTGCTCTGTATGGGCAGATGACTGCATTTACAGGAAGCCTTCTCAGCTCTTTCACATGCAGTGGGAATAGAGGGATATTGGCCTGTCCAGAACAGCTTGTCTATCATTGTGTGCTGCATTAAATAACCAGGCTGAGTAGGATAACTGTGCTCATTGAGTGGGGAAGGAAACCGCTTATTCTTCCAACTGGACTCCATGTCTCCCTTGAGAGACAGCATTTATAAAGAGCAAGCCCATCCGTTACAAATTAATGCCTTAAAAGTTAGTGGAATTCACCAACACCCCTCCCCCGAAGCTTTCCTCATCCAGCTCTTGCTCCACAGGAGGGAGGTTTCAAACAGAGCTCAGTGGAGGGTTTCTCGGTTTTCGCAGAGCTGCTTTTGGCTGCATAGAAAACTAATGCTTGAAGCAGTACCTAGAAGCTTGTTTTCTCTCAAAATAAATACCACATTCTGCCACCTCTTCTCAGAGACTTCCCCTTTATTTATTTTTGCTTTTAAACTTGTAAATCAAGCACCAGCTACTCTTGCAGGAGAGACAGAGGTTGAAATTCCTGTTGTTTTGGCCATATTCCCCTTTGCATCTTCTGCCCTGGCTCTGTCTTTCCCCCGTCACCTAAAGGGCTTGGCCTTTTTTTGTCCTCCTTCAAAAACTGCCCCAGATGCCTTTAGATGCTGGAATGGTAGTGGTTAGCCCCTTTTGGACACTAGTTTTGTTGCAGGGGACAGGCTGAGCCTCTAAGCCTTTGAAACCTGAATTCATCACGTTTCCTGTTTTGCTCATAGTCTTGTCTCTCCCGATCCTTCAACTGCAAGCTCTTGGGGTCTGGGAAGGGCCTTCTGTGGCGCTATTTTGGCAAGGTCTGTCACTGTGGGATTCAGCAAGGGATGTCACGTGGCCCATCATTAGTTTTGTGACACAGAGGTGACAGGAAACAGAAGCGATCTCAAATTCATTAACTTCTCAGGAGAAAAGAAAGCGCCTTTTTGGTTACATAATCCGCAAATGACAAACTTCGGATGTCTGAAATGTCTCTTCAGCGGTAGGTGTGAATGTACAACATCAATGTTTTCTTCCCAAAACGCGTAGGTTGATTACTGCTTTTCTTGACACTGCCAATTTTTGCTACCATATGTTCTCCTTTTGCAAAACCTTTCGCGCTGTTCTGTTAGCTTGATGTAAACAGAGGATGCTGGATCTCATGTTTCAAAAATGCTAAGGCTGTGGAGGCACCACCTGAAGTTGTGTGTGGATGGTCTTTCTGAAACTGTGCTCCAAGTTCTGCCTACCATACCTTTTCTTCCAGTTGTTTGTCTTCAGAAGAAGAGGTTTCGAGTGCCAGACAAAATGGGGGGGTGTGAAGAAATGCAGTGCTACCTGGGCGTGTCAGGTTCTGTTGGTGTCCCCAGAAGGCCAGGCACAGCCAGGCTCTTCATCTTGTGCTGTGTCTCTCTTGCAACTAGGATGTCAACGCAGGCGAGGGGAGCGAGTTCACTGACAGTGGCATCGAAGGAGCAGCCACGGATACCGACCTCCTTTCTAGACGATCCAACGCTACCAACTCAAGCTACTCCCCAACGGCCAGTCGGGCTTTCATTGGCAGTGACAGCGGGAGCAGCTCCACGGGCGATGGGATTCGCCAGGGGGTGTATGAGAACTTCCGCCGGGAGCTTGAGATGAGCACCACCAACAGTGAGAACCTGGAGGAGGCCGGCTCTGCACTCAGTGATGAGCAGAGCAGTGGCACCCTTAGCTCCCCAGGGCAGTCAGACATCCTCCTGACGGCTGCTCAGGGCACGGTACGGAAAGCTGGGGCTCTGGCAGTGAAAAACTTCTTGGTGCACAAAAAGAACAAGAAAGTGGAGTCGGCGACGCGCAGGAAATGGAAGCACTACTGGGTTTCCCTGAAAGGTACAGAGCAAGTGTGCAAGGGTTTAGCCAGATGAGTATTCTTAGTGTCCTGTGGGTTGTGTACTGCTGCAGATGAAGGAATCAGTAGTATAGACTCTTAACAAAAGTTGCTGTGAACTTCACTAAAATGAACATCAAGTGTGAGGAGTCCTCTTGATGGATTTTAAAGGTGGCTTTTACTTGATCTTTATTGACACACTAACATTTTGACATGCATGACATGCGTGGTGAAACCCTGGAATGGGTTGTCCAGGGAGGTGGTAGAGGCCCCGTCCCTGGAGGTGTTTAAGACCAGGCTGGACGAGGCTCTGGCCAGCCTGATCTAGTGTGGGGTGTCCTGCCCATGGCAGGGGGGTTGGAACTAGATGATCCTTGTGGTCCCTTCCAACCCTGAATGATACTATGATACTATGATACTATGTAGACCAAGACACGTAACTGCAGCACTGAAGCGGGATCATACTCTGCTTTGAGTCCTGCTGGCACCACCTGGGGTGGCTTCTCCAAGCACTGGGTATTTTCCTTAAAAAACAGGCCTATGATTTGCTGATAAATTGAATACCCAGGTGCAGCCACGGGCTCCTGACAGTGAGAGTTTGCTAGTGATGATGTTGGCTCCTGGCATGCAGGGACTCCATCTATGCATGCATTCTTCTCATGCTTAGAACCTTGGTGTCTCCTTCTCCAAGATGTGCTTCATGAGTTGAAAAGCCCTGAGAGCTGCAAAACAATCATGGTGTGGATGAGAAGCCATGGTTTGGTCATTGATGCTGGCTTTTGACTTGAGAGACATTGGCTGTGGCTGTCACCCATTTTGCAGCATGCAGCCCCTTAGCACCTGGCTGTCCTGCTGGTTGCCTGTGCCACAGACCTTTTTCTCTCTGAATTTTTACAGTTCCTACTAGGAGCATGTTTCAACCCCTTTTTGGGTCTGTGTGCTTATAAATGCACATAAATGTTACCAGAGCAGTGAAACTCAGGAGTTGGCCTCCAAAAGTGACCTCTAACTAATCTTCACGGAGTTGCATTAGCAGCAAAATGGAAAGCAGGGCTTTGGGACTGACCTCGCTCTCTGCCACTGTAACAGGCCCTGCCTGTGAGTCAGAGGAAGCAAAGCCATGTCCCCTGCTGTAGGTTTGGTTACCAAAGTACAGTTACAATCCTATTTGGCCTGCAGAGCACTTTTTCAGAGCACTCTTTTTGAAAACTGTGTGGCACTACTTTAAAACCAACAGCAAAATGAGGTGCCAGCTCTTCCTTGGGGTGATTAGAGAGATTGGGGAAATGAGAGAGAGGGAGGGCTTAGGGGCAGTGGGGAGCCCTAATCTCCTGGAAGGGAGGCCCTGTGGCAGGAAAGTCTTGCTGTGAGGAGCAGGCAAACAAAGGGCCATCTGGGAGGAAAAAGGGGAAGGATGAGCACAGGGACGATGTTATTTTAAAGTGCTGTGACTCAAGTGGAGTGTTTGCTCCTTAGATTGCAGTGCTTTAATAAGGTTAGTGTTTAAACGAGCCTTTGAAGTTAACAGCTGCTATTGTTTGGCTGCAAATAGTTTTCTGAGAGGCTGGGTAACAGGGCATCTCTTTGCACCAGAGGGCTGTTCCCAGTGGCAGAGAAACAATGTGCCAGTTTTAGTCTAAAATAGTTGTAGACAATGTGAGAAGGTGGAAGGGAGAGGAGACCCTTCTTTGAGGGTCTCCCAGATTGCAGGCTTTTCTTTGCAGCCCTAGAGAATTGTCGAGATTATTTGGTAAAACCAAGCAGGTTGTTTGCTCTCCCCAGCTAAGCTGCAGTTTCCATTTTGGCTGTATCACCCTTGAGTCAGAGACGAAATGTTAATAGTGGAGTAAGGATTTAGTTTATGCTCTTTGTTTATTTGTTGGTGTTTTTGTGTACATCAGTCTTTCAGCAAGCACAGCTCATTCCAGGCCGTTTTTCTTTCAGTTACTCATCTGCATTCGGTAATTAAATCACTCGATCTTTGCCTTTCAGGGACTGCAGCAGCTAACAGCTGCAGGAGGCAGAGGAAGGACCATGGAGGTTTTGCCTGGGGGCCTGTCTGCTCTAGAGTGCCAGCTGAGTGGCTCACAGCTGTCTGGGCACAGCCAGAGGAGACATCTATCATACCTGTGTCATCCTTTTGGTCCCCTCAGTGAGACAGGATGGCTTTAAGTCCTCACTTCGGGACTTTAAGTGATATTTCTTATCTGGGGCTGTGTTTTACCACCTGTGACCCCTTCTCTGCTCTTGTCTGCAGCTGTTTCAGCAGTCATAAGGCAAATAAAATGGCCCTGCTAGTGCACAGCTTGGTGCACCATACAGCTTGTGGCATTCCCCCACGGTCTAAAAATCACTGTCTGGTCAGGCCAAGTGGGTCACTGTTGGTGCTCTCTGCTGTGGGGCTGAAAACTTGAACAGGCCCTGGCAAATCCTCCCTCGTCCCTGTGACAGTTTTAGGGATGATTTATGGTCCCAAGTATTAGCGCTGCATAGATGAATAGCATTAGCACTGCACAGAGAATGCTGCATTTAAATGTGTTGCTTGCTAACATACAATCATCTCTTCTAGGATGCACGTTGTTTTTTTATGAGACTGACGGCAGATCTGGCATTGACCACAACAGCATCCCAAAGCATGCAGTCTGGGTGGAAAACAGCATAGTGCAAGCTGTGCCTGAACACCCCAAGAAGGACTTTGTCTTCTGTCTCAGCAACTCCCTTGGGGATGCTTTCCTCTTTCAGGTTGGTTTGATTTGAAGGTTTTACAAAGTGCTTTTTTATTCTCCTTCATCCCACCAGCAAAGGAGGATATGTTAGCTCTGGTTCAGATCAGTGAAGAATCCTGCTGAACTCCAGTAGCTTTGGGATTTTCTTCTGGCAGTGCAAGAGGAAGGATACAATATATCCAGCAGCTGCCACTCAAGAGACCCAGCTCCCCATGTGAATCACTTACAGATCTGCTCCTTTTATTGACTGACTGGTCCCTGTTTGTGTAGATGGTTGGAAAAAAAAAGTAAGAATTAAGAAAGATTGTTACATCCCTGTAAAAACTGAGAGTTTTGCATGGTTTGCCAACATGCTTATCACATACAGCCCAGGCCAGTTACCATACAGCACAAACAATAGTGCATTAAATGTGCTGTAACACAGCCTGTGTCTTGTAAAAGACATATCAAAAATGGGACCTTATGGAGAGGCTCAAGGGGTTTAGAAAACCAGGAGGAGTTTGAAGTGCAAGGGGATACTTTAGACCTCCATATATTCTCCCAATGGTGCTGCAAAACCTAGTTCCCCCTCCAGTACTTGTACAAACCTTAGTCAGCATCTTGCTGTTGCCCAAGAGGAGGCTAAAATTGTGTGTTTCATTTCTTTAGTCAGAAAACAGAAATTTCACAGGGTACATTAAAAAAAAATAAGCATCCAGTATGTTAATCAAAGTCCATACATGAGCTGATGTGTTTCATTGAGAGGGATTTCTGTGTTTTGGTAAACTACTGCTTCCCTGAGTGATTTTTAGGATTTGGCATTCTACTTTCTTACAGCAAGGTGTCACTAATCAAGGTGTCACACGCTTGTAATTGTCAGCCTGTGCTCAAGTGGTGCCATTTCTTCCTCTTTTGATTCAGTTTTATTCACCAGAAGAATTCTTTAATTATTTCCCTTTCCTTTGACAAGGTATTCAGAGTGTTTTGCCTTCTTAAACCAGAAACTGCTCTTTGGTAGGATGAGCACACACACACACACACCCCCCCACCCCCATCATCCCTACCCTGTACTACAGAGCACATCTTTTAAATGGAATTGCCTTATAGGTCCTTGTGGCTGTCCTAAACAAGAGGCTAGATTCTCAAACTAGTGCAAAACAAAGGAAAAAACAGCAAACCATTCTGACTCCAAGGAGGTGGTGTTGGCTTACCTCCTGAAGAGACTGAATGTTCAAGAGGAGATTGGACGTGGCACTTGGTGCCATGGTCTAGTCATGAGGTCTGTGGTGATAGGTTGGACTCGATCCTCGAGGTCTCTTCCAACCTTAGTGATACTGTGATACTGTGAAAAAAACCCAAAACAAACAAGCAACTTTTTTTTTGTCTCAGACTAGCTTCTCTGCCAGCTTAATCTGAATTTTCCTCAGCTGTTAGTGTAAGACTGCACTGCTCCTTTCTGCTTTATGCCTTTCATGGGCAGGGCATACCGTGTTTTGCCACTGGGATAACTTCATCCAGGTGGTAAGTGTGGTGCTTGTGCTTGAAAAGGCTGT
The DNA here is from genome assembly GCF_026170545.1 of Melanerpes formicivorus. NCBI lineage: Eukaryota > Metazoa > Chordata > Aves > Piciformes > Picidae > Melanerpes > Melanerpes formicivorus. The sequence goes on along the minus strand of NW_027142363.1, from coordinate 10,906,580 downwards.
GGAGCACCACTTCCTCTTGATCTAACCATCCGAGCTGTAAAGTCTTTCCCATGCAGTTTACTAAGGAAAAACCTTAATTGTCATAAAACTAATGCCAGGGGATGGCTAAATACTGAAAAGTTCACATTCAGTACATGATTTCTTTTGTGGCCACCCAGGGTTATTCATGAGAAGCACTCTGTCATTATGCCAGGGGTAGATTTTCTTGTAACTTTGTGGGAAAAATAAAGAATGAACCTTTTCAATGAAAATAATTTAGATTGCCTTGCAGAAAATTTTCCTTGATATAGCTCTTCTGCCACAGAACCTATACATTGCTAGTGAAGCAGAGGAGAAAGGAGGAATGGGTTTGGGGAGAAGTGAAAGAAACCAGCTGCCCTGGTGGAAGTAATGTGTGAGTGACTGTGCTGTAGGGCTTGCTCTGCTGCGCTCAGAGCAGCTGACCACGTGTTACTTAACTGCTCCTGTCACACACATCCATCCACACATCACACACTGCTGTAGTAGTGACTTTGATGAGAAGAAACCGGGAGACTATTTCCGTCCTATGGAGACTGTGTGCTTGGGGAGAAAAATAGGGTTGCTTTGTAATGTGTACTGATATTGGACATCTTTTAACAAGCCTTCCCACTGCATTGCACCTAGAGACATCACATACCTCCTACACGATGATTCCTTGCTCAGTCAGTTCTTATCATGCCTACACAAATCCATTACTTGCAGATGTCACATGCATTTTCCAGGAGCTTGGAGCAACATGTGACACCGTATACTTATGTATCAGATGTTTGCAGCTTGTTTATGTGGTCCCTTCTGTTGAGAAGTGGAGTGATTCCCCATGCCTACTCATCTATCAGGAGAGCCTTCAGTTCCTGAAATTCTTTCCAGATTCTTTTTTTAAACAAAAAGGGAAGTTGATTCTAATGGTGTACAGTTAATATGTGAAAATTTAATAAGAGAAACCTTTTGCTATGATGGTTTTGCTAAGAATTACCAAAGCATACCATCTTATTGTAAGCCCAGTGCTACTGTCTGCTCTATTGGGGGCTAGGTTTCATGACCTGGCTGTAGGCAGTGGGTCCTCTACCTGCAAACAGTTGTTTTTATCAGAAATGCCTCAGCAAGAGGGCCTCAACATGTCTTCAGCAGTGGCAGTAAGACATTGTAAGACCCTGTCTGTGAATGAGAGCTTGGTAATGTTATTACCATGGCAAAGAACCTGACCAGTTGTGACTGCCAGGACAGTAGTAAGAGTGACCTTCTTTATCTATCCTGGCAACTGGAGAAGTCATACTGTGCTGTCTATGAATAGATTAGGTACCATCAGAAAGTTTAATTAGAACAAGGTGGTTTGGCACCTTGCTGCTTTTTCAGCCACAAGCCAAATGCCAGTGTGGTTCCTGCTAAAAGCTGACACTCAGAGAAACTCTGCTGTGACTCTGAGTTGGCTGTAAATTTAGTTTTACAACCTACAGTAAAAAGGACTAAAGTTTAATAGGACAGCTAAGATTTGCTTTTTATGTTGAAAGTCTGGAAAAGGAACACTGAAATATTCTTTGTTCTTTGTCAAAGACCTCTAATGGGAATGTACTCATGTGCCATGCTCTAGCCTTGATGATTCTCATAGAATTATAAAATCACAGAATGGGTTGCATTGGGAGGAACCTTAACATCATCTGGTTCCAAGATCTAGATCTCCAACAGTTGCTCAAAGCCTCCTCCAACATGGCCTTGAACATTCCTTTTTCCTAAAGTGCTACAAGATGCATAGGCAGGGACAGTACCACAGTTGTGAAAACTATGAAGAGCCTGCCTTTAAGGATAGCAACATTTTTGTTCAGAGTGCTTTGGCACCATCATAAGTGGCAAACTTGCTTGTCAATGCAACATAATAAAGCAACTCATAAGTATCATGGTCACATTTTATGCCATCAGTTTATTACTAACTGATGCATGCTAAAAAAGCTCTCTGTGCTGTGAAGAGCACAGAGGCTGGTATGTTCCTTGACTTAAGGAATGAGAGGATTTAGACAATGTCAGTAAGTCTTGGGCTACACATTCTGGCAATACTACACTGAAAAAGGAAGGTGATTCCTAAGACCTTGCTTGGAAACACAGCACAGGTACAGGTGCAATCCTAAGTGCCGAATGCCCAAGTGCTGACTCAAAAATGGCCTGTGGTTTTTATTACATCTCTCATCAGTCGATTTAAGGCTTTGAATCATAAGATCAAAGGGAAAGGAAACCCCTTTGAGTTGCATTTCTTAATCTCCAATTCATTTTAAAGAGGATGCTGACTTCTTTTTCCCCTCCCTCCAGACCTCCAGCCAAACTGAACTGGAGAACTGGATCACGGCAATCCATTCTGCTTGTGCCACAGCGGTGGCAAGGCAGCACCACAAAGAGGACACTGTCAAGCTTCTGAAAACAGAGATTAAAAAGCTGGAGCAGAAGATTGATATGGATGAGAAGATGAAGAAAATGGGTGAAATGCAACTGTCCTCAGTTACAGATTCCAAAAAGAAGAAGACCATACTGGATCAAGTAATCTCTCTTGCTTGTGTGAAATAAATCCCTAGCAAAAAGTGAAGGCCTTCTTCAGATTGACAGTATCCCCATCTCCTCCCACTATGCTTTGTGTGTGTGCTGGCTGAGCTCCCCAGGGCAGGCAGGACATATTTGCAGGAGAGCTGTGCTGGCTTGCCCTGGCTGCACCATTTCTCCACACAGCATGTACTAAGGTTCAGTGTGGGCTGTCCTGGCCTCCATGCAAGAGATTTGTCTAGCCACTCAGAGGTTGAGTGAGGGCTTTAGGGGCGTGAAGAGGCTGCCAAGCCACAGCAGTAGTATGCCTTAGGGAGGAGCTGGTTGTAGACCAACAAATGCTGCTTTTGCTATTGTCTTAGGTATGGAAGAGGCTGGTTCTTCTGCTGGCAGATGGGATGCAGAAGCCATCACTGTTTTCTGCTTGTTACAATGACCTCATGGCTGCAGCCCTGGCTGCCCCTTGAGATCGCTCCTTCTGACTTCAAGTGGACAACATAGCTGTATTTCAGAAGCAGAGAGCCTAGAGCAGATGTCTCTCCTGCTGCTGCAGCACCACCTTATTTTAAGAAACTAACATATGGCTCCTGTTTCATTAGTTTGTAGCTCTTTACCACGGCTGCCAAATGTGCCTGTAATGCAAACCATAGGGAAGGGCTGGGGCCATCATGCACTAAGCTAAAGAGATTTCCTACCTCGTGGAAGCCCATGAAGAGGGGGTGTAAAAGGGGGAGATACTTGTCTCCATTGAAGGGGCTTCACTCAAAGGCTGTCAGTCAAGAGTGAGGAGGCAGAGCAGTCTCTCTCTTTATATAACTGAGTTTTTCTGAACACTGAAACTGTTTCCTATCAGCAATTTGAATTATTTAAAGCCCTTACATAGGCTGATTATAGCACTCTTCCACTGATAAGATTAATTATCCCCAGTGTACTATGCTTTTTCAAGTATGGCAAGCTCTGTTGATGCTTACAGCAGTGCTGCTGCTGCAGCTGCTGGTCTGGGGTGCTCTGTATGTAGAATTTGGTAGGGTTTGGTCTTCCTGTTTCTCAGACGCCCTTGATGCATGAAGGAAGTCTCTTGAGGGACTGCTTAGAAAAGAATCCTAGAACACAAAGACATTTTAATCCTATTAATTAATGCTGTATCAAAGGAGCAGTTGTCTCAGGAGAAGACTTCTTCCATGAATGTATGAAAAAGTTGTTTTCCATCTAATGAAAACTATTTTACTACTTGTATCCTTTTGGGAGTTGAGAGGGTTGGGGAAAGTGGGAAAGCAGGGGGCTCAAGGGCTCTTGAGTGAGATGAGCATCGGTGACAAATGTGTGCTACTGGAAACACTGGCATTTTTTAAAGGTATTTACCTGCCTTTTTCTCCTTCTTTCCATTTCTCATGTGTCTCAATCCTCACTGTACATAGATCTTTGTTTGGGAACAAAATCTTGAACAGTTCCAGATGGACCTATTTCGGTACCGCTGTTACTTGGCTAGTCTCCAAGGAGGGGAGCTCCCAAACCCTAAAAGACTGCTGGCTTTTGCCAGCCGCCCGACAAAAGTTGCAATGGGCCGCCTTGGAATCTTTTCAGTCTCCTCGTTTCATGCACTGGTAAGTTTGAATAGAGGCCAGGGGTCAGCTTTGCCAACCTGCAAATGGCTTCATGTATCTGATGCAGAGATCATGTTGACAAAACAGCAGTCTGTACCTGGGAAGTGAGCCCTTACCTTAGTGTGCAGAATATTCTGCTTCCCGAAAGAGGCGTGCATCTATAGATTAAGAAGCAGATACTTTGCAAGCTGTAGCCTTATGGAAGTGGAGCACAGTGCTTCTCCTAAACACATGATTTTTCAGAATTTCCAGATCTACAGCAGAAACATTAGTTCTATAAACAGATGTTCTTATTACAAGACCAGGCTCATCTCATCTCTAATGTCTGTGTTCATGGACTTGGTCCAAAAATCCTGTGAAGTCAATGGGAGTTAGTATGATGCCCTCAGCATGTGTTGTTGGCTTACACCTTCTTGAACATGGCTTGCTTTCTACCATATATGTCTGTGTTGATGGGTTGGACTCGATGATCCTCAAGGTCCTTTCCAACCTAAGTGATACTGTGATACTGTGATATGGATTAAACCACTAATAGAATAGAATAGAATGGAATGGAATGGAATGGAATGGAATGGAATGGAATGGAATGGAATGGAATGGAATAGAATAGAATAGAATAGAATAGAATAGAATAGAATAGAATAGAATAGGTTGGAAGAGACCTTCAAGATCATCGCGTCCAATCTATCATCCAACACCACCTAATCAACTAAACCATGCAACCAAGCACCCTATCAAGTCTCCTTCTGAACACCTCCAATGATGGTAACTCCACCACCTCCCCAGGCAGCCCATTCCAATGGCCAATCCCTGTGTAGAACTTCTTCCTAACCTCCAGCCTAAACCTCCCCAGCGCCAGGTCAAGCCTGGGCCAGGGCTTGGCGACGTTCGGCCCTAAACCATCTGCACACAGTTCCTCAGGTGCCAGTTTTAAGCAAGAGGGAGAGCAAAAGTGATGAGATCAGTGGTCTGCTGTCAGGGCAAGCAGCCATTACTACCTAATATCCAGTCTCCTGTTGTCAACATCTGATGTTTTTGAGGGGGGAGGAGGGAAAATGTTCTTCTATGCTACTTACGTGGCAAATAACGTTTAAAAGGATTGCTTAAGTTGGTGTAACAACCCAGTCTGTAAAAATCCGAGGAAATGTCTTGCACAGTGATAGGTTTTTAATGAGTTTAAATCAACTTCCTATAGTTTCTGCTTGGACTCCTGAAGCTTCACAGGAATAGCTGAGCTCCACTGGTGTCTTGTAGATGTCAGCTGTACCCTTCAGTTGAAGCCAGAGCCGTAGTTCAGTCAGGGGCGTTGTTATTCTTTTATGTTTGAAGAGACGAGCATCATCATCCTGATAATTGCTGGTAGATTTATGTGTGTGTTTTTTTTTTAAGTGCCAGGCTGTAATTTGCATTTGTGCTTCTTTTTTTGCATCTAGCAAAGCGCTGAGCGTTGGCCTGAAAAACAGTCTGCTTCTTCATGCTGGTGTCTCTTGAGAGCCAAATGAAAAAAAAACCTGTTTTGAATGCGTTGTGTTTGAAAAGACACGTGCTTTCTTCTCTTCTGGCGTGTCCTCCTTTGCCCTCAGTAGCGTGGAGATGTTGCAGCGAGGCTCAGGCTCGAGCTGGGTGCTGTATGGAGATAGCATGGCATCGCTAGCTCTCCTGAAGATGTTCGCTAGCATGTTAGTCAGAGTATGTGCTAAGTCTCCCAGGTGCCTCTGCACAAATGTCCCAGGTACAACTAGGAAATGTCTCACAAGTCCAGGCTGTGGAAATGGAGGTGCTTGCAGTAGTGTTTATGTTCTCCTTTTCCTTGATTTCTCCATGTTTCTCAAGGAGGACCACCATTACCCCTGTACACTGCACTGGTTAGGCTGCACCTCGAGTACTGTGTCCAGTTCTGGGCCCCTCAGTTTAGGAAGGAGGTTGACTTGCTGGAACAAGTCCAGAGAAGGGCAACAAAGTTGGTGAGGAGTTTGGAACACAAGCCCTATGAGGAGAGGCTGAGGGAGCTGGGGTTGCCTGGAGAAGAGGACACTCAGGGGAGACCTTATCACTCTCTACAACTACCTGAAGGGAGGTTGCAGATAGGTGGATGTTGGTTTCTTCTCCCAGGCAGCCAGTACCAGAACAAGAGGACACAGTCTCAGGCTACACCAGGGGAGGTTTAGGCTGGATGTTAGGAAGAAGTTCTACAGAGAGAGAGTGATTGCCCATTGGAATGGGCTGCCTGGGGAGGTGGTGGAGTCACCATCACTGGAGGAGACTTGATGGGGTGCTTGGTGCCATGGTTTAGTTGTTTAGGTGGGTTGGATTGGTTGATGGGTTGGACACGATGATCTTGAAGGTCTCTTCCAACCTGGTTTATTATATTACTACTACTACTACTACTATTATTATTATTATTATTATTATTATTATTATTATTATTATTATTACTATTATTATTACTATTATTATTACAGCAACAGTTTCCTGGGTACAGCAGCAGCCAGCCTTCTGTTCGTCCTGTCTTTATATGAGTGTTTTTATCTGCTGCACCCAAATAACCAGTTTATCATCTTTATAGCTTGGGGCATCACTCAGAGATTCAGGTGTTCCCACTGGGGTTGCCAAATGACAGTCACACTTAGCTAGTTTCGGTTGTGGGAATCCTGTACAAAGGTGTTCCAGGAAGCGCACAGCCAAGTCGGTAGGGTGGGTCTGTCTGTGTGTCTGTCTAGCTTCACCTGGTGCTGATGTTCATACTTGCCATCTCCTACCACTCCCTTTTTTGCAGGAGAGGAGCTTGCTCTCCTAAGGCTACCTCCACTTGGGAAATCTACTTAAACTACAGCTTAAACACTTCACCTCTGACTAATGTTGCACTAATTTCTACCAGAGGTTCCTCATTTTGGAAACGCTCCCCAAATATTTGGTCTTGGTACAGGCAAATATCTTTAAGTTCCAATGGGTTGGCCACAGGCCATTTTTTAAGTACCCAGGCAGTTAATACTGCTCTTATCAAAAGGGTCATTGAAACTCCCTTATTTTTTTTTCCCCCTTGTGTTTTGCTCTCTCCTTCAAATGTTGCTATCTTTAGGGAAGTGCAGGCTTTAAATACCTTGAGCTATTTGAAAGCCTTTATCCAGCCCTGTAGGAATTACGAGTCAGTTCCAGGATGCCCAGAGTGCTTTCCATGGGAAACAGGAAAGAGAGAAACCAGGCATTTCAGAAGCAACATGCAAGTTTGGAAGTCTCATGTTTTGTGTGTCCAGCTTTGAAACATTGCTAGGAAGGAGATAAAAAACAGAAGAAAATAAAAAGAGCAAAAACCCAAAACTGTTTCTGTTGCTGAGGCTTTACTCTGTGATGATCAGGTTGGTTCAGAATGCCTCAGATTCAATGGCAAAGAATTGGGGGAGTGGTACTATCCATTTAATTGTTGATATTTGATGTTGGCAGAAGTGAGTTAAGTGGCAGTGAGAAGGAGGTAGCCTGGCAACGTCACCATTGTCCCTGTTGTGAAAACATGTCGTTGCTGTAGTGTTTGCCTTTTTTTTTCCAAAGCAGATTCTACTGTTTGTTGGATTATGTAAGCCACGGGGCAGTGGGATGCTGCAACCTTTCATTTTAAAACCATGTGGCTTTGACAGGTGGCGGCTCGCACAGGGGAGTCGGGAGTGAGGAGAAGGACACAGGCCATGTCCAGGTCTGCCAGCAAAAGGAGAAGCAGGTTTTCTTCTCTTTGGGGGCTGGATACTACCTCAAAGAAAAAGCAAGGCAGGCCAAGCATTAATCAGGTAAGTGTGTGGAAGTTTGTGATATTGTTGTTTTCAAGGTCTATTTGTTAGCGTGCAGAAGGCAGCTCATGGATCAGATCATGGATAGCAGCACTTGCATCAGGCTCTTACGCAGCTAACCTTGGCCTTGCCTGTTTAGTCTTTCATGGCCCGTAGTCATCTCATTCCACATCCTCTTCAAAAATCAGTGTCTGTAATTACAGATAAATACACAGCAGCTCCTAGCAAACAAGGTTTGGGATTGGCACCTCCTTTAGCAGAATTGATTTGATTTCTCCTGTTGTTGGGTTTCTGCTGCTACTGCTTTTGTTGGCATTACCTTCCCTAAACTCAGGACTAACAAAGCAGAAATGTAAAATAAATAGGACTTTTGGAAGGGGAAAAAAAAAAAGGTGCAGACTTGTTTGTTTCCTTAACATTAGGAGTTTGTAGAAGATTTAAAATGCAGCTGAGTTAGGGGAAAACTTGCTAAAGTAACAAAAAGCTTTGCATTTAGTAGGAACAGTCCTTGTTTTGCTTCAGATTTCTGAACTGCAAAAGCTGAACTCTTTCCAACAAGTCACTGCCCAGATCTCTCTCTAGAAAATGTGGTTTAATGTGGTGGGAAGGTGCTTCCCTGTTATTCTTTCCAAACATCCCTAATTATGGCTTTCAGTTTTTGAGACTCATACCTCATCTAATTGCAGGAAATGTAGGCTTTTCTTTCTCTTCTTTCACTTTTTGAGGGGAGAAAGGATTGGGATACATGTTGTTCTGTGCCCTGTGATTTTTTCCTGCGTTCTGTTAGAGCAGCAGTGGGTGTTTGTTGTGTTTAGCAGAGGATGAATGCTGAAAATTTGTTTATCTTGTTTCCAATGAGACATTAAAAGCTTTGTACTTATATACCTCCAATCAAGCACAATCCCTCATCCTGAGCTAGGATCCTGCCAGTGCTGTGTCTTCAGACCTGTCTTCTATTCCTGAACTCATTTTTTCCCCCCTCTCTTTTACATTCCCCAACCCCCACCAGTAGCCACCTCACTCCCCAGTAAGCAGAGGCACAAAAAGAGATTTTGTTCCAGTTTAAGGAGAAGTGATACTGGAGAGAGTCAAAGAAAAAGTGAAGTTTTGAGAAAGTAGCAGAATATCTACATGTAGTGCCTGAACACATTTCCCCTGCCCATGCATAGTAGCATGCAAACTATTGCCAAATTGAAGCAGTAAACTGTACATCCTTAAAAGGTCAGTGACCTTCTCCTATCCTGCATTGTCCCTGCTTCATTTTAGGTACAGAATAGTCAACAGCCAAACCCAGCAACTTGATCATCAAGCTGTGCTGATGTGGAACTATAAAACTGAACTTTTCAGTGTCACTTAAAAGCTTGTGCTGCACTAACAACTGTTTGACTGTCTGATGCAGTCCTGTGCACATCTGGGGTAGATACTGTAAATAATCTCAATTCTCACTCTGTCATTCCTCCTGCACAGAGTCCTGTTGATTTTGGCTCTCTGGCTTGTTCTGGGTTACCAGCTCTTATTTCATTAGAGAAGGGTAGCACTGACTTGGGGTACTTGAATGCTTGATAAGTACTTTTTGAAATCTGTTTTATTTCAAAACCAGCCAGAGGTGGAGCCCTTCTGATTTCTCTGCCTTAGGAGAGGTGGAGAAGCCTTCATTTCCCCTACCTTACAGGAGTGGAAACAGCACAAGAGAAGATAAAATTTGTCCAGCTCTACCAAGTCAGTTACAGACCACTAAGAAAAAATTGTCTCTATTTTTTCAGCATGATGCAATGTCACCAGCTTGTCTTTCACCCCCCCTTCCCTTTTAACAAGCTGATATTTTCTTTTTCTGTGTTTGAGATTAATGTTTATAGTTTTTAGCTTGGTTTCCATGCTATGTGTGAGATAGACAGTGTGTGTGCTGCAGGCGGTGCAGAGGTGCTTTCATGTTTTAAAGCAGAGTCACTCTGTTTCTCCTCAGGTATTTGGTGAAGGAGCTGATTCAGTAAAGAAGTCTCTTGAAGGAATCTTTGATGATACAGTCCCAGATGGCAAGGTAAAACAGCAGCTCTCCAGCTGCCTCCTTCACCCTGCCTTGGCAGCCAGCCTAAATGCAGCATCGACTCTGGGATGCAAGGGACGTGGAGCCTCTGGCAGAGGAGAGGCTGTAGCCCCTCTGGAAGGGTTTGAGCTGGTTGCACGTGATCAAAAGGGTTCACTGTATTCTGGCATCTGGGGGTGCCAGCCCCAGAGGGGTATTAGCACTACACACCAGGGAAATGTCTGCCCACAGGAGGACCTGGAGGCTGCTGGTTCTGGAAGATACCTCCTTGTGGCAGCGGTATGGGGTTTTTATAATTGAGGGTTGGCACAGCTATGAAGCAGAGGACTTTCTCTGTTTGTACTGATGTGCTTCTGTGAGCTTTTGCATCTGCAGCCATAATTACAACTGCTTTCTCTTTCCCCAGAGAAAGTTAGCTATGAAACAGCATTAAGACAGTGCTAAGAGACACATTCTTCATGCAGTGAATATGGGGTTTGCTGTGTGAGCTCACTTGGAGCAAACAAGGATTCTGCAGCTCCATCACTTCCTGGGGATATAAAGCTTGGGATGCAACTCAGATGTGTAAAAGCCAGGAAATTCAAATTAAGTGCTAAGATTTGCTATTTTAACATTGCTAGGTATAGGAACTATATCATCTAGGACAGTTTTGTTGGCCTTGGATTAGTTTACCCAGAAACACAGTGCATTTAATGTAAAGTCTTTGTTTTATCACTATTATTTTTCGTTGAATTCCTGGCTTCCCCAACAGCTATAGGATGAAATCCCAGGAAAAGTGCCTTGCACCAGTGTAGCTGTGTGGGTGGCATGGGAAGGCACACTTTATACTGCTCAGGTAAAACTGCAAAGTTTCTTGTCTAGACAAGCCCTCAATCTAGGCTTATGAATAAAATGCCTTTTCTGAAAGAGGGCTTTTTGATACAGCACATAAAGTTCCTCACACTTGTTCCTGATGAAGAGGGAGATTGGTTTTGCCTGGTAGAGTCATAATGGATTTTGTCTGTTTAGAGGGAAAAAGAAGTGGCGCTGAGCAGTGTCCATCAGCACAACCCCGACTGTGATATTTGGGTTCACGAGTACTTCACGCCCTCTTGGTTCTGCCTGCCGAACAACCAGCCTGCCCTGACCGTCATCCGTCCTGGGGACACCACACGAGATGTCCTGGAAATGATTTGCAAGGTAAAAGCTGTGAGCGTGCTCTGGAGCAGGGTAGAAGTGTCTGCAGCCCAGAGCCCTGAAATTTTCATGTTAGCACCACACAAGAAAAGTTCCTAGAGCTGGAGCTAAGTTTGGCATGGTGTAGGGAGAAGAAGGCAGGCTAAGTTTTTCCTTTTCCACTCTGGCCACTGTGCATGAGCCTCTGAAGTGCCTTTACACCCTGACTCTGCCTCTGCTGCCACCTCTCACAAACTGACCCATCCACTTCTCCTCCACTGGAGGCCAAGCTGTGTGCAGGACCTTTCTCCTGCTTCCCAACATCCTGGCTCCCAGCTTGCTTCCTTTCATTGTATGTTCCATAGCATGGTAGTGCAGTCACCCTGTCTGGGCCCGACCTCTGCCAAGTCCTTCCATGGGCCCGTTCCCTCCTCTGCCAGGCAAGTGGGGTGATCTCACCCTTTCCCAGGTGCCAGGTTGTCCTGCTTCCAGGTGCCGTTCCTCCTTCCTTCCCCTTGCTGCTTCCTCCCCTCCAGCTGGTGCGGAGGAGGAAGGCATGGAATAAACAGTGGTATCAGGAGTAGGAGAAGGTGCCTGTGTTTGCTGTCTGTATTGTGTAGTCAGACTCACCTTGTGTAGGTGGCAGGAGGGATGAGAGAGGAAAGCTTTCATGTACATTTGGGGGAGTGGGAGAAAAACCACCTGGATTTCTTTTCAAGATGAAGCATCAAAGACATCTGGCCATTAAAAAGAGCTACATCTCAGCAGTGAAGTTGAAATCTTTGACAAATTAAATACAAGCTTTTGGTTCTGGCAGCTCCATAATGTATGTTTTCTGCTAACTGGCTGACTGCAAGCTAGACCAAACTTGTGTCATGTGCTGTTCTGAAAAGTGAGTCTTTTGTACAACCACCACAAAAGAAAAGAAAACATTTATTACTATTAAACCCTTAACTTCAGGGACTTTTAGAACATGTTGCACATGCTTCCAAAGAGAGAGAAGGTGAGAGAAGAGCATTTGTTTGCAATAATTATACAGTCTGCTCATCTCTCTGCCAGGTGCACTACTAAAGAGCGCTGTAGCTTGTGAAAGCTCTTCATTGTATGTAGGAAAAGATGACATTTCTGTGAGAGAGGCAGAATAAGGAAGCTGGATGATGCATTATTTGTAATGATTTATGTTTAGGCTTTATATTTTCCTTTGGATAACAGTGATTCATTCAGTGGGCCAGATCCTTAGATGGAATAGATTGGTGCAGCTCCCCTGGTTCCAGCAGGTCTCTCACTATGTGATTGTTGTGGGTGGTGGTGTGTAAAGAGCAGGGGAGGTGGGTGAGTGTTTGTTTTTTCAAGAGCTGTTATCTGTTTTCTTTCTGTAAGAATTTTCAGTCTGATCAGTTTCACTGATGGATGTCTTCTTTTCTGTAGCATTTAATAATCAATCTCTTTCTCCTGTCTCTTGCATTCAGCTCATTTTCCCCCCCCTTTAATATCTGATCCACATCATTTCACATCAGTTTGCCATCTGCCATCTGAGAACCAGTCAAGTTCTGGTATAGTAAACATTTCAAGATCTACATTTCATATAAACCTCTTCATGTTTGTAGATGTGGTAAAATCTGTCTGTGCTGTTAAACTGAGCTTGGTTATTATGTTGGGGAACATTAAATGCACTCAAGTCATTGTAGAAAATGTGTTATTTTACTAACATTGTTGCTTGTTAGCATGCAGCAAATTAAGTTTTGGAGGCTGCTTTGTGCCACTTTTTAAGATTGGAGGAAGGGAAGATTAAAGCATATTTTGAAGTGGTTTCTCAACGATTTCTCCTAAGATTTAACTAGTAACATCACTTGGAAGGCAGGAAAAGTCAGAGTATATGCATCAAATTGTTTCCTGCGGACAATACTGATCAGTGTGAACATGGGTGTACACATTGCTAACATTTGCATAATAATTGTATGTCTTAAAATTGAGTAGAAACACACACACTGTATACAGATTTAGGCAGAGCCAGTACGGAGAGAAGAACATCAAAAATCAAGCACAGAAACTACATGGTGGAGAGAGGTGATTCTGCCACTTTGCTCTGGTGAGACCTCACCTGGAGTACTGTGTTCAGCTCTGGAGCCCTCAACACAGGAAGATCATGGGCCTGATGGAGCAGGTCCAGAGGAGTGCCATGGAAGTGATCAGGGGGCTTGAACACCTCTCCTACGAGGACAGGCTGCAGGAGCTGGGGTTGTTCAGCCTGGAGAAGAGAAGGCTCCAGGGACACCTAATAATAACCTTCCAGTACCCAAAGGGGGCCTACAAGAAGTCTGGAAAGGGACTGTTTATGAAGGTCTGTAGTGATAGAATATGGGCCAATGGTTTCAAACTAGAGAAGAGAGATTTAGATTGGATGTTAGGAACAAATTCTTTAGCATGAGGGTGGTGAAACACCAGAACAGGTTTCTCAAGGAGTAGTTGAGGCCCCATCCCTGGAGAAATTCAAAGTCATGCTCAACATTGCTCTGAGCAGCCTGATGTAGTAGAGGATGTCCCTGCTGACTGCAGGGGGTTTGAACTAGATGGCCTTCAGAGGTCTCTTCCAACCCAAACCATTCTGGGATTCTATGATTTTATGAATTTTAAAAGTTTTGTTTTCTTACTATCTGCATTTTTGAAATAGACTTGTGTGAGAGGAAAGAACCTTAGGTCTCTGGATCTGTGCTCAGAGTTTCTGAGGAGTTACTTAAACCTGATGCTCTGTGGGCTTACTTTGATTTTGAGCTGGTATTGACCCTACTGAAAAGTTTGAGCCACACAAATGTGAACCCAGAGTAATAGAGAGTGATGGCTAGCACGTTTCCATGGTGCTGTCATTTTAGCACTAATGATGTTCTCCCCTGCCCAGGTGAAAGAATATGTCTGTCCCTTGCTTTAAGTAGAAAGGGGAACTGAAATGGATGAGTAGTTCGAGTTGTGTGCCAGCTCAGTACACCGTGCAAAGCCTGTTGAATTGGATCACACCCCAGGCTGTAAATTCTTCTTCAAGAGCATGTTGGTTAAGCTGTCACGTTATGCTTTAAAGTGGTTTAGCTGTCTGATTTAGGCCAGACATAGCCAGAGTTATTAGGAAAGAAATAAATAAACCAAGAGGCTTATTTGGACTGCTAAATTTGTTCAAATACCTTTTAGCAAAAAAAGTAATTTGGGTGGGCTTGAAAGGAGGTTAGCATCATTAAAGCTGCCCTGCTTCTGCTTCTGCCTTGCAGCATAGGGATGCAGCTAGACCAGCAAAACAGAAAGGAAAAAAAAGTGGGTTAATGGTATGGCTTTTAAGGCAGGCTGGCTGTGTCCACTTTAAGAGGACCTTTCCTTGCCCCTGTTTGAAACAGTTTAGCCAATGTAAAGTTTTAAGGTAGCAAAGCCATGGTATTGCTCAGGTCCTGAATGGTGATGACTCCCGTCACCTGCCTTGGATGGGACTGTAATGTAGTGGATAAATGGCACTCACCCAATGCCTATGGTGTTTCTCTGAAGAAATTAGTGAGTGGCTAAAAATATATGTGACTTTTATCCAGTGACCTCTTTAGATGATGCTGTGCTCTGGCAAAGTTCAGGGCTTCAGTGCAACATTGGTCGATTTGCATTTGGCTTCTTTCTGCTCTCTGAAATGGCCAGCACACAGGATTTTCTCAGAACTCCCTGCAAAGATGTGTGAAAATGGAGGCATTGGTGGTCACCTCCACACCTGATGCCATGCCCATATCAAAGCAGGCAGAAGCCCTGTCATTGATGGCGGGGGTGGAAGATCAAACTACTGCCTTGGGGAAAAGTTGCTCTTTTAAGATGTTATCAGGGTTCAGGCTGTAGAGTGTGTTGCAGGCAGGTGTGAGTGCACCCTGCCCCTGCCCCAGGGCAGGTGATGGCTCTGAACTGATGGTGGTGGGATGCCCCTGGCTCCACAGGGAGCCCAGTATGGCTGAGCGTGAGCTTCCTGCCCATCACTGCAGCTGAGGCAGCTCTTGGCCTGCTCCCAACAGCTGGAGGCCCCAGACTGGATAATTTGATGTCCTTCTACAATAGGTTGTGATTTCTGTTGACCTGGGGCAGTCTGGAAAGCGTCCCTTTGGGTCTCCTCTGCCAAAGGAGGATTTTCAAAGTCACTGTTGGAAGCAATATGAATTACCAGCTGTGGACAAGGGCTCTCTCCCCATGCCTGGCTTTAGTCAATGACATATAGATTGTCAGTATAGGTCTGGAAGACAAGCATGGCCTCATGTTGCATAAAACACAGCACGTGTATAAGAGCTTTGCCTGAGGAGACCATGAGAACATACATCATGGTGGCAGAAGAAAGCTACCAGGTTGCCTACCCCTTAATGTTTTTTCTACATAGAATTTTTTCCCAACCAACTTTGCTGCAAATGGTTCAAACATTTTCCCTCTGGATGTGGAGCATGCAGCCTGTGTTTTTGTTTAATTGGTGTGCAAGGTGCTCTTTGGTTGTGTCAAGGGACAGTAAAGTAATCTGACCAGAAGCTAATCTAGGACTCCTCTGTATGATTTCTGAGCCATTAAAGCCAGCTCTGCTTCCCTTTAATTTCTGGGATGTTTGTATGTGTCTGCCTTGTGAGAGAGAGATCCAGTGAAAAGAGTCCATAAACAATGAGCAAAGTATGCAAAGGGCTTATCAAAAAATCAAAATGGCGAGAGGGCAAGGACCTTCACCTCTTTTTATTTTGGCCCTTGATAGACTTAAAAGTCTTGATTTAATTTAGTAGGTATTTGACTGGATTATGGAGGTTATTCCATTTCAGATACTCAATTTCATATGAGGGTAATTTGGTCCTTGAATTGGATGTATTTGACCGTAGCACTGATGTAGAGTGCAGCAACAGATTTGTCTTTTTGCTAGCTTCTTCATTCGTGGGCTAATCTAGACTTACAAAAACATTCACTGTTCTCTGAGAATTTGCTGAAGGATTTACTAGGTCAGTGTGTGATCTTTTCCACAGGGCACTCGGTGTACGTTACTCATCATCCGTACTGCGTGATCAGTCAGCTGAGTCTTGGTGTATCATCCTTTTGGCTTGAACTGGATAAGCAAGGCTTTAAAAGAAACATAATAAAAAGGCAGCAATGATATTCTTGCATGAATTTTTCAGATGAGCCATTGTTTTAGGTACAACCTAGGTAATTTTTTTCATATCAAATGGGAAAGCCAATGCATAAAGCATTTAATAATGGGATTTCCAAAGTGGCAGCAGGGAGAATTTACCTCCTGTATTTGTGGAACCACTGGAGTTTTTTCATTAGCTTTAGTCAACAGTTTGAAAGTAACTTCTGAATGACATCCTTTGTGTTTATCATAATTCCAATGCATTTTGATTACACACTATGTTAACCTCTGCTTAAATCAAGCTTTTTAATTGTGCTGAGAAAAGGTCATTAACATCTCCCAGACCAAATGCTGTATCCTCAGCTAATTATAGCTAATTCATTAAAATGGTATGACCTGTCTCTGCTGGGATATAATCCAGTATGCAACTCTTGGCTTCTTTTTAGCCTTATAAAGCAAGTGCATCCTGAGCTGGTTGGAATTTAGAGGACATGCTTTTTGTTCTTTTTTGATATATTAACCTTGCTTGCACTTTATCACCTCATACTTACCCCCTGAGTTGTGAAGTTGCTAAAAACCCCAAAACAAACAGAAAAAAGCTCTCCTGTTACGTTTTCCTCTGCTAGCAGAACCTTTGTTTTCTTTCTTGTGATTTTAAATTTCCCATGATTACAAAAGGTATTCTCTGAGTCTTCTGCTCTAATAGTGTTTGCTGATTTGTGCAATAGCGTGGGAGGGAGCAGAACTGCCAGATATGCAGGACCAAAGAGGCTGCACAGAGTACTAGCACTGCCCCTGGCGTCCTGGTCAGTAGTCGTTAAACGAATGCTTATTCCTGGGAAAGAGGAGGAGATTCAGGTTCTTGCTCAGGTTAGGAGACGATGGGCCTCTTATGTTGGGGCATATTTTTCCTGTGAATATCAGGCTGTTCTGCAATTATAGATGATGTGAGCCATTGCATTTCTGTTCTAAAGCCTCTTCTCCTTTACTTGCAGACACACCAGCTGGATTACTCTGCTCACTACCTGCGTCTTAAATTCCTGATTGAAAACCAGATCCAATTTTATATACCAAAGCCAGAAGAGGATATCTATGAACTGGTAATGCTCCCTACTAAGCAAAATTAAATGACACTTGGTAGGACACTATTAATTAGTGTTTATCTGACATTTGTAATATGCAGAGTTATGCTTTTCAACTTGCAATTAAGATGCTTTGCAAACCAGAACAAATTGGCCTACAGTAAAGTAACCTCTCCAAACATTTCATCTTGATGAGAGTGTTGGTATGTTCAAGAGGGTATTGGATGTGTTTAGTAGTCATGAGGTGGTGGGTGACAGGTTGGACTTGATGATCTTTGAGGTCTTTTCCAACCTTATTGATTCTATGATTCTACTTAGTGTTGTGTTTGTGCACACATGTGCCTGTGTGGAAGAGAGAGAGAGAAGGAACAGCCACAGCTAATGTGTGAAAGTGACCACAGCATGCTTTTAAGCTCAGTTTCTCTCAAGGTTGTCTTTTTTCCTGTTGTTCATATTGTCCTTGGCAGCTTTAAAGACAACCTTGAGGACTTTTTGTTTGGATCACTTTGCCTGACATTCGAAGAGGGGAAAACGCACCAGCAGTTGGCTGGTTTGGTTTGCTGTTCTGTTGGTGGGTTTGTTTGTTTGTTTGTTTGTTTTGCCTGAATGGGAAGGTCAACGTTGAGGTTAAAAAGCTCTGCAGTTATGTGTGAGAATACACTTCCCTAATTGCTCTAGTTGAAATGTCTTTTTTTTTTTCTCAATATCATTCATCTCAAAAGCAGACTTCAAAGTAATTTTGAAATGAGAGATTAAACAAACAAACAAACAAACAAAAAAGACCAAACAGATTTAGTGTCATGCTTTAATTCTGTGATTTTACACAGGCACGCTGGAAAGCTTTTAAAAGTCCTTTTCACTGGTGGCTGTTCTGTTTACACAAAGTAATACTTTGAAAGCTTTGGCTGCTGCTGTTAATTTAGAGAAGAAGTTCTGGGATTTGCCACTAATGATAGCAACCAGAAAAAAAAAGGAAGAAAAAAGGGGGAGAGAGAAAGTGCTAAGGCTGGGAAGTGAAATACAGTTGGGAAAAACTAAACCTCAGAGGAGGCAGATTTTAGCTTTCATCGCCGGGAACGACTGTGGTGACTTGTCTTATAGAATAAACCAGGTTGGAAGAGGCCTTCGAGATCATCGTGTCCAACCTATCATCCAACACCACCTAATCAACTAAACCATGCAACCAAGCACCCTATCAAGTCTCCTCCTAAACACCTCCAGTGATGGTGACTCCACCACCTCCCTGGGCAGCCCATTCCAATGGCCAATCACTCTCTCTGTGTAGAATTTCTCCCTAACCTCCAGCCTAAACCTCCCCTGGTGCAGCTTGAGGCTGTGTCCTCTTGTTCTGGTGCTGGTTGCCTGGCAGAAGAGACCAACCTCTGCCTGTATACAACCTCCCTTCAGGTAGTTGTAGAGAGCGATAAGGTCACCCCTGAGCCTCCTCTTCTCCAGGCTAAGCAACCCCAGCTCCCTCAGCCTCTCCTCACAGGGCTTGTGTTCCAAACCCCTCACCAACTTCGTTGCCCTTCTCTGGATACGTTCCAGCAAGTCAACCTCCTTCCTAAACTGGGGGGCCCAGAACTGGACAAAGGACTCAAGGTGTGGCCTAACCAGTGCAGTGTACAGGGGCAGAATGACCTCCCTGCTCCTGCTGGCCACACTGTTCCTGATGCAGGCCAGGATACCATTGGTCCTCCTGGCCGCCTGGGCACACTGCAGGCTCATGTTCAGCCTACCATCGACCAGTACTCCCAGGTCCCTCTCTTCCTGGCCGCTCTCCAGCCACTCTGACCCCAGCCTGTAGCACTGCATGGGGTTGCTGTTGAAAGGTTATTCAGTTGACATAGTCACCAGTTAGTGTTCATTCTGGAAAAATGAAATTAAACCCAAAACCTCTACTGTAGTCAGTGGGACTATGAGCATGCCAGGAGGTTATACTATAGATAGGTGCTGCACAGGTGTATCTAATGTAGTAAAATTAGAACAACACACATTTGTGTGTTTGCTTGTGTGTGTTGTGTGTGCATGCTTGTTTCTATCCCAGTTTAAAGCTATGCTTAAATTGTAAATAAGATTTAGTTCCTTCCAGAGAATTCGGTTAAGGGGCTGGACAAATTTTTCTAAGAGGCTAAGCAAAGTAAATAGTGATAAATGTATTTAATTTAATTGGCTCTGCAGATTCCTGTAGAGTTTAGGAACACAATGTTTTCATTCTCTTTCTCTTTGCTCCTTCTTGTCTGCTTTGCTTCTGCCTTATCTTTGACCTTGCGAGCTGAACTGTCTTCTGTTTAGACTGTAAGATACGGGGGGGAGGGAGAGGAAGCAAGAGCAGCCTGATTTTGATGTAGACCTCTGGGCTGCCCAGGGGGGGTTGAATCTGTACAAGGGGGTATTTCTGATTGGTTTTGAACTGTAACTCTGTGTGTGTGTGTGTGTGTGTGTGTGTGTATAAACATATATATATATGTACATATATATATGTACATGTTTTATTACCTTCTATAATTTCATCTTTGGTCCATTTTTGTACATATAACTCCACTTTTGCTTCCAAGTTCTGAGTTTGTCTGGTAATTTACTCCAGAGGTAAATTTTCCAGTTTCCAAAATAGAATAGAATAGAATAGAATAGAATAGAATAGAATAGAATAGAATAGAATAGAATAGAATAGAATAGACCAGACCAGGTTGGAAGAGACCTTCAAGATCATCATGTCCAACCTATCATCCAACACCACCTACCCACAACAGTTTCATGAAAAATCTGAGTTACTTTATTTAGTTTGTTTAGTGTTCTGGTTCTGTTCTGGTGCAGTATAACAAAACTGATGCCTGTTTTCCAGACTCCTGAACAGGTCTCTATAATACTATCTGCTGTTGATGTCACTTTGCTAGAGCTGTCTGCCATTTGCTGGAATGCTTTTATAGGCATATGTTACTGAAGAAAAGGAATTTCTGAGGATCATGCTCCTTTTTCTTGCAGAATCTATCAGATATGTTTAAATAAGAGATGGAAATTTATATCAGATACATTTAAATAAGAGAAGGAAATGTAATACCCATGTTCCATTCCTCTCCAAAACATTAGCAGTGACACTTTGTGTACAGACAGTCTCTTGAAAGCACATTAAGAATGTTGCACAGGGTTGTGGGGGCAGTACAAGAGGGATGTGGAGGTGCTGGAACGTGTCCAGAGAAGGGCCACAAGGATGATCAGAGGGCTGGAGCACCTCTCCTATGAGGACAGACTGAAGGAGTTGGGGCTGTTCAGTCTGCAGAAGAGAAGGCTCCGAGGTGACCTAATTGTGGCCTTCCAGCATCTGAAGGGGGCCTACAGGAAGGCTGGGGAGGGACTTCTCAGGATCTCAGGTAGTGATAGGACTAGGGGGAATGGAATGAAGCTGGAGGTGGGGAGATTCAGGCTGGATGTGAGGAGGAAGTTCTTCCCCATGAGAGTGGTGAAGCCCTGGACTGGATTGTCCAGGGAAGCGGTTGGGGTGCCGTCCCTGGAGGTGTTTAAGCCCAGGCTGGATGAGGCTCTGGCCAGCCTGCTGTAGTGTGGGGTGTCCCTGCCCATGGCAGGGGGGTTGGAACTAGATGATCCTCGTGGTCCCTTCCAACCCTGACTGATACTATGATACTATTTAACATTAGGTGCTGTACCAGGCAGCTATACTTTTAAGCACCTTTTGTTGTTTAAGTGTCGGAGTGTTTTGGCTGAAGTTTGATGTGCTAGTCTTTTTTGCTTTGTGTAGGATGGCACTTTTAGGTGGAACCAGGAGACTAGAGGCATCATCAAAAAGTCTTGCAGGTAGAATGAGGTGGGGTTGAAGGCACTTGAGCTGCTGGAAAATGTAGCCCTGCTAAAGGGTGCTTGGATGAGACCAGAAGTGCAAGAGGAAAAAAAGGGCAAGGAAGGGAAAATCTTGAGAAAAAGAAATAAGCCCCCCCCCCCCCCCCCCCTTCCCCCTCATAATAGTAATAATAAATAGAACAATAACATCTCTTTAAATTTGTTTTGGGGTTTTGTAAATAATATTACTAGTATCCAAAAGCTTCTAAAAGAGACACTGTGAGGGATTGAAGTAGCTCAAAGGAGCAATGCTGTTGTCAGGAAGAAATCCTGTCCCCAGGCACTCCCTGGGATGCTGGTATTGCTATCAAATGTCTCTGTGCAGAGACCTGGGCCCCACACTGGGTCCAGAGGGGACTTTCCCCAGGAGCCCATGGCGCCAGCTGGCAGCTTCATGGTGAGAGCTGCCACAGTCCAAATATGCTGCCTGCCTTTGGTGTCAGGATGGCAGATCCACAGGGCACAGAAATGAAAGCAGTACCAGAGGGCTGCTGTCGGACAGACTCCCTGATGTAGGCAGCTCAGCTGAATCCCTGTGACCCAGTTATTTGTCTCCCATTCAACAGAGATTCTGGCTTGAAAACAGCATCTTGGGATGCAAACAGCAAGTGGCTCCTGTTGTATAATACCTAATATTTGCAGTTAAACAGATGTGTAAGTGTTGAAATAAGCAAGAGAAAAAAATTATATATATATATATATATATATTTATGGAAGCCCTTTACTAATAAGTTACTCTCCTCTTTCAAAGAAATGGTTTAAATACTTCAGTCCAAACATTGATGTCACTTAGTTTCAAAATGTTAATTATTGTCAGCTGTTTTTCACACACTCATACCAGCATGTAAACAAAATTCATATTTACCTGTGGGTTCTCATTCACATCTGGGTATGATTTTTTTTCCCCAAACCAAAAGGGTGGTTTGTTACCTAAGTACTAGCCTGTGCTATGAAAAACCAGCTTCAAACCTGTGCTGAGCAAGAAGTTTACAGTGTGCCAAAGCTGCCCCAACACAGGAAATACAAGAAATAGGGCTGACTCAGAGTGACTAAATATGTGACTTTGTGTATAGAAGTGGGATCACCCTGCCTCAGGTGGAATGATAGGCCCCAATACAAGCTCTTTTGTTTGGAGCTCGGGACGGGACTTGGGTTCAGTAGCGAGCCACACAAGGGAGAACATAAGGGATTTAGAAGCACAAACTGTGTGAGCTGTGGTAGAGTGGTGCAGGCCTGCTGAGGGATCACTTGGCTCTTGAAAGGCAGAGTGAATTGCATGAGCATGTGTAGGCTTCTGGGTTGTTACCTAGGTGTGAATTTGTGCTGGTCTCCCAGGAAAGATGTTAATGACCATTTCAAAGACTTGGGGGCTTTTCTTGGTACAGATAAACATAAACACAAACACGTTAAAGGTGACATTTCATGCTAAGAAAGAGCTGCAGATAAAACCTGATAGTCTTCTCACAATCAAGAAATGCATTTAATAGACAAAATCCCTCCTTGTTGTTTGAATGCCAGTGAGTAACAGAATTTTTGCAGCATCTTAAACAAAATCATATAAAAACTTTAAATGCTGTCTACCCATAAAATATGACAATGGGAATAAAAGTTCTGTTTCTTGTGCACTCAAAGTGATATTGACTGAGTGAAATAGATGTGTCCTTGCTTTTGTAATGGTGGCAGTAAAACTCCTTCTTCTTCTCTATCTGTGTTCTACTTGTAAATCTTATTGACATTACCAGTAGGTCTCACACATACAGAGAGAAACTATTTGATAAACAATAACCACAGTCCATTTCTTCTGCCTGTAATGGAAATAAAAGAGAGGGGGGGAAAAAATCCATTCACAATGATTGCAATTAATGTATCCTCTCACAGTAACAGATTTTTGTGGATTTTTGTTTGCAGCTGTACAAAGAAATCGAAGTCTGTCAGAAAATTACGCAGCAGATTCAAATAGAGAAGTCTGATGCATCCTCGGATATTTATGGTGAGTTTCTCCTTGAGTTGTTTTTATTCTTCTACCAAGTCAATTCTGTTGTGAGCAGGTTCTTGCTTGCTATTCATTTGGCCTACCTGAAAGGCCTGTTGGAATCAATAAGAAAAGCACATCTGATTCCTGTGCCATGCACAGAAAGCTCGCTCCCCTGCCCTGAAGCAGGACAGTTCTATTCGTAATGCACTGAACGCTGTTTTTCCTGGTGATTGAGCTGTAGGATGTGCAGCTCTATGATGGGAGCTATGATGGCAGAAAGGACAAATGTTTTCCTGTTCTTGTAGTTTCTCAGAACACCACCTACAGAAGTTGTGCAGCTGAGCATCAGTGAAAACAGGATCCTTTGGCAGTTGTCATATCTTACGTGAACACCTGCATCGTGGCATTTGTGGGGGCCCTGCACTGGGGCTTGGAGAGGGCTGCCACTGTAGCTTGCTGCTGCTAGCAGGCTAGGAGGCTTTCCTTCTCATCACTCTTTCCACCAAACATGATGGTGGGGATGCAGCCAGGCAGCTGACCCAGAAGAGGCTGCTTGATCTGTTTCCCCTCCTCCTGGGGACACACAGGGTGGGTCCCTGTCTCACCTTACCATTTTTGAGGCTAGGGGAACCAGGTCACAGCACACACCCAGCCCTCGAGGATGCCCCTTGGGCTTCTGGAGCTAGAATCTGGTATGTCATAGAGATGTGTGCATAAAACATAACACAGGGGAAGTCCTCCCTGTGTAATTTCAGCAAAATCCCTAATGTTTGCATGGGGGGTGGTCATACTTCTTAGCTTTCAAGTATTTCAAGTTACAGGCCTCCAGCCTGGTGAGTTTGCCCTTTGGTCTGACAATTACAGTTCTGTAGTGTATTTTAAAGTTATTTGTGCAACCTACCCTGCAGGAAGCCAATCTGCATCTTCTCACTGTTTATCTACATATTCTGTTTTAATGACTAGAACAATTCTGAATCCCCTAAGTGCTTATTATACAGCTGCAGGCCATTTGAGTTCTGCTGCAAAGCAGTGGTGGTGTTGACTGCGGTCTGAATATTGAAGGCTTAAGAAAGAAATATTAACCAGCACAGTGATGGCCCTAGGTTCAATAATTATGCTGTGCCTGAAAGCACTGCAAGAGTCAGGAGTATTGTGGCTTTTCCTGTCTATTTATTTTCCTTCTGTTGAAGTGATAGATGGGAAAGGCCATGAAATGCACTGTCATGTCTTGTGAAATGAGATCAGCTGTGAGACGTGGGATGTGTCTGTTTAGTGGCTCTGACCCTGCGAGGAGGGAATGCTAAGTGCACCCCAAAAAAGCTAACCTTGCTCTCATTGAAATGGAATGGCAAAACTTATTTTGACTCTAATTGGTATCAGGATTTCTGTAGCCTGTATGTCTCTTGTATAAACGCCACAATGTGTTCATACAGTGACAAGTGTGTATGAAATACATGTGTATAGGGGAGCGTTGATAGAATCATAGCATGGTTTGGGTTGGAAGGGACCTCTAATGGTCATCTAGTCCAGCCTCCCTTGCAGTAAGCAGGGACCTCCTCTACTCCATCAGGTTGCCCAGAGCCCTGTTGAGCCTCACCTTGAATATCTCCAGGAGTGGGGCCTCAACCACTTCCCTGGGCAACTAGTGTTCCACCACCTTCATGGTAAAGAACTTGTTCCTAACATCCAATCTGAGTAGTTTGAGACCATTACCCCTCATCCTATTTCTACAGGCCTTTGTAAACAGTCCCTCCCCATCCTTCCTGTAGGCTCCCTTCAGGTACTGGAAGGTTATTAGGTCTCCTGGGAGCCTTCTCTTCTTCAGGCTGAACAACCCCAGCTCCCTCAGCCTGTCCTCATAGGAGAGGTCTTGGTGCTGGGGAATGTTAAAGATCCTTTCCTATGTATGTTAGGTACATTTGAGATATTAGTTCTTTTAGTCTCTATAATAGCATCATCAGTATGGACTTTTGCAATCTAGAGAGAAAGCTACAGCAGAACTGCAAGCTACAGCAACACAAAGATCAGAGCTTTAAAGTTTTGACATAGGTTCTTTTTAACAAGGTGGCTTAAGGGTTCTTGCTACTGGTTTTGTTTTGAAAAGAACCTGAATCAATAACATGACCACACACTCTCCATGCATCTAAGCATCAGTGTAAGTCTTTGTGTGAGCAGGGCTGTCTTTGAGAGTGGTTCTCAGTCAGATGGGCAATGCTGGAGGCTGCTCTGCCCCTTACTGACACTTCAAAAAGTGCTGGGAACAGTCAGGAGCAAAAATGAATGCCTAGAGTGCTTAGAGACTTTTTATTCTAATGATGACTTATTTTTCCATGCAGCCTTCTTGCCCATTTAAAACATACATGTCCAAATGCCCTGTGCCTTGATTTCTCCAGAAGAATTAGAGAAGTCTTCATTTTGAAAATGGATGAGATTATGAAATCCATTAGTAACATTACCTGTTGCTGTTGCTCATATTCCAGCTATAGCAATAATAATACTTGTAAACCACCTTGAATTTTCAAGGTACTTCCCAAGCAGCTATTAATTAATCCTGACAAAGTACACTTAGTGTTGTTGACTCCATTGAACAGACATGGTGTCAGAGATAGGGAGATGAAGTACTTTCAGTAAAGGTGCAGTTATGTCAGGCCAGTTCAGCTTACTAGCCTGGCAGAAAGGTAATAAAAGAAGTGAATAGCCATCTACTGTCTTTGCAAGCTGGTTTGGGCAAGCTAAGAGATCCTGGTGCTGGAATGGGGGCAGAGCTGCCCCTTCAGGCATTAGCAGGTCTCTGGAGGAGCTTCATCTTTGTGCCAGAGCACACCATGAATTCAAGCGACATAACAAGGATGAAGGAGAGTGTTTCAGGGAAAGATTACTTGGTGTTTCCACTCCCACCAGCATGCCTCTGGTAAGAGGCACTCCTGGAGTGTCTCCAGTATGCTGGACCTTGGTAAGGTTGAATCTATCAGTGTGATGCTGTTGCTGATCCCTGAGCACATACATTCATGCCTCTCCCACTGGAACCAGCCCCTTGTCAATGTTGGTACGGGCAGAAACCAGGGCACACCAGCAATAATGTTTTTTCCTTCCAGCTTCTGTATGCACTGGGAACATGCTGGCATATTTGTGAGTGGTAGTCTATCTCAGGGGGCTGAGGTCATTTTCTGGAGGTGGATTTTTTCTGATACTCTGCTGGTTTGGTGGGGCCATGTGCGCTCATTGATGCAGACTTTTGTCCTCCTGTCATCAAAGCTTTGCAGTGAAGAAAAGGCTCTGTCAGGTCACCACCCGTCTCTCCACACCTGTGTTTCAGAGTCCATGCAGAGTTTGATAATAATCTTTTTGGCAGTGATGCCATCTTATGCAACTGCTGTTGCTCCCACCCACTCCTGCCCATCCTCTTATGCAGTGCTAGTACACGTGCTTGTGTGCAGCACCTGCAGAGTTCAGCTTGTTGGAAACTCTGCGTTCATACGATGCTTGTGTGTACACAAGCTACACATGCCTTCACCCATATATGCAAATCAGTATGTATATGTGAGTATATATTTATACCTGCATCTGTACACACCCCCACACCCTGACACCCCCACTTGACTGAGGTATTTCCCATCTGGATGAGTTCCCTGCTCTGCATGGCAGTGAAAGCATTTGCACCAGCACAGGGTGGGGCAGAAATACTGCTTCAGATTGTTTACCAGATCACAACCGTGGAGATAAAACTTGGCCTATGGCCACATACCCTGTCTGCCGAGGGGCTAAGTGTGTTTGTGAGGTGACCATTTTGAGGCAGTTGCTAATTGCCCATTTCTCATCTCTTAAAATTGATGGTTAGCATATCCAAGCAGTCCCAAGGTCCCATTCTGCTTTATGAGAAGACCTCTGTCTCCTTCATGCTGTGAGGGCTAAAGGCATGACCAGTTGGTTTTTAATGAACACAGTAATGCTCCTTATACCTGTTCTGTTCTGGATTTCACAGTATCACAGTATAACTAACTAAGGTTGGAAGAGACCTCGAGGATCATCGAGTCCAACCTATCAACACAGACCCCATGACTAGACCATGGCACCAAGTGCCACGTCCAATCTCCTCTTGAACGCCTCCAGGGATGGTGACTCCACCACCTCCCTGGGCAGCACATTCCAATGATGAACGACTCGCTCGGTGAAGAACTTTCTCCTCACCTCAAGCCTAAACCTCCCCTGGCGCAGCTTGAGACTGTGTCCCCTTGTTCTGGTGCTGGTTGCCTGGCAGAAGAGACCAACCCCTTCCCGGCTACAACCACCTTTCAGGTAGTTGTAGAGGGCAATGAGGTCACCCCTGAGCCTCCTCTTCTCCAGGCTGAACAATCCCAGCTCCCTCAGCCTCTCCTCATAGGGCTGTGCTCAAGGCCTCTCCCCAGCTTTGTTGCCCTTCTCTGGACACATTCAAGTGTTTCAATGTCCTTCTTAAACTGAGGAGCCCAGAACTGGACACAGTACTCAAGGTGTGGCCTAACCAATGCAGAGTACAGGGGCGCAATGACCTCCCTGCTCCTGCTGGCCACACTATTCCTAATGCAGGCCAGGATGCCATTGGCCTTCTTGGCCACCTGGGCACACTGCTGGCTCATATTCAGGCAGCTGTCGATCAGTACCCCCAGGTCCCTCTCTGTTTGGGAGCTCTCCAGCCACTCTGACCCCATAAAAGCTGAATTAAAAAACAACTACCCCTGCCCTTAGTCCTCACAGGTTGGAAAAGGTGAGGTCTTCTCATGGAGCAGAATGGGACCTTGGGACTGCTTGCATATGCTAATCTCTTCACAGTTGGCCACAAATAGAACTTGAGGTGCAGCTCAGCCTAGTTTGAACTGTATGGTAGCTGGCTGCAGAACACCATTTCAGTTGCAAAAGTGTGATGATATTAGTAACTGATAATTGTATGGAGTCAAACTACAGTCTTGGACATAGTATCATAGTATCAGTCAGGGTTGGAAGGGACCACAAGGATCAGCTAGTTCCAACCCCCCTGCCATGGGCAGGGACACCCCACACTAGATCAGGCTGGACAGAGCCTCATCCAGCCTGGGCTTAAACACCTCCAGGGACAGGGCCTCGACCACCTCCCTGGACAACCCATTCCAGGGCTTCACCACTCTCATGGAGAAGAACCTCCTCCTCACATCCAGCCTGAATCTCCCCACCTCCAGCTTCATTCCATTCCCCCTAGTCCTATCACTACCTGACATCCTGAGAAGTCCCTCCCCAGCCTTCCTGTAGGCCCCCTTCAGATACTGGAAGGCCACAATTAGGTCACCTCGGAGCCTTCTCTTCTGCAGACTGAACAGCCCCAACTCCTTCAGTCTGTCCTCATAGGAGAGGTGCTCCAGCCCTCTGATCATCCTCGTGGCCCTTCTCTGGACACCTTCCAGCACCTCCAGATCCCTCTTGTAATAAGGGCTCCAGAACTGGACGTGCTCCACTGTGCTTCTGGTTAAGGCTTTTCCAGGTAGGCTTTGCAGTGATGATAGCCAATAGCTACTACTTTCTTACAGCTGAAGTTTTTGTTTAGTCACTTTTTTCAGCGTTGATGTGTTGAATGAGCCTTACAGTTTTCATTTTATTCAGGCTGAGGAGCTCACATATAGATTCCAAGTAGCTCAGTAAGTCATGAAGGGCCATATGCTTCTTGCCTCTAGGCTGCTGCATTCTTTCCCCTCCTTTCTTCTTTTAGTAAATGATTGATGAAAAAATAACTTCTCGTCCATAAGCAGCAACTTGAAGGTAGTCTTAAACTTGGAACAGGCTCCCAGCACATCTGCTTCCTCTTGGCTGGTGGCTGATTCCATTTCAAACAAACATCTCCCCCCAGAGGTTTGTAAATATTTTTTCTAGTCAGGGAAAGGGCAAATGGTTGCCTGCACCCATTTAGGGAGTAATGAAGTTTCAGAAAGGCAAATGTTCTGCTTTAGATAACTCTCAACACTGAATAAATAAACAAACCCCATTTAACTAACCACATTCTATTTGCTTTGCACACTGTTATCTCACACAGTGTCGTACACAAATGGCAGGAAAATCACCAAACCCAAACGTTAACAGCACCATTTGCACTCTTTAAATTACTCTGTAGATTCATCCATGCTAAGGGTAGTCTGTGGGTCTCTAACACAGCTGTAAAATGTGCACTGAGCTGAGACTTAGAAAATAATAGGTCATGCCAGGAAGAGCTGAGAATAGAAAGGGGGGTTTTTACAAACTTGGCCAGTCCAGGAATGAAAAAAACAGTAAAAGCTGGCATTCTCTTTCAGCAGGCACTGTTGTGCCTTGTCTGAGTTCAGGATGTCATATCAGCCATGGCTCTCCATTTCCTGCCTTTTGTCAGTTTGGGTCACAAACCACATGGCTGTGCAGCTTTTGACTGCAAACAGCAAAACTTCTTGAAGTGACCTTTTGTGGCAAGAGAATTGGAAGTCTGTTCCAACGTTTTGCAGCTGTGGTGTCCTCAAATCTGTAGATAATTTATATGTAAACCCAAAAATTCAGTTCAGGGGTTTTGTTAAAGCCAGTGAGGTATTTTTTTAACTTTCCCTTTGCATTGGTAAAGGTTTATGGGAAAGGAGAAGGAAGGAATTCCTGACTGCTTGCTGCCGGGACAACACAGCCTTACCTGGAGTGCATGCAGCGTTTGGGCCACGCTGGAAGTGGTTAGCTCTTTCTAAACCTCTCACTGGGTATCTGTCTCCTCAGGTTTCTCTCTGTCATCTGTGGAAGAAGAAGGGGCTCGTCGTCTGTACGTGAACAGTGTCAAGGAGACAGGCCTGGCTTTCAAGAAAGGTAAAAGGCTTTCCAAAGTGCTTTTGTTATTGTCTGTTTAATCCTGATATATAGTCCTTGAGCTTGTTGGGATAGGAGCTTTATGAACATACCAAAGCAGGGTTCCAGCACAAAAGGCATCATGGTCTTTTGGGAAAGATCTGAGGTACTGAACACATTGCTGTTCTGCTTTTGCAATCAGCTAGGCTATGTAGTCAATCTCTTTTAATTTTGAGTTGCTATATATCTAGCAGGTTCAGCATGTCCCTTGCAGCTGGAAGGAGGAACAGGGGCCCTCTCAAGTTAGTCACTGCGATAAACAGGAACAGTACAAGTTACCATAGTGGTCTCTGTGGCTGGAATGACAAATTACTACCCCTGGTTTTGCTTCCAGCCTTTGCAGGGAGCATGGCAGTACTTGGACGAAAAAACAGCAGAGATGACTAGGATGCTAGGCTTATCCCAGGGCAGAGCAAGTTATGGTTTAACTGCAGTTTGCCCAAGTTGAGGTCAACCTTGACACTGCTGTGCTCCTATTGCTTTTCCCAGTCACTGCCCTTTCCAGTATCCTGGCACTGCTGTTCATGCAGTCATGGGATGGGCTGTGCAGGGAGCTGGTCTCCTGAAGCCTCAATAGATTTTAAACATGGGATGCGTAAAGAGTGAGAAGACTCATCTCTTCATAACTCATCAGAGCTCTTCAAAACACCTTCAGCCTTCTCTTGGCAAGTTTTTATATCATCTAACAGAGCTCACTGAAAGAAATCAGTGAGTGTTGGTCTTCCCCCAAGTGCTGCAGCCCTTTGCCTTGTGCTGACTCTGGCACTCTGCTGTCTGATTCACCTCGCTATTTTGATAGAAAGTTGTCATGGCAGAAGTGTGTGTCTGACCCACCAGCAAATGGAGTTGGCTTGTGAAGCAAGTGCCAGAAGTGGCACAACAGAAGGGCAGGACTGCACAGACAGAAAGTGGGAAGGAAGAAGCAGGGGCAAGGAAGGAGTAACAATTCTGCTGGCAGTGAGCCTGGAGTTCTGCTTAGCTGTAGCCTCTAACCCTAACTTAAGAAAACCACAAGGGTGATTCTGGAGGCTGCTGAGTATGTCAGTTTAGCTTGAAAAGCCCATCTTTCTGTTTCCTGTCCCTCCTCAGTCTTCCTCAGCCTCATACAATTGACAGGATGGGTATTCTTCCAAACACCCTGAACAGGGGCTGTGGGCAGCTCTCTGCCAGTTTGCCACAGGGAAATAGAACCTTCTGATTTCCTGTGAGGAGCAAAGATAAGATGAAGGTGAGAGTGGGAGTGTTTCAGCAGGGCTTCCTTGTTTTGCTTTTAGTTAATTTTTGAGCAACAATTTCAATGAATGCATGAACACAGACTGCCTCCTGTGGTGCTGAAATGCTAAAACATGCTTTCAGTGGTGTGTTGCTCCTACTAACTGATGTGAAAAGCCACTTCTGTAGGAACAGTGCTTGACAAGATATTCTGACAAGATACCCAGAGTTAGCAGAAAGCTGGGGGGGGAGGGGGGAACCCTCTATCTTCCTCCCATTATTTACATGCCTGTTTGCTTTTGACTTCACTTCCTATAGTAAGTCTAACCAGAAGAGATACTGTATTTAATTTTCAGTCTTTTCTCCAATTAGAAAGTTTAGATTTGATTTTCTTCTAATACTGTTTGATTTTTCTTTTCCCCTGTGGGTCTGCCTCAGCTAGTCGGTGGTTGGAATGTAAGGTGCTTGAGACAGAGATGATGTTTCATCCCAAATGATTCAAAACAAGGATTATAAAGAGTAAATGAAGCCCCTGATAGGATGCTTATAGTTGCAGGCACATTAATGTGATCCTATTATGACATGGCATCACTAAGTGGAATACATAAAATAATGTGAAATGCTTGACTTGGTTTGTCCTTGTTTCAAACACGATTTTACAGTCCATTTACTTTGTAGCTATTCCATCTAGTTCATTCCACTCTCTCACCAAAACTGCACGCCACACTACAGTTTCTGGGCACAATTACATGCATTTAGAGAGATCTCAGCTTTCCTAAAGAAGTCTGAAGCTCTTTAGCCTCCACCCTTTCATGCTTGTTTCTTGAATTACCTACCAGGTAATCTTCTCCGGGAGGAGGCATCTGAGCTCTGCTCGCATCTTAGTTTCATCAAGTCAGGTCTTTCATCTGGGCTTTAGGGGTGGGAAGAATGGTCTTTTGCTTGATTGCCCAGCCAGAGGACTGCATGGCATCAGAGCAGGTCAATTCCATAAAGGATCTCTTTTGACCCTGTAAATTCCAGCTTTCATCCCTGTAAATGGCAGGATGGTGACTGGGGTACCATGTCAGTCCTGTTGGTGGGTTGGTGGCCATTACACATTATGTGTTCACACTGGCCATGCCCAGCAGGCTGGCTCCTGGAAAGATGCCTGTGAGGGTCTGCCAACATCAGCCTCAAATGGAGACAAAAGCTGCAGCAGCAGGAGAAGCTTCAATGATCAGGGCTGCCAGCACTGGTGTGCTCTGGCATGCCACTGTCTGCCTGACCCTAAAGGGTATTTGGAATTAAGCCCTAGTCCAGCTTTCTGTTGTTAGCTGGAGAGCAGACCTGACTGGCAGAGGGGAAGGTCAAGTTTCCTGCAGCACCGCAGAGGGCTGCACATCATCTGTCAACATCACTGTGAGGCCCCCTAAGCGAGTGGGAGTCAGATGTTTCCTCTGCAGATCCCCTTATCCCTTGGGCATTGGTGCTATAAATAGCTCCTGAGATCAGATTGAAGAAAATCCATGGCTAACTTACCAAGAGATAAAATTTGCCTTTTGAAGATCTGTGTGACAGGATGTGGTTCAGACAGGGCCAGAGAGGAGACCATCTGAAGTCCTACACCATGTGCCCTGGCTGAGTGGGAAATATTTTCTCTCCTCATAGGTATATGAGTAGGTGATCACTTCCAATAAAAGTCTTCAATGGTATGGGAAGTTAAAAGCAAAAATCAAGCCAGCCCAGCTACTCTGCTCCATCCTTCCTGTGTCCTGTGTGCAGCATCTTGATAATCTGATTCTGCCCGTCAGAATATGTTTATGTACAGGCAGCATGTTGTGTAGCCTGGCTTTCTGTAGAGCTGCTGTTCCCTCACAGTGATGTGAAGAAAAAGGCACTGCCTCATTGCTGGTATGCAGTGAGGGACTCCCTGGGCCCCATGCTCTTCAGAATGGTACTGAAGTACCAGCCTGAGAGCAGATCTCACAGAAGTGCATCAAATTTCAGTATCATTTGCAGTCATAAATGTTTACTTTATGTCTAGACATAACACTGTCTGGCACTTCATAAACACCCACTGAGCTCCTTGATGTCTGTGGGTAACTGAAATGCTACTGCGCAAGTCTTACCTGTTCCTTTCTGTGTTGCAGGCCTGAAAGCCGGTGATGAAATTGTGGAGATCAACAAGAAAGCTGCTGAGGATCTGGATTCAGCTTTGCTGAAAGATGCTCTTGTTCAGCCTGCACTGTGTCTGACCGTGCGCACCTACCCCGAGATAGAGGAAGGGCAGAAACTGACGCAGCCGCCGCCACGGCGCTTGGAAAACCCGTCCGACGCGAGCGACAGCGCGCTGGCATTCGCTGGAAGCAGCCAAGGTATTGGGTTCAGTGTAGAAATTACCAGGAGAGGGATTTGTGCTTAAAATGTAGTAGTCACTGTGTGTAACTTCCATGTTAGGAATGAGAGGAAGCTGGAAAAAAGGACATTGAGACTCTTGAATGTGTCCAGAGAAGGGCAATGAGGCTGGGGAGAGGCTGAGGGAGCTGGGATTGTTTAGCCTGGAGAAGAGGAGGCTCAGGGGAGACCTCATTGCTTTCTACAACTACCTGAAGGGAGGTTGTAGACAGGTGGGGGCTGGTCTCTTCTCCCAGGTAACCAGCTCCAGAACAAGAGGACACAGTCTCAACCAGTGCCAGGGGAAGTTTAGGCTCAAGGTGAGGAGAAAGTTCTTCACAGAGAGCATTGTTAGGCATTGGAATGGGCTGCCCAGGGAGGTGGTAGAATCACCGTCCCTGGAGGCATTTAAGAGGGGATTGGATGTGGCACTTGAAGCCATGGTTTAGTAGTCATGAGGTGTTGGGTGACAAGTTGGACTTGATGATCTTTGAGGTCTTTTCCAACCTTATTGATTCTATGATTCTATGATCTCTGGTATCAATGAAAGGTGACTGTGTACAGTTAGGCTGTGAAACGTGTGCCGTCACCAAGCGCACATCACATCACTTCACTGTGCTGACAGTGCACTGCAGAACTAATTCCACGCTTCTGGGCTGATCAAGAGGTGCCTCTACCTCTGAATTTGCCCACAGGATATATGCGTGGCAAGGAATGAAGAGGGAATAGGCATTCATCCTCCCTGGGATTAGCCAGGAACACAGGATCCCTGTGTGTCTGAGAATACACATAAAAACCTCATGAGGACAATCCAAAACCTCTAAAGGTAGGGACTGACATTATGTTAAGTGTATCTAACCAGTCCTACAGCAGAATGCGGTGAGTAGGAACATTCCTGCCCATCACACTGCCCTGTTCAGAGGGCTGAGCTAGCAGCAAACTACCCCTAGCAAATGTGAATTGTTTGCCAGTAGTTTAGCTTTGTGAACCAGCCTAGGACAAGCATCCATACTGGGATAAGAGAAATGGCTTCAGAAGGGCAGGACCTTGGTGGTTGTTAGCTATTACCTCTGTAAGGCAACGGTGCTGGGAATTGCACTGAGATAGCAGGAAAACTCCTGCCCCATGTCTCCTCTTACTTGCCTACTTAGTCAAGTGTATCTTGCCAGCTTCTAAGTGTCCTTCTGTACTCAAAATGGAAGAGCATACTGGATGTACCTGCTTGCTTGGTTTTTTCAGAATGATATAAATTACAGGAGAAGTTAATATAATGAGGAAAAAAGGAGTGGTTTCTAGATAATCAAAACTGTTCAGAGATGAGGGAAATTTTGACTTTTAGTTGAAAGTAAATGATGTCTGAATATATAAAAAAGCCTTTGTTTTCTCCCCAAAGCAGAGGTTTCAGAAGTGTCAAAACAGTTCTTTTGACAGCTATGAAGTTGTTTTGTTTGGGGCATTTGGAATAAAAAGCTGGAGTAGGAGCAAGGCTGTTAATGCACTTCACTGGTGCTGAAGTCAGCCTTCTCCATGCAATCACGAGGGGCTTCTGGGATGAGTCTGTGCAAACTGGAGCTAATCCAGGAGCACTGTGAGTGCATTAGTGTGATGCTGAGCTGGAGGAAAAGAGGTACAGTGAAAGACAGTTTGCCTGGGCTCAGGACCAAGCTGACTCATGTCTGCCTGCAAAGGGCCAGGGAGGTACACTCTGCCTTTCACCATTTCTGGATGCCACTCAGGCTTTGCTTATAATATATTTTGCAAGTGATCTAGCAAAAATGCCATTGTTCAGGTGATGGGAACACACAGTGGAGAAAGGTGAAGCCAGAGCCCTCCTCTGACTTTGGGGAGGGTGATATTCATGGCAACTAGAATAGCATGACCTTATTGTGGCCTTCCAGTATCTTAATGGGGCCTACAAGAAAGATGGTGAGGGACTTTTCAGGGTGTTAGGTAGTGATAGGGCTAGGGGGAATGGGGCAAAAAAAGAAATGGGTAGATTCAGAGTGGATGTCAGGGAGAAATTCAGTGGCGAGACACTGGAACAGGTTGCCCAGGGACGTGGTAGAAGCCCCATCCCTGGAAGTTTTTAAGGCCAGTCTGGATGTGGCTCTGAGCAACCTGATCTAGTGTGAGGGGTCCCTGCCCATGGCGTGGGGGTTTGAACTAGATGATCCTTGAGGTCCCTTCTAACCCTAACAATTCTATGATTCCATGAACAGGAAAGCTTAAAAACAATTCTTTGCAAATACTTCTGAGGGGAATGATGAAAGCAAACTCATGTATGATATGGGATAAACTCCCAGAAGCAGTTAAAACTAAACATTTTCAGGAGGTACTTCCATTTCCAGGGAACTTTTCACAGACGGGCTTTTGTGCTGCAACATCGAGCTCATCTTGTGCATTTTCATAGCCGGCCACAAGATGCCCCCATTTCCTGCTTAACTCGAGCTCTCCGCAGGCCCCTTCCTTTGTTCCTTGCCTGTGCTTTTTCAGCGAAACCTGCAGTGCTGAGTCTTCGTACCCCAACTTTTCATTGGAATGTGCGCCCTGACTGCAAAAAACTGGGAACTGGGGCTTTTGTATTTATGCAACATAGTGGCTTCTAAGGCAGAGAAGCCACATTGCATAAAACAGAGTCTCAACAAGCTGTTCCTCTGCTGCTGTCAGTTCTCTGCAATGTTATTTTTGAGGATCTTTGAGGGGTCCTTCTCCTTGCTGAGGGTGAGGCAGTGTATGGTTTGCCAGCTGTGAAATGAAGATACAGGACGTGGCTGATGGATTTGTCAAAGCAAAATCAGACCTCCCACCTCTGCTGCTTTGTAGACACAAATTCCTTTGTGTTTCTTTCAACTCGAGTCACATCTGCCCTCCTTTATAACAGAGATGGGGGTTTTGTGGTTATCACAGTGGTGTGGAACAGCTGCTTGATTTTCTATGTCCTGCAGTGAGTATGTGAACTACCGGGGGGGCCAAAGCACCTCCTTCTTAAATAGCTTCCCAGAATGAGGGCTAAGCTTCAGGGCTTCCTTTTCCTTTCAGATTTCTCTTGGTACAGCTGCCCTTCACATTTGGTGTGTTGTAGTCAGCTCCTTCTCTCTCCCTGTCTCAGGCAAGAAGCCTGTCTCTTCACATTTGCTTTCTTTCAAAACAGAGCAAATGTTTGGATGGGAATTGCCTTCATTCCTCCTTGAAGGGCAACAGGAGCAACACAATAGCTCACCAACAGATGTGCAGGTGTCTCTGGCAGCTTCTGAAAGTGCCTGTAGTTGCCATATGAAATACGCCTCTGAAGAACGACGTTAAGACTGTGTTTAAAGCTAAACAATGCTGATGCTCTAATTTGGGATGACTTAGCCTCAGGTGGGAGTGAAATCAAGGATCTGCACCCAAGTGTGTGGTTGGGAGACAAGTTATTTGATATTTCCTGTACATTTTTCTCTATTGAGGTGTTTGTAAAGCACAAAGTGTTACTGAAGCCTTTCTTCTCCTGGCCCTGTGCCTTTCTAGGGTTTTGTTACCTAATGTGGGATCCATATGAAATTTCAAACAGGAGTGCATGCTCTCATTTGGGAGATTGTGGCTGCAGTTTGGATTTCAGCTCCACAGCTTCTTTTAGAAAGCAGTCACATATGAAATACCCACTGACCCATTTATTTGTGTCCTTGTTGATTACTGGCAGTTTGGCTAGCTAGGCAAATCAGCTCAGTGATTTCTGTTTCATGCTGTATTTATAGCATGCAGTTTTTTTTCCTTCAGTCCTGGAGTCGTGTAGCTGCCACTTCTGCAGTGGGGTGAAACGTTGCTGGGCCAGAATGCCAGCAGAAATTCAGGGTCTGGTTGACAGATCATGCTGATGTCCTATCATTATCTTTATCACTAGCAATTCTTCACTGATGGACTGTGAAGGCAGTAAGGATAGATTTTTTGTGTGTGTGAGGCAAATCTTATTGCCTGTTTTCAACAGAAAGATGCTGGGTTACTTATTTTTCTTAAGGGAGCTTTCCTACCACCTTGTTACGCAGTGTGAGGTCTATCAACAGCAAAGCAAGGCTGTGTTTATAGGAGTCCACCTCAAAGTGACTGCCAGTGCTCCTGTTAAATATGACATCTCTCAGAGCTGGCTCAGTATCTGGAACTAACTTGTGTGTACTGAACAAGAGGACACAGTCTCAAGCTGCGCCAGGGGAGGTTCAGACTGGATGTTAGGAAGAAATTCTACACAGAGAGAGTGATTGCCCATTGGAATGGGCTGCCTGGGGAGGTGGTAGGGTCACCATCAATGGAGGTGCTCAGGAGGAGACTTGATAGGGTGCTTGGTGCCATGGTTTAGTTGGTTAGGTGGTGTTGGATGATAGGTTGGATGCGATGATCTTGAAGGTCTCTTCCAACCTGGTTAATGCTATTCTATTCCATTCCATTCTATTCTATTCTATTCTATTCTATTCTATTCTATTCTATTCTATTCTATTCTATTCTATTCTATTCTATTCTATTCTATTCTCCTATCCTATCCTATCCTATCCTATCCTATCCTATCCTATCCTATCCTATCCTATCCTATCCTATCCTATCCTATCCTAGAGTCTGGGGCTAGAGCTGCAAATCAGCTCTCTGGCAGCAGTCACTTCATTGTGTTTACCTAATGAGCTATTCTTAAAATTGACTTGGATTTTGTATCTCTAATTGATGTGGAAAATATAATCTTGGGGATGATATATACTTGCCCCTAGGAATTTGCACTGCATCAGCTACCAGTTTTATTCCTTTTATTTTTTTTTCCTTGTATTTTTTCTGGCTTTCCTCCTTTTTTTCTGGCTTTCCATCTTTTTTTGTCTGGCTTTCCATCTTCTTTCCTGCTAAAGAAGCCTGTATAAATCTGGTTGAAGAGGACTAGCTCTCATTCTGTCTGGAGCCTTGCTGCTTATCTTTCATATTGCCTAAAAGGATCTGTGAGAGCTGTCTCCCTTTCCCCTGAGAGGTGCTTTGTCTCCTCATTCTGCTCCACTCAGCTGGGGAATGAGAAGCTGAAAGCAGGAAACACAGCACTGCATCCCACCAAAATCACAAACAGATATTTTGGTTTTAGAAGGGGATTTGGGTATGGGAGTAGTATCCCTATTTGCTTGTGTTTTCCCCACAACTCACTTACCTTTTTAAATTCTGGGGCAGAGTTTCTGAGGTTTAGGCTTTGCACGCTTCAGTATTTTAGAGACCTCTAGAGTGAGGGCTAGCTTTGCAGGCATAACTGTGAGCCACTTTACTTACCATGCAGAAGGTATAAATGATAAAAAAAACATACCCCTGTTTGGAATGAGTGTATTAATCTTCTAGATACGAAGCAGCTAGCTATTTCTGAGGAGTCTATTATTTTGTCATTTCCTCAGCAGGAGAACTGGAGGCTGAAGTTAGCATGCACTCTATGGCATAAAACTGAAACAAACTTTGACTGCACTAAAAGAATGGCCACTATTTTTTATTCCATTCTCATCTCTCAAGGGTCCCCTTAGGCTAAGTAATTTGTATTTCAGAACAAGCTGAGAAGAGCAGCAACCTTAATTTCTTTGGTGTTACTGAGGCAGACAACTAATCCCATACCTTTTGTACCATGATGAAAGATAGTGTTATCATTCAGTGCTCGGTTTAACAATTCCAGCAGCATTTACTGCAGCAGCAGTCTGAGGGTCTTGTATGCAATTAATAATTGATCAGAGATATGCAGAACTGTGGTTCACAAGATCGATTTTCTGAAAGCTTAAAGGCCAAAGTGCAAGGAGGTGGCCTCAGTCAGAACTGCCTTCAGAGGCCTCGTTCCTGACTTTTCTAAAGGCGGAGGGAGCTGCTGCTGAGGTAGCAGCGTAGCTGCCGGCATCTGTTGGCAGCTTGGTGTTTGCAGAGCGGTGCTGGGTTCCTGCCCCGTCCCACCGAGCAGCGCCCGCAGCGCCCCTGCCTGCTCCCGTGCTCTCTGAGCTCCGCTCTTCCCCTTGCCGCTGGGTTCCTGCCCCGTCCCACCGAGCAGCGCCCGCAGCGCCCCTGCCTGCTCCCGTGCTCTCTGAGCTCCGCTCTTCCCCTTGCCGCTGGGTTCCTGCCCCGTCCCACCGAGCAGCGCCCGCAGCGCCCCTGCCTGCTCCCGTGCTCTCTGAGCTCCGCTCTTCCCCTTGCCGCTGGGTTCCTGCCCCGTCCCACCGAGCAGCGCCCGCAGCGCCCCTGCCTGCTCCCGTGCTCTCTGAGCTCCGCTCTTCCCCTTGCCGCTGGGGTGCCGCGCCCCCTGCCGGCCCCGCCGGCCCACTGCTCGCAGGCTGGCCTCACCGCAGTGTCCCTGGTTTCCACGGTCCCTGAGCTCACACTTTCTTTTTACATTTATGAGAACTCCTTTTTATTTCAAAGGGACTGCTTAAGCTTATTACAATCTGTCGTGGGCCAGCCACTAGACGAGTGGTGGGTGCTCTCTATTAACCCCTTTCCCTTTACAAAGGGAAAGAGAAAAGGAGAGGGACTGCAGGATTGGAAAAGAAATCACAGCTTTAATGAGAATAATAACAAATTAAACATATACAAATGGTAGTAACATCACCACTGAAGCTGTGGGCAGGCACTGGGAAAGTCCCAGACTGGACTCAGAGGCAGTCAGAAACTGGATTCAGGAACTAGATTCAAGAACACATAGGTTGAGATCAAAGGAAAACAGATAAAGTCCTCCTCAGACACTGGCCATTGAAGAACAGAGCTTGACCCTTATGATCCCTCAGTTTTATACTGAATATGACATATAGGGAATGGAATCTCTTGTTGGTCAGTTTAGGGTCTCATAGAATCATTAGGGTTAGAAAAGATTGTTGAGTCCAACCATAACTCAGCTACCATGACCACTAAAAGCATCACATCTACAGGCTTCTTGAACACCTCCAGGCATGGTGTCTCCACCACCTCCGTGGGCAGCCTGTTCCAATGCCTCTCTAGTCTCTCAGTAAATAAGTGTTGCGTCTTGACCTCTCACTAGTTACTTGGGAGAAGAGACCAACATCAGCCTCACTGTGAACTCCTTTCAGGTAGTTGTATGGAGCAATAAGATCTTCTCTTAGCTCTCTCTTCTCCAGGCTAAACAACCCCAGCTCTCTCAGCCACTCCTCGTATGACATGCCCTCCAAACCACTCACCAGCCTCATTGCTCTTCTCTGGACATACTCCAGGATCTCAAGGTCTTTCCTATACTGAGGCACCCAGAACTGAACACAGTACTCAAGCTGTGGCCTCACCAGGGCTGGGTAGAGGGGCACAATCACTTCCCAGCACTAGGTCTTGCTAGACCTCATTCCATTGACCTCAGCCCATTGATTCAACCTCTCCAGATCTCTCTGCAGTGCCTCCCTACCACTGAGCAGATCAATGCTCCTGTTCAATGTGGTGTCATCTGCAAACTTGTTGACAGTGCACTCAATCCCCTCACCCAAATCATTAATAAAGATATTAGACAGAACTGTCCCCAGTACTGAGCCCTGGGGAACACTGCTTGTGACTGGCTGCCAGCTGGATTTAACTCTGTTTATCACAACTCTTTGGGCCTGGCTGACCAGCCAGTTTTTAACCCAGGAAAGAGTCCACCTGGCTATGGCATGGGTTGCAAGTTTCTTACGGAGAATGCTGTGGGAGATGGTGTCAAAGGTTTACTAGAGTCCAGGTAGACAATGTCCACAGCCTTTCCCTGATCCCTTAGGCAGGTTGCCTGGTCATAGAAGGAGATGAGGTTGGTCAAGCAGGACCTGCCTTTCATGGACCCATGCTGGCTGGGCCTGATCTCAGTGTTATCCTTCATTTCCCGTGTACTCAAGATGAACTGCTCCATAATCTTCCCCAGTACTGAAGTCAGGCTGACAGACCTGTGGTTCCCCAGATCCTCCTTTTGGCCCTTTTTGTAGATGGGTGTCACATAGGCAAGCCTCCAGTCATCTGGCACCTTCCCTGTTAGCCAGGACTACTTACAGATGATGGAGAGTGGCTTGGCAAACTCCTCTGCCAGTTCCCTCAGCACACTTAAGTGAATCCCAGCTGGCCTTTAAGGGTTGTGAGTGTCCAGGTCGTTAACTGCTTCCTCCTGCATTATGGGGAGTTGATGTTGCTCTCCATCCCTATCAGGAGGCTGACTACCCTGAGGATAATGGGTCTTAAAGACTAAGACAAAGAAGGCATTTAGTACCTCAGCCTTTTCCTCATCCTCAATAGCAGTGTTTCCTTCCCCCTGCATCTAATAAAGTGTAGACAATTTCCCTTGTCAGTGTATTTGTAAAACCTTTGTTTGTTATCCCTCATGGCAGCAGTCAGGTGAGTTCTAGCTGGGCTTTTGCCTTTCTGATGTTCTCTCTTCATGACCCAACTAGATCCCTGTAGTCTTTTTGAGTTGGCTCCCCCTCATTCCAAAGGTGTTAAGCTCTCCTTTTTTCCTCCTGAGTCCTTGAAGAGCTCCCTGTTCAGCCAGGCCAGTCCTCTTCACTGACAGTTCATTTTACAACACATGGGGACATCCTGCCCCTGCACCTCTAAGGCTTCCTTCTTGAAGAACATCTAACCTTCCCTGACTCCTCTGCTCTTCAGGACTGTCTCCAAGGGACACTCTCAACCAGTGTCCTGAGCAGACCAAAGTCTGCCATCTGGAAGTCCATGGAGAAGGGGGGCAATTTTACTGACCCCCCCTTCTTACTTCACAAAGAATTGAGAATTCTGTCATTTCATGATCACTAAGCCTCTGACCACCACATCACCCACCAGTCCTTCCCTGTTTGTAAGCAGCAGGTCTAGAGATGCACCTCCCCTGGTAGGCTCATTTACCAGCTGTGTCAGGAAGTTGTCTTCCACACACTCCAGGAACCTTTTAGATTGTTTCTTCTCTGCTGTGTTGTATTTCCAGCAGATGTCCAGTAGAATGTTCCTGCCAGAGCAGGA
This sequence comes from Melanerpes formicivorus, assembly GCF_026170545.1. Taxonomy (NCBI): domain Eukaryota; kingdom Metazoa; phylum Chordata; class Aves; order Piciformes; family Picidae; genus Melanerpes; species Melanerpes formicivorus. Next base: position 10,864,055 of record NW_027142363.1, on the reverse strand, counting down.
TCACCTAGAGTAGATCACACAGGAATGCATCCAGGCAGGTTTTGAATATCTCCAGAGTAGGAGGCTCCACAACCTGCCATGGGCAGCCTGTTTCAGTCTTCTGTCACCCATCTCAGTGAAAAAAACTTCCTATGCCTCAACTTCCACCCACTGCCCCTTGTCCTGTTGTTGGGCATCACCAAGGACAGCCTGGCTCCATCCTCTTGGCACTCACACTTTACATATTTATAAACATTAATGAGGTCACCCTCCAAGCCCAAGAGACCCAGTTCCCTCAGTCTCTGCTCGTAAGGAAGATGTTCCACTCCCTTAATCATTTTTGTGGCTCTGTGCTGGACTCTTTCAAGCAGTTCCCTGTCCTTAAACTGAATAGCTCAGAACTGGACACAAAATTCAAGATGCAGCCTCACCAGGGCAAGAGTAGAGGGGCAGGAGAACCTCTCTCGACCTGTTAACCACACACCTTCTAGTGCACTCCAGAATGGCATTGGCCTTCTTGGCCACAAGAGCACATTGCTGGCTCATGTTCATCCTTCCATCCACTGAGACCCCCCCCTCCAGGTCCCTTTCTGCTTCACTGCTCTCCAACAGGTCTGTCCCCAGTCTATACTGGTACCTGGGGTTGCTCTTTCCCAGGTGCAAGGCTCTGCACTTGCCCTTGTTGAATTTTATTACATTTCTCCCTGCCCAAGTCCCCAGCCTGTCTCAGCCTCACTGAATGGCTGTGCAACCCTCTGATGTGTCACTCACTCCACCCAGTTTTGTGTCATCAGCAGACTTGCTGACAGTGCACTCTCTGCCCTCATCCAGGTCGTTGATGAATGCATTGAACAGTCTCCTGCCTGTGACTGTTAGTCTCCTGCCTGCTCCTCCCTGCAGGTGCGGCCTTTACTTTCTGCACTCACAGCATGGTACACAAGATTTAGCAGTGACCTTAGTCTTCATAGCAGCAAGTATAAGCAAGAGCCTTCCTTCATACCAGTCCTTAGTAGTAACTGTAAAGACCAAGTGTTATCACTTCTAAAAGCAGACACTGTCTGCAAAAATATGCTGTTAACTTCAGAAAGTGCAGTTGCTTAGAGCAGACTGAGCTGAAAATAAAGCCACTGAACAGAATCATTTCTGTTCTAACTCAAACTCAAGTGCTTGACTAGGCTTCTGACCTGGGGAGGGTGAAAAGTCACTGTGGTGCAGGAGGTACAGGGAAAGTTTCACTGAATCTGCATTTGCCCCAAGAGGAGTGAACAAATTGAATGAGTCAGCACAGATTTTTCTATAGTTGCACAATTTATTACCTAGTTGGAATGGAAAGGGAGGTAATAGAGTTCTATCAAAAGGGAAAGAGCAATATGGATCTTGTCCTGTAGCTCTCCAGGAAAGGCAGAATTCCCCAGTGCATTCCTATATGTTCTCTGGTTGCCCAGTTGACTGTAGCTGTGACAGTTGTTGGGTTTTACAGCTCTTTGGAGATGTTATCAACTCTGTGGCTCTTCCCAGTGGGACAGAATGTTTTCTTCTTTTATATTTCAGTGTTTCAAAGCTAACCAGAAGCCTTCTAAAACTAGAAAAAATTCATGCTTACCTTTTTTTATGGTAGATTTATAGGTGCCTGCAAAAAAGAATGAATCTGAGAGACAGGTCCTTATAAAATTGTCCCATGTATGATAGATTCTCTTTTGAAAGGTTCTCTATTGTCATAATGGGGCCATTCCCCAGCAGCATTTAGAACCTACACTTTCTATTTAGGTAAGGTGCTGTTGAGCTGCCCAAGTGATACTCCTTTCTTTAAAGACTACAGTCAAACATGAGCTGCTGAGAGCACCTAGCTACTGAAACATTTGCAGCAGCATTTCTCACAGAAGCACAAATAGGAGTGTGCTGGTCGGGATTCAGCTAGAGTAGTCACATTCTGCCTGGTCCATGCTTCTGCAGTGTTACCTTGGATGGGATCACTTCTTAGTTCCTGATGAAAGTGATTAAGCAGTCACCATATTTGACTTCCAGTATTGATGAGTTTCATGTGGAGAAGCATGACACAGGTTTTGCAGAGAGCAAGTGGTAGCAAGCAGACAGGGTAGGTCATTGAGCTGAGCTTCTTGCTGGTTGCAGCAGTCCTGGATCTTTTTCTCAGTCACACAGCAAGGTGGTGTATGGAGCACTGAGATGTGTAAACCAACCTGCTTGGGAGACTGAAGCATCTTAAAGGTACAAACCCAAGTTTTTAACTGTCCAAGGCTGTTGTTGGTTCTGGTCCACAGCACATTACATTACACTCTGGCAGATGGCTGCCCTTGCCAGCACTTCCCTGTTGCTGCCACTGAGAAGGCTAAATTCAGTATTACCCATTCCACTTAGAATTAAGATGCAGGGTCTTCTGATTTATATGCTGCTTTCTGTGTCAGTAAGGTGCACACTTGTGAGCTTTGCACTGCAGCTGACAAAGCTTGGCTAGGAGTGTTTATTTCCACTTCATTAGGAAAAAAGAAGAATCTGGCACCAAGAAATGGGCTTTAAGAGCAGTGCCAGATATTGTGGAAGTCTCATTAAAATCCTGAGCAACAGCAACTCTGCAAATTGGAAGCAGCAACCATGGAAAATTTTAGCCAAGTGTTGGCATTCTGCTTAAGCTTTATGTGATTGTCCAGGCCTTTAAGGCCCAGCACCTTTGCTTCAGTGATATAAGACTTCCTTTTATTTTGTTAGCTCTAGCCATAAGTAGGAGTTATTTAATGGGCATTAGTCATAATGTCACAGATATTACACTGCTGAGGCAACTTGGAAGCTCTTGTGACCTCCATCTGGCTGGCAGCCATGTGGATTTGACCCCTTTTTCTTGCTGCTTTTCAGATTTCCCTTTCTGCTTGCTTTAATGTCAAGTAAAGCCCATGCTTTAGCACCCCCAGCAAACGGTGGCGGTTGGGTGGTGTTCAGGTGCTGCAGAAGGAAAGGAGCACATTGTCCTCAGAGTTCCTTGCAGAGCTAAATAAAGATTTACAGGGCAAAAATAAAATGATGTAATGAGCCTGACAGAAATGGGACAGTAACTGGGAGGTATTAAAAGGCAGGAACGTGCAGCATTACTGAACTGATTGCCTGCAATTAACAACGAGCAGATAAACCTGCTAAAGTTGACGTTGGCTTTGGCAGCTTAAGACATTTGAAATACCCTGAGCACATGTACTGTGTGACTGCTCATTAAGGCATAAGTGAAAGATTGCTGTCTGCTGGGTAAAAGTGTTTATCCTGCAGGAAACAGATTAAGTGGTGTTTTCATATACAGGAAAAGGAAAAAATGGTAGCTTAAAAGCAAACCCAAAACCCCTAAACAAGCATTGCTTGCCTTGGCTGGGGTGAGAAACAGCTTTAAGTTCTATTTCACACAGCTTGTAATGGGAAATTAACTGCAGTGAAAAAAATGGACTGCCAAAACACACGCAGCATATTTTTTGTCTCTCTTTTGTTACACACAAGCACAAGGGCTTTACATTTGTTACATGCATTAGCAGAGTGACCAAAAAGCTGACAGCCCAAGATGATAAAATCTGGGTGAGGCTCAGGATACCTAACCTCTTACAGCAAAAACACTTCTTCAAATAGAGTTTGTGTCTTTTTAAAAGGTAGACCTTATCTTTTCAGGAGAGCGTTCTATCTTCCAGAAGCTCAGCTGTGAACTTTTGATTTCTTTTGGTGTCCCACCTCAGTATGCAGAATAAGTTCGGAATTTGTTTCCAGATTTCTTTATTCCAAATTTCCCAAATTATTTCCAGACTCCACACAGTGAAAATCTTGTACAGTCCTGCAAATAGTGTTTGGCAATGATGGCTGAAAGCTTGCAAGAACAGCCACTGGAAGCTGGGTACCAAGGAAGCCAGACCCGGATCTGATTTTGACGTAGAGAACCTTACTTAGTTAGGATCTGTTAGAATAGAATAGAATAGAATAGAATAGAATAGAATAGAATAGAATAGAATAGAATAGAATAGAATAGAATAGAATAGAATAGAATAGAATAGAATAGAATAGACCAGACCAGATCAGACCAGACCAGATCAGACCAGACCAGACCAGACCAGGTTGGAAGAGACCTTCAAGATCATCGTGTCCAACCTATCATCCAACACCACCCAACCAACTAACCCATGCAACCAAGCACCCTGTCAAGTCTCTTCCTGAACACCTCCAGCGACGGTGACTCCACCACCTCCCCGGGCAGCCCATTCCAGTGGGCAATCACTCTCTCTGTGTAAAACTTCCTCCTGACCTCCAGCCTGAACCTCCCCTGGTGCATCCTGAGACTGTGTCCTCTTGTTCTGGTGCTGGCTGCCTGGGAGAAGAGACCAATCTCTGCCTGTCTACAAGCCCCCTTCAGGTAGTTGTAGACAGCAATAAGGTCACCCCTGAGTCTCCTCTTCTCCAGGCTAAGCAACCCCAGCTCCCTCAGCCTCTCCTCATAGGGCTTGTTTTCCAAGCCCCTCACCAACTTTGTTGCCCTTCTCTGGACACGCTCCAGCAAGTCAACATCCTTCCTAAACTGAGGGGCCCAGAACTGGACACAGTACTCGAGGTGTGGCCTAACCAGTGCAGTGTACAGGGGCAGAATGACCTCCCTGCTCCTGCTGGCCACACTGTTCTTGATGCAGGCCAGGATGCCATTGGCCCTCTTGGCTGCCTGGGCACACTGCAGGCTCGTGTTCAGCCTACCATCAACCAGCACCCCCAGGTCCCTCTCTTCCTGGCTGCTCTCCAGCCACTCTGACCCCAGCCTGTAGCACTGCATGGGGTTGTTGTGGCTGATATGCAGAACCCGGCACTTGGATGTGTTCAATCTCATGCTGTTGGACTCTGCCCATCTGTCCAGCCTGTAGAGGTCCCTCTGCAGAGCCTCTCTACCCTCCAGCAGATCAACTCCTGTCCCCAGCTTGGTGTCGTCAGCAAATTTACTGATGATGGACTCAATGCCCTCATCCAGATCATCAATAAAGATGTTAAAGAGCACAGGGCCCAGCACTGATCCCTGGGGGACTCCACTGGCCGCCAGCTGGATGTGTTTGTGAACCAACATTGTATGTTACCATAAAACTCCTTGCAAGAAGAGCAGTGGCTTTTCAATTGCAGCAAAGGGGCAGAATACTTTTTGTTATTCCCGTAGGAAATATATTCCTGCAAGGCTGTCATTTCTATGTCATTAAATGTATTTCCAGTATGAGCATAAACATAAAGAAATATACTGGATGTGTGTAATCAGGGTTTCTTCTTTCAAAATCTCTTGATTTTAGTAAGTTATCCATGAGACAACAATGTGCTCTTGTGGCCAGGAAGGCAAATGGTGTCCTGGGGTGCGTTAAGAAGAGTGTGTCCAGGGGGTTGAGGGAGGTTCTCCTCTCACTTTGCTCTGCCCTAGTGGGACCACATCTGGAGTATCATGTATTGTGTTCAGTTATGGCTTCTCTACTTCAAGAAAGGCAGAGAAATACTAGAGAGAGTGCAGTGTAGGGCTCTGAGGATGATTAAGGGACTGAACATCTATCTTATGAGGAAAGACTGAGAGACCTGGGGATGTTTAGTCTGGAAAAGATTTAGAGAAGATCTTGTTAATGTGTGTAAATATTGGAAGGATGGGTGTCAAGAAGAAGGTGCCTGTCTCTTTTCAGTGGTGCCCTGTGATAGGACAAGGGACAGCAGACACAAACTGGAACACAGGTAGTTTCACCTTGACATGAGGAAAAGCTTCTTTACTGTGAGGGTGATGGAGTGCTGGAACATGTTGCCCAGAGTGGTTGTGCAGCCTTCTTCTCTAGAGATCTTCACAACCTGCCCGAACGTGTTCCTGTGTGACTTCTCCTAGGTGATCCTGCTTTGGCAGGGGGGCTGAACTCAGTAATCTCCAGAGATCCCTTCCAACATCTACCATTGTATAATTCTTTGATTCTGTGATTTTAAAGCAGCTTGTCATTTTGTCTGAATTTAAAAGACCCTTCATTCTATTATAGGCTTTTTAGCCAAACCACACAGTGTTTAACTAAAATATGTCCATTTAACAGATGTGTGTTATCATCACCATGGCCTTTTTACTCACAGCATTGCTATCTAGCCAAATACTCCTTATAGACAAATGCATGTGACTTAGCCCTGGAATGGGTTGTCCAGGGAGGTGGTAGAGGCCCCATCCCTGGAGGTGTTTAAGCCCAGGCTGGATGAGGCTCTGGCCAGCCTGATCTAGTGTGGGGTGTCCCTGCCCATGGCAGGGGGCTTGGAACTAGATGATCCTTGTGGTCCCTTCCAACCCTGACTGATACTATGATACTATGACACTATGACTTACACAAATTGAAATGTCTAATTGAAAAATGGCAAGTAACATGAGAGTCAGCATGGGACCAGCATAGAAATGGTGTTGCATCTGATGTGCTAAATCACTGCTAATCTTGGTAAAATGTCCATGTTACTACCTAGTAGTAAATAGGAAGGGATGGCTGCTGGACCACTGGGTACTGACAATACCATAATGTGTTATCAGGCTGCTCCTCTTTGAAAGGGCTAGCAAACAAAAAACCCCAACACGCTTGGAAAAAATATTCTGACCTGCTACAGAAAAGCATCGTTTTCTCCCCAAAATATCTAAATGCTGCATGCTAACAATGCAACCAAAAATTATGCTAATGTAGTCTCTGGAGTCTTAGGTTTTAAAAAGCAGGAATTTGCTTTGTTGCTGCCTCCTTGAATTTTGATTAAGCTTTTCTGCATGACCCGAAGAGAAAATGTGATGGAATTAAAGGTATAATCTCTGGGGGAACATTCATGGTCTTATTGATGCAGGCAGGGAGGCATACTCAGAAACCATCCTTCCCCACCCAGCTCCAGGAGTGGCAGCAAAGAAAACACCTTTCCTTGTGGGGCTGACAGGAGAAGAGGGACAAGGTATAAGTAATTAGTGTCTTGACTCTGCTGCGTAAATTGTCCCTTTTGCGGGCTTGAAGGTCAGTTGAAGCACACAGGAGATTCTTGGCAGAGTTCAGTCCCTCACTGGTCCTTACAGCTTGCTATAGCTGGAAGTTGAATGTATATGAAATCTATTTTTCTGTGAAGACTGGCTAAGGTTTAGTAATAATGTTTCTCACATCTATTTGGATCACAGAGCTCTTAGGCTGGGATTAGCTCCTTCCTTCTTTTTCCACTTGCAGGTGGCATCATTTACTTACAAGAAATCACAAAGAAGTTATTAGCTCTATCAACAGCATAGCCTCCAGAAAAGTGCTCAGGTATAGGGGTGCATAGTTGTGGCCATGTACTGCTGGAAATTTAGTTTTCAGTTAATTTAGTAATCTCCTAAAAACTGCTAAACCTGGGTGTGTTTCCTTAAAAATCAAGATTAAAACTCAGTAGTGAGTGTGTTAGGCCAAAACTGCAAGCAATCTAAAATTGTCTGCTGAGAGGAGGGGCTGACCAGGACTTGCTTATTAGCACAGCCTGTCGTTTCACATGCTGCAGTTTCCATTTGGAACCGCTGAACTATAAAGGTAGGCAATTGCCTGGCAGCCAAGAAATTAACACAACTTATCTCTGAATCAGCTTTCATAGTTTCCAACTAAATAACGTGTCTGGCCATAACCTGTTTATTTTTACAGCTGTAGTTAAACATGGTCACTCCTGTAAACTGAGGTAGTCCTCTGAGGTCATTAAGTGCCTCTGGCATAACGTCTTTCTGGCATGTACTTGTGTGCAGGATGGAGCCTAGCCCTCTATGGGAATTCCACATCTGTTGTGTTCAGCTTTTTGAATTTTGGGGCATTTTGGTTGGGTTTTGACACACATCTTACTTTCAGCAGGGCACTCGCTTTGCGGCGACCCGGACAGCTCTGTCGAGACAGCTCCCGAGGAGGCTGAAGCGCAAGACTTGGAGTCATCAGATGAGGCTGATAAGATGAGCAAGGTGAGAAAGTTATCATTTGCACATGACAAGGAGCGAAAGCACAGGACAGTCACAGCTGATGTGCTGACTTCACAGCTGCACACAACTAGAGCATCTTTCCTGGGAAAGACGTTAATCTTACTTTCTAAGGTGCTTATGGATGATATGAATGTAACCAATTACAGTTTGGATTTTGGCACATCACTACCTTTAGGCATGACTTGTGCCCTGTTTTCCAGGGTTGGTTCACATCTTCAGTATCTTGTGATAGTCTTCCTACATAGCTTTTAAATGGGCTTGTTTGTTGTCTTATTCACCAGGGCAGGTCAACTAAACCAAAAGCTCAGGTGGAGTATTATTATTTCTTGTTCTTTCATGGTTTCTAGGCATAGGAGGAATGCAAGTTAAACAGTAGTTCCTTAAATCAATAGCAGAGCACACATGCTAGTTTTTAAATGCAAACTAATTATAGCTAAATCTACCTTAGATTGAGGAAAAACTCTCCAATTATAGCTAAGAGGTTGTGCAAATGGATTCCTAATTGCCATCTATTAAGGGATGGGTTTCACAGTGGCTGGTAGTTTGCACTTGTTCTGGTGCTGAGGAGCTTTACACAACATTAGGCGTGATGATTAGTGGGTTTCGAGGCAGAATCAAGTGAGGTAATTTTAAAGACACTGATTACTTTTAGGTATTTGATACACAGGTGATGGGGAGAGTTTACAACTATTTTTCTACAGAATTAATGATCTAATGAGAATCAGATCTCACTCAGTTTGTACTTAACATACAGGCATGTTTTTCTCAGCTCTTGTTTTACCTAAAATACGTTATGAGTGAGCTCTGAGCTGGTTCCTGTGCTATTCTACTCATCATTGTAGTGAAAGGAAGGAAAAGACCTTGGCCTCTTGTTTCCTGATCTATTATGTCACACTACCCTGTAGTTTTGCCTTTAATAGCCAGACAATGGAAGTGAGATAAGAGAAAACATTCCTGTGCATGAAATATGCGCAGAGCTTGCATGCAGGGAGGGTGATTACTTGTTAGTTGTTTAGTTTGTTTCCAGGTTTTATGACAGCACTTTTTCGTCTACATACATAGAATCTCTTTTTCAGTAAGTGGAAGTGTTTGTTGGTACTTGGGGATTTTTTAACTGTAAATATGTGGGATTTTCATGTGCTCTGAAAAGAATCTTTTCTGTTAAAACGCTGAGGCTGTGGAAGAGCACCAAGCATAACAGATAGCTGCTTGGGGAATAAATGTTCCTGCTGTATTTTCTGTTGCTTTCTATTTCTGAACCGTGTGACAGGCTGTGGGGTTCCATTTTGCATCTTTCTTCCTGGATCTTCAGAGCCATAATTGCCTGAAGCAAGGCATAAGGATTACATGATTAGCCCTGTGGCTCAGCAGATTGAGTTAAACTGAGAAATGTTCATTAGCAATTCTAATGCTTAATATTTCTATAGTGAAAGAGTAATTGGTAACTCTATCGAGCCCCAGTTTCCAATGAGAAGAGCATCAGTCCTTCTGTAAATGAACTGTTGACACCAGTACCTGTTTTCTTCTCGAATTCAGAAATATGTCTTGATTTCTTTGTGTGATACGGAGGAGAGTGAAACGTTTTACTTGGCATTCTAAGTGGTTTTCAATGAAAAGCAGCATGTACGTAGAGCATATATAGAGCATGCTCAATTGGGCAAATTCATGAATGCCACTGTCCCTTTTTAGGTAGCTGTGTACTAAGTCAGCTTTCTTTGTGGTATTCTGCAGTGCCTAGAGACAATTCCAGTAGATGGAGAGGAGAAGGAAAAAAATCTCAATTAATAGGAGGGTTTTCCTAATCCCTCTGCTTTTCTGTGTGCTTGGAAAAGCGGTGTGGGGAGTAAGGAGTTTGCAACACATGTTTTCCCAAGTCACCACTTGGCTGGTGTGGTGAGATCAAAAATCAAAGGTGTTTTCCTGTCCATGCACTGCCATACCTTTCCATGCTCCTAGGATTATGGCACAGAAGATTAAGCTGATGTCCTCAGCTGTGTTTTACACAGGTTATTTTTGTATGTGGGAAGTGAAACACTTTGCCTTTCTACCACCAGGAGGGGCATGTTCCTTTGTATTGTCATTACTTCCACAGCTTCCAGTCTTGATCGGATGGCAGAGTTGAGGGAAGACTTTATTTCTGCCCTTCTTTGCATAAGCAGGGCAGAAGTATCCTTACCCATTCACCACTGAGCACAGAGGAAATCCATTTTAACTGTGCTGGAGCCTCCCAGCTAAATGCTGAGCTCCTCTTCTTTCAGCACAGACGCAGCATTAGCAGCTGAAGATCTGAAAATAGCGTTTGGGTTGTCTTTTGACTTGTGATAGCACAATCCCGAGGCAAGGCTTAATCCTGCAAACACTGCTGCTCTGCACTCTGGTGCTGGGGGTCTGCTGGTGCTCACAGGGCACTGCAGAGGAGGAAAGCCCTGAGCTTTTCTGAGGAAACTTGTCGGCTCTTCAGCCAGCAAAGTGATCCTAGGGGAGAGTTAATAATTTATGGGAAAAGGAGAGGAACACAGCACTGCAGCTCTTCTTCATCTGCTCTTGTAGCAGAGCCCAGGTAGGCTTTTTATGAAGGTAAGATGTGTAAAATCCTACCAAAAGCTGGGTTTGGGTGCCTTCTGACTGACTTGTAACTTCCTCATGTAGGTGATAGGTGGATGTATAACGTGGGAGATACTTGAATGTGTCTTCCCTTCTCCTCCTCCCTCCCAGCTGTCTTTTTCCCTTCCCCCAGCCTAGCATGTGTGCACGTGGGTGTGTGTTTCCTTAGTAGTGGTGCATTTGTTTCTTAATCTGCCAAAGCCTCCAAGGTGTTGGTGGTGGTGAAGGATTTGGAGGGTATGCCAGTACCTCTGAGGTTTCCTCTCTTTTCTGAAAGTCTTTTCTTCTGTATGTCTGAAAGACCTGATTACATAATGGTTACTTCTCCATCACTATTGTTAAAGGAATCATTATAATAATATGCTAAAATGAGATGCTCATAGGACTATACTGATAAAATACCAGAAATCCATTTCCAAGGTGAGTTGAGGCATTAATAGTGCAGTAGTGTGGGATAGCAGTTGCTGTAAGTGCTTGCTTCCTATCTCCTTTCATTATGCCTTCTCTCTGTCAGCCAGCCTGCTTGGGTTGAAATCTGTGTAAACAGCAGCAACCAGGTATACTTTCTGGATGCAACTCTTTTCCTTTAAGCTGTGCAACTGACAGTGCCCTGAGTTGTGCTCAGGGTGCTGAGTTGCTTCTGTTCCAGGGTGGGCTTTTGTCTTCCATTTCTCTCCATATTTCATGTGGGTGCTGAGAGTAGAAGAGAACTGGAAGGGAGAAGAATGGGGGGAAGCAAAGCTACTCTCTCCCACCTCTTTAGGCTTGTTTTCAGGCTGTTTATGAAACAAATTTCAGGCTCTTTATGAAACCTAGATGATACCCCTCTGCCAGTCCCCAGTTCAATGGAATATCAGGAATATTCCATACCAGAGCAATTTCTTAAATGGTTACTTGCCTCTGTGGTGACCTGACTGTTTTGACCTTTCAAATGTTGTACAAGAAATTGAAGTTCAAAGAAAGTATCCTCAAAACTGAGTATATGTGTGACTTCTTCATGTCACAGGTTACCAAAGGCTGAGATAGGTGCTGTGTTGCAGATGGGTGCTGTTGCACCTCAAGATCAGTCTGTGTGCCTAGTTTTTCCTATGATGGTCCTTTGAGCTTAATTGAAGATGTGTTTTAAAACTGTCATCAGTTCAAATGCTGCAGGGCACTCCTTTGTCCCTGTTTGTAATTAAAGACATCTACCTCTTGAAATGAAGCAGCACTTGTGCTTGGGGGAGTGTGCTGCAATGTGCTGTGCATGTATGTGCTTATACCATTTAGAGGTATTTTTTGAGAGAAAATAGGTCATCTTCTCTCTGTAGCATTATTCAAGACCAGAATTTAGTCTCAAAGCCTTCAACGTGTTGCAGGAGATGTGAAAGGATTAAAGCAGGGATTTGAGGAGTGGGTTTTCCAGGAGTGTAACTGGCTTTTTAAAGTTCTTTTAATTCTGTGCCTCTGTCCCTTCAGACGTTTAATATTCTTCAGCAGTGCCCTCCATAGCCAATCCGCTCCTGCTCAGCCACAGGCAACAGTCATTTATATTCCTGGGCTGCCTTCACCTCCGCTTTGCTGCAGTTCAGCCTCTCTGCTGAAGTTTTCCTCTTCACAAATCTATAAAAAGCAGCATTGAATTCTCAGCTTCGACTGGTAGCAGGCTCTTAATTCCAGCTGAAGTGCTGAGCGAATGAGGCTGGCTGCAAGTGACACACGCAGAAGGGCTTTGCTTAGAGAAATATGGTCACTGCCCTTCCTTACTAAGATGCAGCCATCTTCCATGTTGCGTGCCAAGTAAGCAGCACAGAGTGTCTGTCCGGAGTGGGAAAGCCTTTTGGATCAGCTGAATATGTGGAGATCTGGGATTTTCCTCCTAGATGACTGACAGCTCTGTGCAGTGATGTCTGCTCTTCGGAGGGTTAACCGTAAACTCAAGAACGAAGGTGCTGGGCGAGCCGGCGACTCTCTGTACCGTATGCTGTATTTGGTGAGCAGATCTCCTGTGCAACTTGGCTGCTCTGAGTAGTGAGCAGTCAAACAAATTTTCACTCTGGTTTAATTTTCAGGTTATAAATTCAGTGCTGAGCTGTAATGTATATACTCTGCAGAGGCTTTTCGTTGTGCAATGTTGTTAGCAGTCTTGGCAATGCATGAAAGGATGCAGTCTGCCTGAGTTTTGTTTGGGAGAGCAAAACTACTTTAGAGCTTGCCGTCCATGGTGAAACAGAGGTGCTGCATGCTGTTCAATGAGGTAATTTTCTTAATGCCCAGGTGTCCATATGTCTTTATACAGTAAGTGCAAGAGGAAATGGCACTCTGCTTTCAAAACAATAAGGCAGGCAGCCAAAACTCCCCACCGTGGGCAGCATTAACATGCTTGATGAGTTTAAGGGCTTGCTCCTTGTGCATAGGAAGGATGTGAGCTTAGCTCCTGTGCTGAGCCCCCTACAGAGGAGGGTTTAATGTACTTGCAGTGTAAACTTTGCAGCCCAGTTGTGCCAGCTCTTCATCTCATTTTAAGGTTGCTACATAGGACTGCTCACAGAATTGTGCCTGAACAGTGATGCCATAATTCTCTTAGAGAAATCCTGATTCAGTGCCATCAGTGTCACAGCCGGTGAACAGATCTGGTACTGAGAGATAAAATGATCTGTTTAACTTTCAGATCTTCCATTCTCTATTCACTTTCTCTTGGAAAAACAGGAACAGAGGTGTGTTTGTTAATACTGTTTGAGGGTTTTCAGCAAAACAGCCGTGTGCTGACCTTCCTTGGGTGCAGTGTGCGTCAGCTTTCTGTCTAGAAATTGATTTTGTGAAGTAAATAGAAAGGAGACAGAGTTATGTTCATTGAACAGTTTGTTCAATGAACAAGCAAGAGAAAAGGTTTGTGAACACTATTGTGCTTGAGACTTTTTGTTTGTTCAAGGAATATTGAGCGAGTGATACTTGGGAAATGCATGAAAAGATGTGAGGCAGGGAAGTGGCAAGGCAGAGCGTGGCTGCTGCCAGCTGGAGCTGGGCATGGCTGAAGTCAGTAAGGGGTTTACTAAGTGTGCACAAGTAGAGATAAGGCTTCTAAAAGTCTTTTACACTTCCTTTCTGGTCATATGAGTGTAACTATTCCTTCTGGGGCAGGCTGTGTTCCTGTATGACAGTTATCCAATTTTCAGCTACTTGTTAGTGTTTAGCTGGTGTTCATGGTGTAAGTGGATTGTTGCTCTTTCTCAGCGACCCATCTTTTCCTGCAACTTATTGCAAGTGCATGCACAGGATGGAGAGCTGTCTGCAGAGTATCGAGAAGAAACTGCTTAAAACACTTGGTTTGTTTTTTGGAGCTTGACTCCATGCTGTCATTTTATACATTATAACTGTTTTAAGGCTCTTGTAACAAAATGCCACTGAATAATGTCTTCCTCAAATACGGAATGGAATGGAATGGAATGGAATGGAATGGAATGGAATGGAATGGAATGGAATGGAATGGAATGGAATGGAATGGAATGGAATGGAATGGAATAGAATAGACCAGACCAGGTTGGAAGAGACCTTTGAGATCAAGTCCAACCTTTCAACCACCACTATCTAATCAACTAAACCATAGCACCAAGCACCCCATCCAGTCTCTTCCTAAACACCTCCAGTGATGGTGACTCCACCACCTCCCTGGGCAGCCCATTCCAATGGCCAATCTCTCTCTCTCTATGAAGAACTTCTTCTTAACATCCAGCCTAAACCTCCCCTGGCACAGCTTGAGACTGTGTCCTCTTGTTCTGGTGCTGGTTGCCTGGGAGAAGAGACCAGCCCCTTAACTAAATACTTCTGAGCAAACCCCTGTGTACCCTGGGTCTCTTCAGGCACAGATTAACATATTGATTACCAGTTCTTTCTCCTTTTTCTGCAGTGCAGGTAACTTGGGCAGGTTTGTTATTGTTGGGTTGTTTTGATTTTGGTTTTGTTATTTTCCTACACTGAAGCCAGGCTTCCACCTACTGTGCTTTATGGATTTGGGGCTGTTGGGATCAAGAATGCATCTATTGAAATCTTAATGCAAACTTAAACAAAAAAGTTTGGGTGTGCTTTATACTTTATACAGTATACTTTATACAGTAAGTATAGATGGAACCTTACTGAGAAATAAAAGGAATTTCTTTGTCTAATGAACTCAGTGACATGTGTCATTACCAGAAGCTTAGTTCAACTCACTGCTTCCTTCTGAGCCCAGCTTAACAGTTTTTCCTTTTTTCCTCCTCAGAGTTAAACCTCAGGTACTGAAGATGAGTATTTTTCCTTTAATAAACTAAGAGACATTTTTGTATAGGCAGTCAGTTACAATTAATTCATTGCTTACACTTGTGTCCTGACAAAAATAATCCTTTGCATAACAGGCATCTTAAGTAATATGCCTTGCAGTGGTACCCTCAGGAGAGCATCTCCAGCTATAAGATACCTTTAAGGAAAACCACATTATGGCAGGAAATCTCTTACTTGTCACTAGCGTGGGTGATGCTCTTTTTAGGCTTTATGGCGTTGTAGCTGCACTGAGAGGGAAAAATAACTCTCTTGAGCAGACTGCTTGGCTTAAAATACACATATATTCTTCAGCATGGGGTCATCTTGAAGGTGTGGAGCAGTGCAGGGTCTGGATGGGGTTGTTGCTACCAGCTGGTGGGAGAGATTTCCCTGTGGCAGGGCTTTGTCTCCAAAGTGCAAGGTGGTGATGTGCTTTTCTCTCTCTCTTTTTTTTTTTTAATGAATTTTTTTCCCCTTCTCTTTGCATATTGTCTGTTTGAACAGGTTAATTTTGGGTCAGTTGTTTTAATTTCAACTGGAGAGCTATAGAGGTAGTACTGGGAAGCGACTAAATCTGGATTAAGATACCATGGCAGGATTAGACACAGAAGGTTAAAGGTGTGATCAAGTGCAGCAGCTTTTTTCCCTCCCATGCCTCCTCCAGGACTCTGGGAGGGATGGAGAGAGAGCATGCTGCTGCTTTGGTAACCCTAGAAGCCTTGGGCTGTCATCACTTACACCAGAGACAATACCTGCTCCAAACTTTTCAATGTAACAACACAAGAGGTGATCCAGCATGAGGAGGGGAAGAGTGTATAACTGTATTTGCATAGAGGCAGTGGAGAAAACAATAAAGAATCCAGCTAGATGTAGCAGCTTTGAAAAACCTGAGTTATGAGGAAGAAATTCACTTTGCAAGGCAGGTTTCCAGGCACAGACATACAGTTAACTTCCCCAAAGAGCTTGTATTTGAAGCCTTGAGAGGCTTTGTTCCCCTGAAAAACAGCTTAAGCAGTTTCTGTCTCCATATTGTCTCCTTGGTTGTGTTGACACAGCTATTCACAGGGCTGCAATCTAGGTTAGGGAATTGGCAGAGAGTTGGGGGTGTCTCTTATGTTTGTGCAATCACTCTTGGTTCCTGATTTGTGGGCCTTTTTGTTTCTTTGTTTTTTAATCTTAAGCACTGGACGAGCCTATTTAATTAACGTTGGTGCTTACTGAAACCAGGAAACTTCACTGCACAGCAACTTCAATTAACTTGAATTGTGCAAATGTTTTTTTGTTTCCCTCAGTAAAGTGAGAGGCAGACAGATTTATGAAATAATGTGTGCACTTCTGGTAGCTGGTGCCTGTTAAAAAGTCTCCCAGTTACAACAGCTTAACCACAAGAGCTTCTCAGCTGCATCATTCTTAGAGCTCTCTGAAAATATTACCGCTGGTCTTTCCTCTTCCCTTCTTTTTAAAGAGTACAGAGCAGGTTGCTGCTTTCTGTCGCAGTCTGCATGAAATGAATCCTTCTGATTCAAGTGCTCATCCTCAGGAATTCACAGGACCCCAGCTGGCCACCATGAGACAACTCACAGATGCAGATAAACTGCGAAAGGTTATCTGTGAACTTCTTGAGACGGAGCGCACCTACGTCAAGGTAAGGGTCTTGATGTGTTGTTTCAGTCTACAGATATTTCTCCTACTGCTGGAAAAATTTGCTAGTTTCTTCACCAATACTTCAAATGATGTCTCCTGCAGGTCTCTCTTAGTTGACTTACATTCAAGTCTACAATCTGTCCCTAGAATACTAACTTCAACCTCTGAAATAAGTAGGCTTTCCAAACTCTTGTGCTGTCATTTTGAAGTTACTTAGCTGGTGTGCAGAGGAGCATGGCTTGATGAGATCTGGTATTGATTTTGTAAGTGTGACTGTGTAAATGTTTCCTTTTATTCTCTAATATTCTGTAAATCCAACTATTTTGTCCTATGTGTGAAAGGGAAAAATTCACAGAGTGAGTGAATGGTGATCATCACCACCTCAGTAAATATTCAGAGGCTGTTTGAGGAACCAACATGTGCTCCCTTTCTGAATTTTTAGGACTTAAATTGTTTAATGGAGAGATACCTGAAGCCTCTACAAAAAGAAACATTCCTCACACCAGATGAGGTATGTTAACTCTTATCTTTTTTGCTAAATAGCTCAGGAACACTCCTCCTCTCTGCCCTCCCCAACCTACCCCATCCCACCCCTCCTGAACTTCTTTGTCTGGGTAAGAGCTGTGATTTTGAATTCCATGTCTTTAATGGATCAAGTAGATTATAAAGGTATGACTCAGTATCACAGTATCACTAAGGTTGGAAGAGACCTTGAGGATCATTGAGTCCAACCTATCAACACAGACCTCATGACTAGACCATGGCACCAAGTGCCACATCCAATCCCCTCTTGAACACCTCCAGGGGCGGTGACTCCACCACCTCCCTGGGCAGCACATTCCAATGACGAACGACTCGCTCGGTGAAGAACTTTCTCCTCACCTCGAGTCTAAACCTTCCCTGGCACAGCTTGAGACTGTGTCCCCTTGTTCTGGTGCTGGTTGCCTGGCAGAAGAGACCAACCCCTTCCTGGCTACAACCACCTTTCAGGTAGTTGTAGAGGGCAATGAGGTCACCCCTGAGCCTCCTCTTCTCCAGGCTAAACAATCCCAGCTCCCTCAGCCTCTCCTCATAGGGCTTGTGTTCAAGGCCTCTCCCCAGCCTTGTTGCCCTTCTCTGGACACTCAATAACATATATATTACTGATGTTCTAGAGAAGGTGAGCTAGCTGCAAAGCAGTATTTTCAATGTCTTGGTTTGTTGTTTTTTTTTCTCTTACTAGCTGGATGTTCTCTTTGGGAATCTGACCGAAATGGTAGCATTCCAGGTAGAGTTCCTGAAAACTCTTGAAGATGGAGTAAGGCTGGTTCCAGACCTGGAAAAGCTTGAAAAGGTTGAGCAATTTAAGGTAATGTCATCACTTTACATTCTGAGTAGTCACAGAATCACAGAATGCTAGAGGTTGGAAGGGGCCTTGAAAGATCATCTAGTTCAACCCCCCTGCCAGAGCAGGATCACCTAGAGTAGGTCACACAGGAATGTGTCCAGGTGGGTTTAGAATGTCTCCAGAGAAGGAGCATATACAACCTCTCTGGGCATCCTGTTCCAGTGTTTTGTCACTCTCACAGTGAAAAAGGATTTCCTTATGATCCTTATGATCCCTATGCTCCAGCTTGCACCTATTGTACCTTGTTCCATCACTGGACATCACTGGCTCCATACTCCTGACACTTGCCTTTAACATATTTATAAACATTAATGAGGTCACCCTTCAGTCTCCTCTTCTCCAAGCTAAAGAGACCCTGCTCCTCCAACCTATCCTCATAAGGGAGGTGTTCTACTCCCTTAATCATCTTTGTAGCTCTGTGCTGGACTCTTTCAAGCAGTTCCCTGTCCTTTAACACTCTTTATCACATTTGTCAATGTTCATGAAAAATCCTACATCTACTTAAACCTGAGATTAATTTTTAGGTAGTACTGGAGGTGTTTGAAAGCCATCCTTCTGTGGTTGTATTTCATGCTACATTTAGCCATATAGAGCGCTGTAGATCTGTAATGCCACGTTCTCTTAGATGCTATTCTTGCACTTCTGCCAGATTTGTTGTTTCAGGCTGTTGGGAAAAGCCAGAAATGGAAAGTTACATAAAATCTTTGTTCTGACAAACCTGATGTAGTAGTTCAGAAGCCCACTAGGGCTACAGATTAAAACTGTACATTAAATTCTGTGTTTGGGCTTTTGCTGCTCAGCAGAACTATATGGAGAATACACCCAGCTATCAACAGATGTGTGTTGAAGGCAGAAATGTAAACTGAAAATATAAAAGCTTCATTAAAAAGATAAGAAAGGGAAAAGGGTGGAAACAAATTCTGGTTTATTTCAAATGCAGTCATTGCATATGTGGCAAGTAACTAATATAATAGTATCATAGTATCAGTCAGGGTTGGAAGGGACCACAAGGATCATCTAGTTCCAACCCCCCTGCCATGGGCAGGGACACCCCACACTAGATCAGGCTGGCCAGAGCCTCATCCAGCCTGGGCTTAAACCCCTCCAGGGACAGGGCCCCAACCACCTCCCTGGACAACCCATTCCAGGGTTTCACCACTCTCATGGTGAAGAACCTCCTCCTCACATCCAGCCTGAATCTCCCCACCTCCTGCTTCATTCCATTCCCCCTAGTCCTATTACTACCTGACATCCTGAGAAGTCCTTCCCCAGCCTTCCTGTAGGCCCCCTTCAGATACTGGAAGGCCACAATGAGGTCACCTTGGAGCCTTCTCTTCTCCAGACTGAACAGCCCCAACTCCTTCAGTCTGTCCTCATAGCAGAGGTGCTCCAGCCCTCTGATCATCCTCGTGGCCCTTCTCTGGACACCTTCCAGCACCTCCATATCCATAATGTTTTGTCTTTGGGGAATTTTACTTTTACTTTGAGCACTCACCTTGGTAGAGGACAGGATGTCTTGGTGCATAATAATTCCACTGGGATTTCTCTTCAGCTAACACACAGCCCTGGGAGAACTCCTCAAAGAATTTGTCTTTTTGTGCATACATGGCTCTGCCATCAGGTGCTGATTTAGAGTAAGTGTCAGTTGTGAACACTGCCTTCACACAACTAGAACACAGGTTTTGTTTTGTAGGAAATGTGCCCTAAATGGAAAGCACAAAGACACTTTTTGAGTGGAGGAAGCCTCTGTGACCACTCTGTGCTCTGAGCTTTAAGAGTGGAGTCCAGAAGAAATTTTCTTATGGAGAGAACTTTGTATTCTGAATGCTGATGCTTCCTCCCCTTCCCACAAAAAGTGCATCAGCTTCACTTTCAGTTCTGTCCTACAGGCATAATTTGAAAGCAGTGTGCAAAATGGGACTTCAGCACTTCTTTTCTGCTTCAGGGTTTCAGTTCTGCAGTTTGCTTCCCTCTGCTGGGTGTAGAGCTGCCTTTGTGTTGTCTTACCTACCTCCCCTCTCCCACTCTGTGTTGTCTTGCTCCTAAGTGGGTAGGAAAGCAAATGCTTGACCATGGTGTAGACATCTTAGGGAAAGTTTGGCCCTTAGCACAAACTCATTTTCTAGAGAATGAAGACCTTGGTGTGTCTGTGCAGAGGGATAATAGTCTTGCTTTCAGCTCCTTAGTGTCTTGATCCATTACAAAGTCAGATACACCCTGTCCTTCCTGTGGCTTTTGGACATTACTTAGATCAATAAGGTTTTAAACTCAGGCATGTAAATACATTTCTGGAGCTGTGAAGCTAGTTCTCTGTATGGCCAGTCATGTGTCCAGATCATCCTAATCAGATTTTGGCTAATTGTGTTAATCACATCCTGAATCCAAGCACCAAAGCTGGACATGTTTCTTGCTAGACGGTGTGAATGCATTCAAAATGTGTGTCCTGTTAACTAAAAGCTAAATGGGCAGTTCAGACAGAAGGGAAACTAACTAACTGGCTTTCATGTGCCTTCTTTTTCTAACACCGTATTTTTCTTTGTATTGAACCCTAGAAAGTGTTGTTTTCCTTGGGTGGATCCTTTCTTTACTATGCTGATCGGTTCAAGCTGTACAGTGCCTTCTGTGCCAGCCACACAAAAGTCCCCAAAGTACTGGTGAAAGGTAAGAACCATGTGCTGGGCAAACAAACCTGGGCATGCAGGAAGAGAAATGTTGCAGCAATACATGGTTTGGGCTGGCTCAGGATGTCCTTGTGAATGGTGAGGGGTGATCCCTGCTGTCATAGTGTCATAGTATCAGACCCTGGAGGTCTTAAACACTTCCAGGGACAGGACCCCAACCACCTCCCTGGACAACCCATTCCAGGGCTTCACCACTCTCATGGGGAAGAACCTCCTCCTCACATCCAGCCTGAATCTCCCCACCTCCAGCTTCATTCCATTCCCCCTAGTCATATCACTACCTGAGATCCTGCGAAGTCCCTCCCCAGCCTTCCTGTAGGCCCCCTTCAGATACTGGAAGGCCACAATTAGGTCACCTCGGAGCCTTCTCTTCCCCAGACTGAACAGCCCCAACTCCTTCAGTCTGTCCTCACAGGAGAGGTGCTCCAGCCCTCTGATCATCCTTGTGGCCCTTCTCTGGACACCTTCCAGCACCTCCATATGCCTCTTGTAATAGGGGCTCCAGAACTGGAGGCAGTACTCCAGGTGGGGTCTCACCAGGGCTGAGTAGAGGGGGAGGATCACCTCCCTTGACCTGCTGGCCACACTGTCCAAACCATGCAGGGTAAGCTGTGATGGAGTAATAGAGGCATACATGCCTGGTGGCTTTGCAGGAGCATTCACAGGAGGAAAGTATGCTTGCCTGACCTGAGAGGCTCACAGGCAGCTCTGCCATGGGTATTTTTGGACCACCATCAATGTAATGATACCCAAGTAGCGCATTACAAGCAGTTGTTAACCTCCCATGAGGTTCCCACACACACGCTCAATTTATTCTCCCTGACGTGCTGAGTTTCTTTGCAGCCACGTGGGGAATGGAAAGGTTTCATAATTGGGCAATGTGATGTGTGCTGATGGATCACTGTATACTTTGGAAATAGTGGTGATGCTTTTAATGACTTCTGAATCCTTCTAGAGTTTGTGCTGTGAATCCTTCCTAGAGTCAGTCCCACTGAAGCTCTGGCCAATGCGGTTGAACGCTGACAGCCGCTAGGAAAGGATCAAGCCTGGCAGAATGTTTTATGGAAGCTGTCTAAATATTTTCACTTCACTGTGCCGTTTGTCGCCTCTCTCCTTCTTCTCACCTTCATTCCAGTTTGCCTGAGAAGTTTCCATGTGTGAATTCCTAGTCAGCTTTGGCTTGCTGAGATGGAGATAAATGAGCTGTGGTGTAGCTTATAAATGCTCATGGGCCTCCTTGCCTTGGAGTGATGATTTTTGCCCTGCGAAAGTGTTAATCTCTTTAGAATTAGCAGTGCCTCATCCAATTCATTTTTGGCCAAGGCATTAAATAAACAAATGGTTCCAGTTGTAGGAGCAATGCCACTGAGGGAGGAGCTCTTATTTTCCAGAGAATATCTGGATGCCTGACAATCAGAAGTTTTCTGTTTCTTGGTCGATTTGTTGGGTTTTGGAGGTTTGTTTTGGGGGGGGTTTGGTTGGTTGGGTTGGAGTTTTTTGTTGGGTTTGTTTGGTTGGTTTTGTTTGTTTGTTTGTTTTCTTCCCTTTGTACATTTTTATGCATTTCTGCTTGTAAATTCTTATTTGCCATGCTGCAAAAAATACTTGGCAGCTCTGTGGAATACATGAATAAAGAGCTGGCTGGTAGTCACATTTGTGCTATCTTTTGGTACCATTTTGCTTGACCTTAATATTAAGGCTAGAGGCTAGGTAGATCTGATTGGGCTTTTTTGCTTTATTCATTGATGACTGCATTTATAAATGAGAAGTGGTTGTCCTTGAGCTATGACACAGACAGAATTGGAAATTTTATTCCTGTGATAAGTCTCTTTAAACCCCTAGGACTATAGTTCAAAAGTAGTTTGGCCTTTCCCTTTCTAGGAGACCTTATTGCTGTCTACAACTACCTGAAGGGAGGTTGTAGCCGGGAAGGGGTTGGTCTCTTCTCCCAGGCAACCAGCACCAGAACAAGAGGACACAGTCTCAAGCTGTGCCAGGGGAGGTTTAGGCTGGATGTTAGGAAGAAGTTCCTCACAGGAGGAGTGATTTGCCATTGGAATGGGCTGCCCAGGGAGGTGATGGAGTCACCATCACTGGAGGTGTTTAGGAAGAGACTGGATGGAATGCTTGGTGCCATGGTTTAGTTGGTTAGATAGTGTTGGATGATAGGTTGGACTCAATGATCTCAAAGGTCTCTTCTGGCCTGGTCTGGTCTGGTCTGGTCTATTCTGTTCTGTTCTGTTCTGTTCTGTTCTACCCTCAGCTGAGGTGTAGGTGGCTTTTGGATTTGAAACTGAAGTTGCTTTATTGAAATCAAGTCACTGTCTGCAAAGAACCCACCCAACCTTGGCGAGGGACATGACTCTAATAAAAGCAATTCTGTGGAAATGTGGAATTGTTCCTGCACTGAAAAACTTCTACCTCTAAAAATGCCATCTTCCCCATACATCCCTCCCTGTAACAAGTTTATGTTCTAGCAGCAGTGAAAATGGTAACTTTACAAATTCAGTAGCAGTCAGATAGAAAAGATGATAGCAGTCACGTGTCCAGTCTGCCTGCACTCTCAAAAGGTGGTTTACAGGTTCCTGCCTCCTTACTAGGTCTTAATTGTTGTTGTTGAGTACTGGATTTTAAAGTTTAATGAGTTAATGATAACCAGACTCACCAATAGTACAGGTGTGCCTGTCAGACCAGACTCATGAATAGGAGCTTCTTACAAATAGCCAGACTGAGCCTTTCCTTAAGGAAACAGCTGATTACAGCAATGTATGCTGCTCTAAATGAGTTGCAAGGCCAGAAATACTGTGGGCAGTGAAATCAAAACCTGCATGTATCGGTGTGGTAGGTGGATGGCAGTTATTGAATCATAAATAGCGCATCTGGGGTAAAAGGAGTCAATGACCCAAGATTTGCAGTGCCTAAGTCTAATACTGTGGACCTGATGAATATGCATTTTCTTGCAAAATGGCTCTGGATAAATGAATTTCAATCTGGAAAAGTCACTTTATCAGGGCAGCTGTTCTGATTTTAATTTCACCCAATTGCCTCATTTCAATTTCCCAGCCAAGACAGACACTGCTTTCAAGGCATTTCTGGATGCTCAGAATCCCCGGCGGCAGCACTCCTCCACACTGGAGTCGTACCTCATCAAACCTATCCAGCGGATACTGAAATACCCTCTCCTGCTGAAGGAGCTCTTTGCTCTGACTGATGTAGACAGTGAGGAACATTATCACCTAGATGGTAAGGAGCTGACCTACATTACTCTTTCCTGTTTAACCTCTGATCTGGAATCCTCTTCCTCCTCTTTCTGCTCAGAGGCTTAAAAATACCAATTGTCTCTTCCCCTATCTCTCTGTCTTTCTTATAGTGGCCATAAAAACAATGAACAAAGTTGCCAGCCACATTAATGAAATGCAGAAAATCCATGAAGAATACGGGGCAGTGTTTGACCAGCTCATAGCAGAACAAACAGGGGAGAAAAAAGAGGTAACAGATGATCAAACATAAGAGAAAAAGGCTGCTATTGTGGTGTTCATACCAAATATTTACCTTGCATGTAGTGTCATCAGGTGGATCCTAGTGAAAACAGATAAACCCCAATCCAAGAACCACTTTTTCCATGTGTGGCTCAATGAGTGGGACCAACATAAAGAAGAGGTGGGTTAACTCACCTTCACTGTTGTGCTTGGGTCACAATCATATCCCAACCTGCAGTTCACAATTTACATGTCCATATAAATAATCTTGGCCCACCAGTCTGAGTGGACTAGCAGGCTGATGCAAGATTGTTAGCTCTTTAATTGCTTATAAAAGATCAAAATATGAGCTGCACTGTGTGAGAAACACCACTTTCTCTTTTAGAAGGTGTAGTAGTGGGCTTGATAATGTGGGAGACCCTTGGGCTTTGGTCCAGGTATCTCATGTGGTGCATATATAAACATGTGATGATCCAGTGTGGCTCAGTCCTGGCTACCATGTCAGAAACCTGTAGAAGGTATCCTGAAGTTTCAGACTGAGACCTGGGCTCTCCATTTACCAGTAGAATCATAGAATGATTTGGGTTGGACCTCCACAGGTCATCTAGTCCAACCCCCCCGCAGTGAGCAGGGACATCCTCCACTAGATCAGATTGCACAGAGCAAACATCTTAGTACTGCTTTCGTTCTCAGGGAGACTTCAGGTTGTTGTTCTAATGGTATCCATGCTGTCCTTTGGAAAAAGCCAGACTTCACAGAGGGGAGGGTGGAGGAATGGGATAACATGGCCCCCAGACTGGGGATAGACCTTGGATTTGTCACTCTGGAACACCACAAGTCAAAGATCCGATCTTGCACATTCTACTAACACTGCTTCTGAAGATGCAACATTAGTAAGCATCTCCAACAGTTGTTATGAACTCCTTTTATGAGTCCATTTCCAGAACTGTGGTTTCCACAGATCAGCCTTTGGGTGAAATCAAGAGCCATAGCAGCCACGGGGAGGAAGTGCTTTGACTGCTTGGCATGATGCAGTGTCTAAGCTTTACTCCAGACGGTGTGTCTGATGGGGGCTATGCTTAAATGTTCAAACAAAACAGAAAATAAATGGCAGGGAGAAAGATGGACACAGGAGGAGAAAAAAAAGGCAAGAAAATCATCTGTGTTTTGCCCTGACTTCCCATCAAGTTACAGTAGCTGGGCTCTGAGTTTGACTTGGAATTTATGCTCACCAATTAATAATTTAATCTCTTCTATTGCTGTCACAATCTGTTTGTCCATGCTTGCAGTCATCTGATGAAATCTTGCAAAAGTTTACCTGGGGGGCAGTTTGTGTTTGTTTAGGAATCAACTTCCAGCAAGTATTCTTGAACTGAAACCTGAAGTAATAATCTTTCTCGAACTGATTACACATTGTGTTGGCAGGTTGCAGACCTATCAATGGGGGACTTGCTTTTGCATAACACAGTGATATGGCTGAATCCTCCTGCTTCACTGGGGAAATGGAAGAAGGAACCTGAGCTGGCAGCATTTGGTTTGTACCTAGCGATTTTATTTTGGAAGCCTAAAAGACTGTCGGCTATGCCTTGACAAATGTTTTGTTGAAGCATTGCCTTCTGCAAGGTTGGATGGAACTTAAAACTCTACTTGTCTGTGCTGCAGTGGTCATATTCTGTTCTCTGTTGATCTAAAACTGGTGAAGAATTTGGAAATGACTGCTGTAACAGTGCAAAAGTTTGATAAAGCCATATCCAAGGCTGTGAATTGAGAGCTATGTAGAAAAATGGTTCTCTCATTTCAATTGTCTGATCTATGCCAACTCTACTTCACATCTTCTAGAAGGGGTTGGGGGCTCGCAGAAGTTTTGCCTTATTTCTCTGTGCCTTTTGTCAAAAGTAACTTCTACACCTAAGCTTTTAAAACATGCTTAAAAGCTGAGGCAAGACTTCCAGCACATTGCTCTGGAGTGGTCTTTCTCCCACCGAGGAGTCTGTCTTGGGCTGCCAAACTAGAAACTGTAACTGCTCTTGGCATAGATCTGAAGATCTTTCTGCTGCATTGAAGTGGAAAGGAACCTTTGGAAAGGTACCTGATCACTACGTCACATCTCTTCTACTGTCAGAATTCTATCAAGTAATGAAGACTGTACTCAGTTCTCTTTATTTGTTCCTAATTTTTGGATCTCTTTACGCACAACAGACTTTTTCTGGGCTGTTTCCAGAAAGTGACGCTGGTTAGGAAGGCAATGAGTTTTCCTTTTGGTTTTGAGTTTTATACCAAACAGATTATGAATGAAAACTCTCTCATTTATATACTCTGGAAGAGCATATATAAACAGACTGTTTTCCTTTAAGGTGGAAAAGCACCCTGAAGATTCACGGCCACATGAAAGCTGCTAGGAATATGCATAAACTCTTATTTACACCAAAAATCTTTGAGTTGCCTTCATCAAATGTCCAAAATCAAGTGTCTGTGCAATTCAGCCTGAAAACAAAAAGTGCATTAGAGTCTTGAAGAAAGGGATCACAGGGGAAAGTGGTCTTGAAAGACAAACTCCATCTCCATGTTATCTGGCAAAAGAGTAATCAGCTGACACCTCTGCTTGCCAGTGGTGCCAACTTTTTAATTCAGTGTAGACCACTGTCCCAGCTGGGAGGGGTGGACATTCTCTCCAGGCACAGTCTCATCTGCAGACTGGCCACTTGTAGCTGAATGCTGCTCATTTGTTTGAGGTGAAATTAGCCAAGGAGACTGAAGTTGGGGGGGGTTTATATATAGGATTGTTGCTATTTGAATAGTTGATGTGATAACTGGTAACTTAAACTCTCAAGTTCCAAGTGACTTGGAAGTCACCTGGTTTTGTATGGTAAAAGCTGTTGAGTTTGGGTTTTGGGGGAAGAATAATGCAAGAGGGCTGGTAGATTTGCTCCTACCCTCCCTCCCTGACTCTGGTGAGGGCTGGCAGAGGAGTTTAAAGGTCTGTGTGCTTGGGCATAGAGGAGACCCATTCCCAACCTTACTGACTACATGGCTTTTGTTTCTAACTTTCTTCTGTAGTGTTCAAAACTGCTGTGGTCCTTGTGTACAAAGATGGTTCCAAACAGAAGAAAAAACTTGTAAGTTGCATAGACTCTTTCAGTGATGCTATTTGCATCTGTGGTGCTATGATCCAGATTTGCTCTCCATAGAGCTGTGGTGCTAGAGTGTGCTTTTGCATATATGATCCTTGTTCTCTGCCACACAGCTGAGGTTCTGGGCAGTGCAGAGTGGCTTGCTGTTCAGCCTGGGTGCAGTGGACCGCAAGCATTCATTTAATTTACCCTTTGCTGTCTGCTGGACTAGTCAGTCATGTTACCTGTCACATCCATTCCATTCTGTGGAGTGGGCTGTCATGAAACAAGGTGTCACCTTGAGCATCTCTCTTGTGTTTGACACTTCAGTCAGTGTAAGAACATGTAGTGAAATGTGGGAGTTGCTGTCAACTTTCTTAGTGAAACACAATGCCCTGAGCAAGTGCTGGCTGCTTGTGACTAAATTTGGTGTGCCTGAAGTATGTATCAGGGGATCCTACTGGAATTTGGGATTAAAAGTTAAAGTTAAGATTGACAATAAACACATGTCTTGCTACACTGTTTATAGTGATAAAGAAAACTTTTTGATTCCCATGTATGGCATAAACTGAAGTGTGATTTGAAATGTTAGTAAGGTTGAAGTCAACTGGCCACAACATAACTTCAGAGTGACTAAAGCAAAACGAATGCATGTTTCTGAGTGTATGTGTGCTTGGAAAAGAGGATGCAGCATTAGTCTCAAATGGCATTTGAAGGCATTGATAAGAATTGATTAGCCTGCTGGTTGCTTTTGTCTAGGTTTTAACAAGATCTTCACAGATAAATCTGTGACTGTTTTAGGCACTTCAGTGACACAGGTTACTAAGATGTAGTGAGAAAAGAAGAACTGCAGCAAGTCTCTAGCTGGACATTCTCAGTGCAAAGCACAGGAGACTTTTGACTGTTAGGAAATGAGGTGTCTTATTTCCTAACAGTATTTTGAAATCCTTCCAGGGAGGATCACATAGAGCTTCAATTTATGAAGACTGGGATCCGTTCCGCTTTCGCCACATGATACCTTTAGAAGCACTACAGGTTCGAGCGCTGGCAAGTGCAGGTAGTGTTCCTGCTGCATGAATTTGGCAGAGTTCTTAACGTTTGGTTGGGGTGCAGATGGGGAATTCACTGAACAGCATTTGTGCTTAATATGTGTGTATGTACTTTTGGGGTCCCAAAAGAGGAACCCACAACCTCAACATCCACAACAGCCCTGGAGAGAGACGAAGGGGCAGCATGTCCAGTTGTCTCCAGCTTGTCAGTAAATTTCTGAAGCCAGGTTTGGTTGTGGAAGAACAAAGTAAAGTTGTTGCTTGGTTGAGAACTTCGTGTGAAGCTTCTGTTATTAAAAAATTCAAAATGTTAAATAATTTCTTCCTTTTCTAATGCATAAGTGGAAAGAACATAGGAGGTAGCTGTAAAATGTTAATAATGCTCTATGGGACCAAGTGAGTGCATATAAAATACTGTGAGATTTTGGCAAGTTTAAGAGTGTTGTTTCATTCCTCTTTGCCCTCTACAACTACCTGAAAGGCTGTTGTAGCCAGGAAGGGGTTGGTCTCTTCTCCCAGGCAACCAGCACCAGAACAAGGGAACACAGTCTCAAACTGAGCCAGGGGAAGTTTAGGCTCGAGGTGAGGAGAAAGTTCTTCACCAAGAGAGTCATTAGTCATTGGAATGTGCTGCCCGGGGAGGTGGTGGAGTCACTGTCCCTGGAGGTGTTCAAGAAGGGATTGGACGTGGCACTTGGTGCCGTGGTCTAGTCATGGGTCTGTGGTGACAGGTTGGGCTCGATGATCCTCGAGGTCTCTTCCAGCCTTGGCGATACTGTGATTAGTTACTTGCCCACTGCTGCCTTTCAGCCATGAGGTAATACTATTTCCAGTGTGTTATCTGTTGTCCTGGATGGTCTTAAACTGTTTCTTCAGGATGACAGCATAAATACTCCACACCTGTTTGAATGGAGGTTGTAGCGAGATGGCTGTCAGTCTCTTCTTCCAAGTACCAAGTGGTAGGACAAGAGGAAATGGTCTCAGGTTGCACCAGCAGAGGTTTGGGTTGGATATTAGGAGAAATTTCTTCACCAAAAGTGGTGTCAAGCACTGGAACAGGCTGCCTGTGGAAGTGGTGGAATGACTGTCCCTGGAGGTATTCAAAAGATGTGTAGATGTGGTGCTTAGAGATGTGGTTTATTGGTGAATTTGGTAGTGCTGGGTTAATGAATGAACTTCACGATCTTAAAGGTCTCTTCCAACCAAACCAATTCTCTAATTGAGGTTAAATATGAGAAAGTGTTACATGCAGTTCTGCTTGTTTTTCACTTTAGATGCAGAGACCAATTCTGTATGTGAGATTGTCCATGTTAAATCTGAGTCTGAAGGCAGGCCAGAAAGAACTTTTCATCTTTGCTGTAGGTAAGTGTGTTTCTGTATTTTCAATGGCAGCTGCATCCCTGGATCCCAGCCTGCTTGTGTCTTTCCCTTAGAGCAGTCTGCGAACAAGCCAATAGGGAAAGTGGGGAAAGGGTGTTTAAAACCTTACAAGAGTCTGCCTTTCAGGAGTCAAATGGATTAAAAGAAAGGCATATATTTGATCTGCCTTGCACCTTGATGGGAATGTCCTTATTACAAATTTTCTTTCACAAATTACATCCGGTGAAGTTCCA
Organism: Melanerpes formicivorus; assembly: GCF_026170545.1. NCBI lineage: Eukaryota > Metazoa > Chordata > Aves > Piciformes > Picidae > Melanerpes > Melanerpes formicivorus. Next base: position 10,834,265 of record NW_027142363.1, on the reverse strand, counting down.
GCCTGGGATCTTTATGCCAGATAGCTGCTAACACGCCATGTTCAGCTGGTACTTTTCATGCCACCAAGTTCCAACTTCTGCTGTTAGGGCACTGACTTTTCCTTAAGTAGACCATGTCTGTCTTCATTGTGATGGTTGCCCTGTTGTGGTTTAGAGCTCAAATAAAAGTTTAGTACACAAATTCATCAGGGTCCAACAAAGCTCGTACTATGCCAAGTACTACTATGAGGTAGTAGAGTTGCAGGACTTCTGCTTGCTGTGTGTTTATAGGAGATAACCTGAGATTTAATTAGGCACCATAGATCAGCTTAATGTGTGTCAGACAAAGTGAAGTGCATTGTTGCTGTTGGAAGAGAAGGAAGCCTCAAGAGGGGTGAATGGCTAAATGTGTAGTTAATGAACCATGTATTTATTTCCTTGGATGTCCGTTGCAACCACTCTAGTTTTAGCTTTGCTTTGAAAATACTGTATCAAATTGAGTCTTCTCTGGGGGGAAATGCATGCCAGTTGTTTTGCACTGACTTAAACTGCAGAACTGGTCATTATTTGTCTCATATGCAGTGATCTTTGACTAATTCCTGGGAGGTGACACCAGCTTTTGTATTCTTGCCTATTTTTCAGTTCACCAGAGCACAGGAAGGACTTTCTGAAGGCAGTGCACTCAATCCTGCGGGATAAACACAGAAGACAGCTTCTTAAAACCGAAAGTTTGCCCTCATCCCAGCAATATGTTCCTTTTGGTGGAAAAAGATTGTGTGCTCTAAAAGGTGCAAGGCCAGCCATGAACAGGGCAGGTACTGTAGGGCTACAGACTTTCAAGATCCCAGTAACCCCAGCACCATTTTAGGACCTGTGGTGGTGTCTGTTACTTGTATATTAGGATTAGCATTCTCTCCTGTGTATGTAAAAACTGCTGGTTTTCCATGCTTTTACTTCCTTGAGAGCCTTAAATTGCCTCTATTTACCTTGCTTTGCACTCAAGGCTCAGCTTCAGAGTGGTCCTTCTGGTATGGAAGGAAGAAATGGGATTCCCATCAATACCGATTGGCTGTGCACTTTTACCTGGAAATGGGTTTCAGCTGAACAAAGCAGAAGCCTGCTGCATATCTCTTAAAAGCCTGTGCAGAATTCTGAGCTAACCCTAGCACTTTTAAAACTAAAATGCACAAGAAAAATCAACTCCCCCAAGCGAGTGGCTTAGGTTGAAGAGATAGCTTTGTATGTCCTTCCTTTTTAGCCTTTTCAGCTCTGTTGTTAAATAATGGACACTACTTCTACTTCTCACATTATGAGAGGCGTGTGCTTGATACTGTTATTTTTGTAATGGCCTGTCCTAAACCTTGGATTTTTATTTTCAGTTGGCTTCAGGCAAAAAAAAGAATGAGAACATGGTCAGGGAAAGGCAGGTTTTCATTTTCAGAACAATAGATGATGGAGCAAAGAGCCTTTTGCTTCCAACTTCAAAGCACACAGCATTGCTGCGTGTTTTGTTCTGGTCTGGTTTTCTCTCTTTTTGGTGTGTTTTTTTTCTGCTCATTAGATCCAGCAATGTAGACAACCAGGCTTTCTGTTCCTCTTTTGTACTGGGCAGGCCAGACCAATAACATTCGCAGCATGGCTTCTCACTCAGGGTGTTGCTAGCCATCTGCTTCAGAGACACTTAAAATCATAGGGGAAAAGAGTCAAAGGAGGGCCAAAACACAACTCTCTTACCGTAGGGCTGCTTCAGTCAGCCTGTGGGGCTAACCTGCTGTAGGTGTGCCAAACCTTTCAGTTTGGCTCGCTGATGAATTTGCATGGTGAATTCTGCAGGGATGGAAATTTCCTCCTAGAGTCCAGACCTCTCACTACTGTTGAAATTTGCATTACTGCTGAGCTCTTTCTACCTAATGCATGTTTTGAGGCTCAGGGATGTTAAAATGTAACCCTGCCCCCGAGACCAAGTTTAATAAAATCATACTGCAAGTGCTAAGGTCCTGTTTAGTAGAGGGGGACAAAGTGTAACCTCGGAGTTCACCTGCTTGCCACGGACCTACATGTGTGCACATAAAGCGCTGGAATGCCTGCAGATCCTTCAGCTGCAGGATTCGTCCCATGCTTTGCCTCACAAGCCTCTTATGAAGATGTTCCAACAGAGAAGATGTGAATTTGCTAATTGGGCCAGTTGCAAAAGCTAGTAGACCAGCTGATGATGAGTAAGGAACTTCTGAAAGTTTGTCTGGTTTGGGGATTTTCTTTTTGCCTCCAGTAGTGTGGGAGTGGGGAAGGGAGTAGCAAAACCTAGACAGGGAACTTACTCCCCCATAAATAACACAACAGTTGCAACATCTTCAGCACCAAGGTAGCTATCTGGAAATCTGTAGTTTTGCTCTTCCCTGAGACAGAGTAATTTCCCATACTGAGGTGTAAGGCTAGCTGGTTTTCATGGTGTGCTGACAGCAGGTCACTGCCTGTGAGAAGCTGAGCTGAACAGATGCACTTTGTGCTGGCTGGCTGCCTGCCTACCGCTTAGGAGGAACAGTAATTGTGGGCCATTATTCCAACTGCGGATCTTAGTAGCAGAAAGTCCTTTTTCAGCTGGAGAGAGACTTGTGCTGAGGAGCTGAGTGAAGTGTGACTTGCCAGCAGGGAGGATACGGAATGACCAGGTCATTTGTGGGAGTCTGTCTGCTTTGTGCCTAGCAGTGTTAAATAAAGGGCCTCTGGAAGACTTAACTTTTAAAAGAGAGTTGTACCATGTGTAAAAAGCCTGTGGGATTTTATCTTTGTGTGTGTGCAGTGTCAGCCCCAAGCAAGTCTCTTGGGAGGAGGAGGCGGCGGCTGGCCCGAAACAGGTTTACCATTGACTCAGATGCCGTCTACACAAGCAGCCCTGAAAAAGAGCCCCAGCAGCCCACGCACAGTGGGGACACTGACCGCTGGGTAGAGGAACAGTTTGACCTTGCTCAGTATGAGGAGCAGGAGGACATCAAGGAAACGGACATCCTCAGCGATGATGATGAGTACTGCGAGGCCATGAGAGGTGCCATGGCTGACCAAGATCTCCGGGAGCGACTGCAGGCGGCCTCCATCACAAGCAGCCAGCCGTGCCGAGGAGACCGCTCGCGCCCAGCCACGGACACGCATGCCTCCAGGATGACCCAGCTGAAGAAGCAGGCAGCCTTCTCTGGCATCAACGGCGACGTGGAGGGCCATGGCGAGGAGGTCATCTGGGTTAGACGGGAAGACTTTGTCCCCAGCAGGAAACTGAACACAGAGCTCTAAACCGGTCCCCTTCCCCACCTGGATGCGTAGGTCTCCCCGTCCCACCCTCCACCCCTCCCCCCTGGCCCCGCACACTGCGGAGAGCTGATACGGATAGATTGCACACTTGCACACACCATTTCGGCAGCTGAATTGGTCCAAAGCCATGCCGCCACACTTTAGGCAACTGTAAAACGCTCAAACCCTGAAACAGAATAAGCTTAAGGTCCTGTCTTACGTTACCAAGGGCTTTCACACTATTTTATTTATTCTAAAACAATCAGGGGCTGAAGTTAAGTATGGGGAAAATATCATCACTGGAAAACAAATTACTCTGGATGTCTTAACCTACGTGCAGCCAACTAGCTTGAACAATAGCACAACGAACAGAGGGTTTTATAGCCGTAAGACATCAGTCGTAGGTTCATCTCCTTACTGAGGAAAACTGCCTTTTTAACATGTACAGTTGCAGTATTCTTATTACTTTTCTCTCTTTAAATGTAAGAGAATATACATGTATTTTAGGAATGCGTGAGGAAAGGTTTGGGATTTCTGTTGTGTTAAGTCCTTTTGGTCTGTGGCTGGTCTAACTTAATGTCAACGTTGGAAGCTCTAGTTTTACATACTGCTATAAAGATGCCAAACTCTCCTCAAAGAGATCCAAATTTAACACTTGAAGAGATATTTTTTTGTATTTTACCTGAGATGCAGGGGGCACAAAGGGATAAGGATTTTACAGCATTAGCGTAGCTCCACGGCTAGGATACGAGGCTAGCTTTTTTTTTTGCAGAGGGTTAGGAATGGTGGTTTTATATTAAAATATGAACTGGAAACTCTTATTTAGGTATAACGTTCTTCAGGCAAAGGATTATTGTATATGTTTGAGACCGGGGTTTAGTTAGGTAATAAAAACAATAAAATGAAATGAGATGGCTGAATTGGAGTGGACCAAACCGAGGCGTGGTGTAACCTCGCCGGAGCCAGAGTAGCAACCTCACGGGATCCCTTCGGTCCGCTCTGTCTGGCAAAGTTTGGGCTTAGGGAGACAGGAAAGTCATGGCCAAAAAACTGACCTCATCCACTCTCCTACTGTGGGTGAAACTAGTGTATTTTAATTCCTTTATAAAAGCTTTTCCACTGCAATAGAGTACGAGCAAGCTCTACACAAGCAAACCTCTTTAACACTTAAAGTCTTTTATTTAAACGCCTAAAACAGGGTAAGATGTGACTAAAACTTTGTCATTTTTAAGTAGACTTCCAAACCCAAAACACAGCACTTTTTTTGGTGGTTTTTTTTTTTTTTAATTTTAAATTTATGTTGCTTTTCCCATTTCAATTTCTTCTATAAGAAAAAAAGGAAAATAATATGAAATGTTCCTTTTTTTTCCCCCCCCTCCCACCCCCGGTTGGTTTGTTGGTATCTATTGATGTTTGACACATTGGTAGGTACTGTGAAAACCTGACATTTTATAATAGCTTTAGGATTATATTTTATAAAAGCCACTCTGACTCTATTTTAAAACATGACAAAAATTATTCCCTCCCACCCCCCTACCCCCCCCAAAAAATCCATCACTGTCTTTGTGTCCCAGCTAACATTCTCTCCTTGCCCCCCTACCCCACCCCTTTCTGGTTTCTGGTGCACTATACTTGATCTTATGAAAGCTTTCTCTATTAACCTTTTGCTATCTTCTGATTTCTTTTCCTACAAGCTCTAGAAAGGTTTCTATACCCTTTGTATTATCACATCATTGTTTTGTATCACCTACTTGTCAGTTGTGTCCCAGCGTATTAGAGAAGTGGAGGTTTTAGCTGTCCTATGCTGTACCCAGCGGAATACAGTCAGCGCTGAAATACTGGAAGGCTGGTACTGGGAAGGTACCATTGTTCTTGTACATAATGTCATGACATGTCTATGTCAAAGGTTCTTATATATTTCTTTTATAAGCTGAAAGAAGGTCTATTTTTATGTTTTTAGTTCTATGAATGGAACGTTGTAAATGCCTGTCAGAAATAAAATACTGGGAAAAGAAAAGGCAAGAGACTGGTGTGTGTGTATGTGAGTGCTCCAATAGAGGTACCTCAATCAGCAGAGGGAAGCAAGGAAGCAAGTACTGCAGTAGATGAAGTCGTTGGAATCGCTCTCCTAGCTTTAATAGCCTGTAGGCAGACTCCAGTTAGCAAGGTTCCCACCCTTAGCAGTGTCTGCCTTGTTACTGTGTGCAGATACTCCCTCAGAATGGGTTCAGTTGTCTTGGCTCTGCTTTTCAGTGAGGTGTGAGGTTTGAGCTCTGAGGTAATTGATGTCTCCCTTGGCCAGCACATGCTGATCTTCAGCCTGTCCCACATGAGAGGCTGGAGCAAGATTGTTGGCTTCCCCTCCCTCCTATTGAAACCTCACTTTTAGGCCTAAGCCTGGAGCCTTGCCTGTTACAGAATGAAAACCAAGACAGACAGGAGATCAAACACTAGGTGCAAGCATTTGCCCAGTGTGCCTGTTTGGCATGCACTGTGGCACAAACTGAAGCTTTCCCTTGGTGGGACCACTAACTTCAATGTGGCATGGTGAAGTCTGTAACCAGCAACATGTTCCCCAGATTCCTGAAATTGCACCAACCCCTACTGAAACATGAGTACAAAGCATGTTAATACTTGCTTGTGTGCTCAGCAGAGAACAAATTAGAACAAGTAAAACTTCTACTTTAAATGCCACAGTCTTTCTTTAGATGGGTGAATGTGTTTATCTTCTCCACAGTTTAGTTTTCACTAGCTACTGCAGTGTTTCAGGCAACTGACTTCAGTTTGCAGGTTGTCTGAAGCTGCTTGAAGAGCTTGTCCTACTGTAATAACATCATGCCGTGCATTAAAAAATGATATTATGTAGCTCATTTATCACATATCAAGCCTTACACAGAAGGTGTGACAGCTGCAAAGTGTAATGCTATGGGGGAGTTCTTTTATTCTCACCTAGCAGTCGCTGTGGCTTAGGAAAAAGCCCTCAGGGTAGGGCTCAGCTCATATTTTGCAGAAGTGAGAGTTGCCATTATCCTTACTACATCCATAATTAGGATTGCCTGTTTCTCTTTTTTCTGTGGTGGTCACATGGAACCTTAAGTGTGTATATTAAAAAAGAGAAAGAAAAAAAAATAGCAAATACCAGAAGAATTTGGCCCTGTACATCAGGGAGGCTCTAGATGCCCTGGAACTAGAGATGAAGGATGATTGTGTTGAGTGTCTGCGGGTGAGAATCAGAGGGAAGGCCAACAAGGCTGACATCCTGATTGGAGTCTGTTACAGACCACCCAACCAGGATGAAGAGGTGGATGAATTATTCTATAGGCAGCTAGAGGCTGTCTTCAGATCACCAGACCTTGTTCTTATGGGCAATTTTAACCTGCCTGATATCTGCTGGGAGCTTAACACAGCAGAGAGGAGGCAGTCTAGAAAGTTCTTATAGTGTATGATGGATAGCTTCTTATCACAGCTGCTGTGTGAGCCTACCAGGGTGAGGCTTCGCTTGACCTTTTTACAAGCAGAGAAGGGCTGGTGGGAGATGTGGTGGTTGGAGGCTGGCTGGGGTCCAGTGACTATGAGATTAGAGTTTTCAATATGCAGTCAAGCTAAGAGGAGCAGCAACAAAACCTCCATTCTGGACTTCCGGAGGGTGGACTTCAGGTTACTTGAGGAACTAACTCAGAAGGTACCTGGGGAAACAGCCCTTAAAAACAAAGGGGTCCAGGAGGGCTGGGCCTACTTCAAGAAAGAAATCTGGAAGGTGCAGGAACAAGTTGTCCCAGTGTGCCAGAAGATGAGCCAATGGGGTAGATGTCCAGCCTGGATGGGCTATGAGCTTTTGAATGAATAAAGGGGAAAAAGGAGGGGGTATCACCTTTGGTAAAAAGGAGAGGTATCCCATGAAATGTTTAAGGATGCTGCTAGGTCATGTAGACATCGAGACACTTGAAGGGCAGCAAGGCTGGGGAGAGGTCTCAAGCACAAGCCCTATGAGGAGAGGCTGAGGGAACTGGGAATGTTTAGCCTAGAGAAGAGGAGGCTCAGAGGAGACCTTATTGCTCTCTATGACTACCTGAAGGGAGGTTGTAGACAGGTAGGGGTTGGTCTCTTCTCCCAAGCAACCTGTGACAGAACCAGAGGACACAGTCTCAAGCTGCGCCAGGGGAGGTTTAGGATGGATGTTAGGAAGAAATTCTTCACAGAAAGAGTGACTTGCCATTGGAATGGGCTGCCCAGGGAGGTGGTGGAGTCACCATTACTGGAAGTGTTTAAAATAAGACTGAATGAGGCACTTGGTGCCATGGTTTAGTTGATTAGATGGTGTTGGGTGATAGGTTGGACTCAATGATCTTGAAGGTCTTTTCCAACCTGGTTAATTCTGTATTCCAACATTGGAAGAGCTGTCTGGTCTTGCCATGGCTGGATATTAGTCCAAAGCCCTCCCTTGGTGGTACTGAATTTTAGACTGAGTGTAAGGAGTATGAGCTGGTGTTTTGCAGCCCAAGCAGGAGCTTTCCTGGCAAGCGCATTGAGACTCTACCACTTTTGTTTAGTGGAACTAGGAGTAGTGATGCTGGGACTAGTGATGTAGAGGCAGTTGGATTCTATGTATGGATTTTGGCAGATTGTCCCTAAAAGGTGAGCTGGTGGATATGAGTGAACCATTGGAAAACAAGGTTGTTACTGCCAGAGCTGTGAGAAGAGCGTTACGCAGCCCCCTTGGTCTTGCCTGCAGTGGAACAGCAGTTGTCTCCTGCAGGGAGAGCACAGGAGCCCTGTAGCACTCAGGCTTGTAAAGTGCTTTTCTTAACTCTTGTTCTACCAGCAAATTGTTGTGTTTGTGTTTTCTCTAGCAGACCTGCTTTGCTTGCACCAGCTTCAGGACAACACAGGAAATGCTTTGTTCTTGAGGCAATTGTCTCTGCAAATAAGAAGTCAAGAATGTGACCCCACTCCCTCTGTGCAGCTATTTTGAATGTGGCCAGATAATCGTGGAGACAGCAAATGGTGTTTCCCACAGCTCATGTTCCCCCTCCTGGTGTTTTCAGCAACTTGCTTTCCTCTTCATTTTACTCTCAACAGTTGCTGAGGCACTGCTGCTGAGCACTGGACTTTAAAAAACCCTTCCAGTCACAAGACCTGTCATGTGTGTTGATTGAAGACCGTCAGCGTGTCAGCTTTACTCAATGAATCCAGTCCAGCACTTTGGAGGCTTGCTGTGCCTCTGCCTTATTTTGGGGGCAAGTGAGGGGAAAGAGAGCCTTTGAAAATTTCTCTTCTTTCCTTCAGCCACATCTTGTTAGTTCCATATAGTGCCTCTGTGTTGTACATGGGCATGAGCTTGAGTAGATTTCTGCAATAGTGAAATCTCCTAACAGCCTCAGGGCCTGAGTAAATGGTTCCCATTTTAAGCTTGATAAATGAAGGCAGGTGGAGGAGTACACGCCAAGGTCATGCAGTGAGCCTGTGGTACTGGTGAAAGGCTTGCAGAAAGCTGTTTAGCCATTAGTCTGGACAATGTTTCCTTTTTGCTAATGTAAAGAAGTAATTAGCTGTGGTAAGGAATCCTTTCTTGTGGCAGGGTAATAAAGTGATCAGAGAAATCACACAGACTGCCTGGGCACTGGGGGTTTGTTTGCCCATTACGTGCAGCTGTGCTAGCCAGTTTGCTTTCTCCTCTCAATTCTGTGTTTACAATCAATTTAATAAGAGAAGTGGGGATAATGATGAGTCAGGGAGTAAGAGAACCAATGAGAGTTGGGGTTGTTAGCTTGCAGAAGAGAAGGCTCCAGGGAGACCATTTCAATATGTGAAGGGGACCTGCAGGAAGGCTGGGGAGGGCCTGTTCGGATGGGTATGTAGTGATAGGCTGAGGGGCAGTGGTTTTAAACTGGGGCAGGATAGATTTAATTGGACATTAGGAGGAAGTTCTTCATAATGAGGGTAGTGAAATACTGGAACAAGTTGCCCAGAGAGGTGGTGGAGACCCCATCACCGGAGACATTCAAGGTCAAACTTGATGAGACCCTGAGCAACCTGATGTAGTTAAAGACATCCCTGCTTACTGCAGGGGGATTGGACCCTTCGAGGGTCCCTTCCAACCCTATGCATTCTATGATCCTAAGTATTTTCCATGTGACCTTCCAAATAAAGCCATGGTTTATGTAGCTGTTCCCCTCTATGCACTGATGTTACAGGTAATGTTGACTCCACACATCCTCAGTGGAATACACCTTAGTGTGCCTGCAAGAACAGCTTGTTTAGGCATCATCCCATTCCAGAAACCATGTGGAGAAAGTCCTGAGCAGCCTGGTCTGAATCTGCAACTGGCCTTGCTTAGGGCAGGAGGTTGTACCAGAGACCTTACTGAGGGGCCTTCACATCTGTGTTATCCTGTGGTGCTGTGACTCCTCCTCGGCACCCCTCCATGCCTGGTCACAAAGGGTAAATGTCAGTTTAGTATGGGGGTTTTGGGTTATGGTGGTGGTGGGTTTTGTGTGGGTTTTTTGTTGTTGTTGTTGTTGTTTCCCCAGCCAGGAACAAACTGTAAAATTTATCCTGAATTTTTATATCAAAAGATGAAAATATCACAATGGAGCCACAGAGGAAAACTCCCAGGAGATAAAGCTTGGTGACAATCTTCCAAAGGAAATTGCAGGAGCACAGATTTCCTGGGGCAGTAGGATGACTGAAGAGGCCATAAGTCACCTTCACCTGATCCTCTCATTCCCAAGAGAAGTGTTTGGTGCAGATGTAGATAATTTCCTGCCCTAGGTCTGCTAAACACAGTAAATGGCCAAAGTGCCAGGTTGGCACTAATCCTTGGGTCCTTGCTGTAAAAATGGCACTGGACTTTTATCCAAACTGTGTCTTCTCCCAGCTGAAGAAAAATATTTGAAACAAGAAACTCTCCCCTTAAGACACTGTTTTGGCACATCAAAGCTCTTCTTCCAGAGCTCAGCAAGTGTTTGATGTCAGCATTCTACTCAAAATGAGGCTATTCTGAAGAAGGATCTCTGGGAAAGGTTGACTGCAAGGGGCAGTGGAGATTAAAGTATACCTCAGGGCTCCCTTGCAGCCATGCTCAGTGCTCTGCCTCGAACAGCACCCACAGACATATGTCTAAGAAAGAAGAATAGTTCAAACATTTGTGATACTTTGACTTCTGTGCTCCCAGCTCCTAAACACAGGTGCCTAGTGCTGTTTCATGCTGTAGTATCTTAAGGCACTTCAGAAGATCCCAAGATCAGTTCAGCTGCCCAGATGTAGTTGGTAGTAACACTTCAGAGGTGGTCTAAGAGGTCCAGGACATCTGTCTGTGTAGGGGTGTGAGAGTACAGAGGTGTTTCTGGTGAGCTATGCTGTTCTGGAGGGGCTGCTGGAGTATGGTAGGTAATGCTGGGACAGCTCAGTTGTCATTAGAGGTCACTGACTCTCACACTGTGAGTTTAGTAGCTTTTTCTTGACTTCTGCTCCAGGAGGCTGTCCAATGTGCCCTGAATCCAGGTAAGCTTTATGCATCCAGACATTCTTAAACACAGAGTCTCAGAGGTTAGGTAGCCAGACAGGGATGTGCCACCTTGTTTGGCTCATTCTGAATTTTGTTCCCATTAGTTTCATTTGGCACCTGCTAATTTTTCTACATTGGAAGAAACTATGGAGAGTCAATCTCAACTGACTTTCTCCCCACACCCATAACCTTAGAAACCACTGTCACATTCCTCATAGCCAGATGGTTTTTCATCAGACTGAGCACTTTCAGCTGGTCAAAGAGCCATTCATCCAGCTCACTGGTGCCACAGGACTTCTTTCCCATCCTCAAGAGATAATAGAAATAATGAGCATCCAACAAGAAAAGGAAGTAGAAATTAAACTCGTTGAATGTAGCCAGCAAGCCTGGCAGGGATTGCCAGAGTGATTAAATTTTGCAGAGCTCCATGTTCCTCTAGAGGATGGCAATAAAAAGCACAGAAAGGAAACGGCATGGAAATGGGGCAAGGTATGTGCAGCAGCTCCTACGGCAGTGGAAGCTCTTGCAGCAAGTTAAATTTTGCTATGTAAGGCAGGGTTATTTTCAGCACATAGTACTGCCAGGCTAATCCAAAACTTTGAGGAAGTCTGAGGTAGCAAAATGAAGACAGACAGACAGGGTACCAAGCAGAAAGCAAGACATATGTAGAAGAGCATGCAGACAAGTGGTGACAAGTGGCTCATGCATGCCAGCCTGCTGTGCGCTTCAGCACACCAAGTCTGAAACCCTTCCCACTGCTCTGGCTTGAAAGCTCTGTTCTGCTGCGAGCCAGCCAGCTCTGTGTGGCACAGAAGATGGAGGGAAACTTCCTCCTGCAGCTCCTTGCAGAGTTTGGAGATGTGAATAGCAATGGTGGGTTTGAGTGCTAGGACAGCCTCCAGCAGACAGTGCTAGAGAGGGGTGCTGGGTGCCTACATCACATCTACACAATTTGCTGGTGACCCATAGGCATTGCACACTGCTACAACAGCCAAGGAACCTGCTCTTAGGGAAAAAACTCTTTGAAATGAAATAGGTAACCTGAGGAAATAAGAAATAATTAGAAATAGCATATTTTAAAAGAGGGGAGATTAATTAATGTTGCAGGAACTGGATCAAAGCCAGGAGCTGCGATTCATAAAGCTGCAGACTGGCATGAATAGAATATTAAATATGTGTTACAAGTGAAAGCCTAGCACCATGCCCAAGGGCCAGCATGCAACTCTGGTTTTAAAGCAGCACTGAATGAAACTTTGCACTCACTGTACTTACAAGACTGGCTCTAGGTACCATCTTGCACCACATGAACCATAGAGTGGCTTGGGTTGGAAGGGACCTCCAAAGGTCATCTAGTCAACCCCCCTGTGCAGTAAGCAGGGACATCCTCTACTAGGTCAGGTTGCCCAGAGCCCTGTCGAGCCTCACTTTGAACATCTACAGGAATGAGGCCTCGACTACCTCCCTGGGCAACCTGTTCCAGTGTTCCACTACCCTCATGGTAAAGAACTTATTCCTAACATCCAGTATTAATCTGCTCTTCTCTAGTTTGAAAACACTGACTCTCATTCTATCACTACAGGCCTTTGTAAACAGTCTGTCTGCATTCCTTCTTGTAGGCACCCTTCAGGTACTGGAAGGTCATTATAAGGTCTCCCTGGAGCCTTCTCTTCTCTAGCCTGAACAACCCCAGCTCACTCGTCCTCATAGCAGAGGTGCTCTAACACCCTGATCATTTTCGTGGCTCTCCTCTGGACCTGCTCCATCAGGTCCATGTCCTTCCTTTATTGAGGGCTCCAGACCTGGATGCAGTACTCCAGGTGAGGTCTCACCAGAGCAAAGTGGCAGAATCACCTCACTTGATCTGCTGGCAATGTATGTTTTGTTGCAGCCCAGGATGTGATTTGCCTTCTGGGCTGCAAGTGCACACTGCCTGCTCATGTCCAGCTTCTTGTCCATCAGCACCCCCAAGTCCTTTGCTCTCCTGTTTCTCATGTTGATTCATTCACAGGGTAGCACATGGCCACAGGAACATTTCACCTGTGGCCATGATGCTGGGGAAAATCAGATAGCTCCACAGCACGGAAGTAGGCTCTTCTGGAACAGCTGTTGTCAGTAGCAGAGAGTAGGCTCTGGTGCTATGTTTAAAATCTAATTGCACAATTCCAATTCCTAGTAAAAAAATCCTTGTACATTTGCTGGGTTAGTCCATCAGGGAGCCATTACTCCTCAGGTTTCTCCATGGAAATTCAGTGAGCTTGGAGTTTCTCCTTCCACTGCATGGAGCCAGTCCTTTGTGGTTTCTCCAGGCTTGCTAAAAAGGCTGTGCCCCACTCACCTGAGGCCATACAGATCTGCTTGGTCCTCCAGGGTGTTTTTTTTTAGCTTAGATACATCTGCCATGCCTCACATGCTTGTTATAGAAGGGTCCAAGAAGATCCTCCTGTCAAGTCATGAGGTTCAGAATGGACACTCTTGCTTTCCAAACGTCCTCTCAAAGTAGAGTCTAGGTGCAGCTGGATCCCAGTCTTATCACTCAACTGCAAAGATGAGTTCAGATCCTAGGTCCTTCATAAGAGCCAGTTTATTTCAGCTCAACCCCTGGGGAAATCCTTTCTCTGCCTCCAGGCTGGTAATTCTTTCTCTTATCTTGAGGATACAGCTTCTGCTGAAAATGTGGCTACCTTATTTTTCACAGGATGCAGCCTCTGCTGATGGATGGGCTACCTCATTCTTCACAGGATGTAGGTTCTCAGGACCTCCCAGTGTGTAAGTTCAGTGTAAGTTTACTGCTTGTGTCCTAAGGCTTCAGTAAATCTCAGTGCTAATCAAAGTAAACCAAGTTTCAATTCAAACTGATGTTAAGTGATTGCAAAATTAAATCTAATGTTCTACAAGTGAATAGTTTAGTCTCCAACAGTGCTTCAAATGTTTCATGATAGGCAGCTTGTGAGAAGCTAGGCTGACAGTTATAGAATCATAGAGCGGTTGATGGAATGAAGCTGGAGGTGGGGAGATTCAGGCTGGATGTGAGGAGGAGGTTCTTCACCATGAGAGTGGTGAAACCCTGGGATGGGTTGTCCAGGGAGGTGGTCGAGGCCCCGGCCCTGGAGGTGTTTAAGCCCAGGCTGGATGAGGCTCTGTCCAGCCTGATCTAGTGTGGGGTGTCCCTGCCCATGGCAGGGGGTTGGAACTAGATGATCCCTGTGGTCCCTTCCAACCCTGAATGATACTATGCTACTATGATACTATGATCAAGTTACTCACGTGGAGCTCACAGTCCTACCCCTACTGCTAAGCTACTACCACTACCCTCAGCACCACACAGCGACTGAGCAGGAGCCCATGGTCTGCTTGTTGGAGTGACTGCTGCAGTTGGGACCTTGTCTGTCGCTGATGGTCAGAGCTAAGCAACCGGGGGCAGTTCGCTCCCACATCAGCTCCAGTGGAGCTGGAGCCCGGCGCAGCGTGGGCCGGCTGCTTGCTGACCGCCGGGCTGCTCGGGCTCCGCAGGGAAGGGCAGGGACTGGAGAGGAGCTCCGGCGGACGGCGCAAAGGTAACAAACACCCAGCGCTTTCCCAGGGTACAACTCCTGGGCTCACTCTACTGCTGAAAGACCCTGGGCCCCCCGCCCCGGGGTGAGGCAGTTCCGTCGGGGGAACGATGGGGTCACCGCGCAGAGGCACGAACGGCAACGAGCCCGGAGGCTGTAGGGGAGTGGGAGGAGAGGGTAGAGGAGCCTCTGCTATGCCACACGAGCCTTTTCCTCCTCATCCTCCTTCGCACAGCTTGTGATTGGGCTGAGCCGCCCCGGGAGCGGAGCCCGGCGGGGCATGAGCTCCTTTCGGGCGGTGGCCAGCGGGGGTCACCCTTCCTCCGCGAATGCGGCAGCGCCTCCCTCCCTAGAGCCCAGCTTGTTCCGCTCCTGGAAAACCCGGGGCATGTCTGCTTTAATCAAGCAAATAAACAAGAGATCGATTAGAGGCAGGCGATTAGAGCAGGCGGGCACGCACCGTCTCCTTCGCTCGCCTTACAGGAGGCATCCCGCGCTGTTGCAGAGCGGCCATCGCCCGGGTGTGGGGTGCCGCCTAGTTTTTATGTCATTTCATCAGGGAAAGTAATTTCCAGGGATAGATTCTGATTCACTTCTCAGTGGAGATTAAACCCCTCTAATTAACATCTCAGTGGGTATTAGAGTGTTTGGTATCTTTGTGGTTATTCAAGCACTACTAATGCCGGGACCGGTGCTCCTGGCCAGTGGGCACGTTCTCCCTGAATCACATCTGGTATTTTGTATTTACTCTCCAAAGTGACCCAAAGTGTCCTGTCAGGAATTTAGGAAGGAGGGAAGGGATGGGATGGGCATAACAGCTCCCAACAGGCAAAAGCATGTAACATGGAGAGCTGCTCAGCACCATCACGAGGCTTATGTTGGTGCTATAGGTGTTACAAAAATACTGTGTAAAGGAGAAACAGATCTTGTGCTTGCAAACCTGCAAAGTGTATGTCCCACCTCTCCTGTTGCTTTTGCAGGATCTGCAGGGCAGCTTGGGAGCCAGCAGCCATTCACCAAGACTATTTGTAGGGGAGTCTTCCTGGCATGCCCTGGCTGGGTGGGTCAAGATGACAGCCTAGTATCAAAAAACTTTGCTCTGACAGCTTCTGCACAGTGCTTAAAAATGGCAGGTGAAGAACATTCAAGAGTTGTCTATGATACTAGAAAGTTTTGGAGAAAACCCTGCTGTTGGAGATGGGAGAGGATGTGGAAACAAGCTATGGTAGAAAAGCAGTTCAGAAGAATTTACTCAATCTTCTCCCTCAAAAGGCCCTTTAGATCTCCAGTAAGAAACTCAAAGACTCAACTAGAGGAAGAGTGTCAGCTTTCTTCGAGGTCACTGCAATAGCAAGCTATTAGCTGAATTATATAATGGAATACTTCAGGAAAAGAAGATAAAGACAGCAAAAAAAAAAAATTAGTAACTTAAAAGGATAAGAAAATCCATTCCTCTGGCCCCTCACAACCTCACAAAGCATGAGAAAATGAGCAGCTGGTAATTAAGCAATCTTTTTCAAATGACCCTTTCCCCGCTTCTGCCTTTCTTTTAAGAAGTAAGTGTTGTTAAAAGTAAAATAAAACTGAGGGTGCTGGGATAAAAACCACACAGCAAACATTCTTTGGAAACACTGCCTGGGTCAGGCAAGCTTTACCTCACCATGGTGCAGGTAAGTGGGAGCTGTGGGGCTCAGCTCTCTCCATTTCCCCAGGAAGCTGAAGAGCCTATGTCAAGGATATACAGGGGCAGGCCCTGAGCAGTGAGATACAACTGACATTATTTTTGTAGGTGGCCCAAGTAGCTGTTTCCATATGTTGGAGCAATACCAGGGGTTTGGAAGGTCATAAAGATTGGTGTGGAGAATTAAGATGAAGGGTGGGAGCGAAGGCAGTGAGACAATGTTGTTGGGAACTGAAGAGAGAAACAAAGAGAGAATTTCAAGAAACAGGAAGCAACATGCCACTATGTAATTCAACTGTGGGACAGTTACTAGAGGGAAAGACATTTTTGTTGGAGCTGAATATTCAGACTGAATATTCACCTGCAGAGTGCTCTGCTTGTCTTTGATGAGGGCTGTGGGACATGGCAGCACAGACACACACCCTGTACAGAGTCTTTGTTGGCAAGGGAGTTCATTGTCTCCAGAGAGGCTTTCCAATTTTCCACTTGCCATACCAGGTTCTCAGAATCTCGTGTTTTAACCCTGTGTGAGGCTGAGGTCTGCAGCACAAGGTAAGATCTCTGCTTGTTCAAATGTTAAAGATCTGCAAGGACACTTCTGCTTTCATCTGGCTAGTTCTACGACAGGGCTTTAAAATAACACATTGTGGTAGTGCTTAGGTAGCAGTTCCTTTCCTCTACACCTCTACCTGCTTTTAAAAACTGGGCATACTTTGAAATGCTGCTTTTTATGACTTTACACTAATAAGCAAGTATAAAATACAAAGCAGAGTAGGTACCACAGATTTAAGCTGACTGGCTCCACTAGAAGGGACAAGGGGTGGAGGACAGAGCTATCCTCCCACCTCTGGCAGCGGTGCAGTGCAAGCTGGATTGCCATTCTACACCATGCTAACAGCATGCTCACTGCATGACAGGAAGGGTTTGGCTGGGACTTATGGGTCTTGAAGTATATTCTATGGCTTGTAAAGTTCGCTGTTCTGTTTTTGTTGGTTTGTGTTTCACCCTCAGCCTGCAGGCAGGGGGGCGTCCCTCTTTCTGGTCCTTCGGAACCACGGGCAGTTCACGGTTTGCCTGCTCCCCAACTGATGCACACACTGGTACCTCTGTTGTCTTCTGTGTAATCGGATATCCCTGCAACAGCAAATTGTCCTAACAGCTCTGCCTCCTCGGTCCTTTTTCTCCTTGCCTGTCTGGAGTAGGGTGGTCTAGCGAGAGTAGGGGAAGGAGAAACCCTTATGTCATGAGAGGACTGCCTGGGCTTGGCTGCCGGCTGAATTAACACCACGGCAGTCCAGATTTGGAACCCAACATGGGGCCTGAGCCTGAGTGTCAAGTTGAGATAACTATAATTCAGTTCTGCTAGAGTAAATTTGTTCACCCTGTATTTGCTTTAGTATGCTTCCCTTCATGTTAAGGCGTTCACTTTGCTGGTTGTGGCACCTTTTCTGGTTACTCTACCTAAGATCTGATGCATTTTATGCACTGGTATTCTCATTGAGACCAGCTGCACTGTAGGTAAATCCACACGGGAGAGGGAATTGTGTTGAAAAGGGTGAAGAAGGAGCTCTCTGGGGGGCTTTTTGGAGTCAGACAAGTGGCATGTCTGTGCTAAGGGCTGGCAGCTTGTGGGCAGGCTGCTCAGGTGGTCTGGTGGAGCCAGCACCGCCCCACCACCTCACACCCTCCCTCTCCCCCCACCCGCTTTCTCTCCCCCACCACCTACAGCACATCTAAATGAGGTGTGGGAGGGCAACAAGGGGTCACTGCCCACTGAGCACAGAGGTGAGCTCAGTTGATTGTAACTTAGCAGAAGAAGGCCCAGAATGGAGACCACATAGGTAAAAGCCATTGCCAGGAGGAATATGGGCACCTAAATGGAGTTCCCCCCCCCAAACATGTCCAAGTGTCCAGTTGCAGGGAGTATCTGAGCCTGGCACTGGTACCAGAAGACAGCAGAGAGGATCCCTGTGTGCAGGTCAGTGAGCTGAGAGCTGGAAAAGAAATTGGAAAGGGAGGACTTCAATTTACTGGACATCTGCTGGAAATACAACACAGCAGATGAGAAACAATCTAAGAGGTTCCTGGGGTGTGTGGAAGATAAGTTTCTGACACAGCTGGTAAATGAGCCTACCAGGGAAGATGCCTCACTTAGCCTAGTGTTTACAAATGGAAGGACTGGTGGGTGATGTGGTGGTCAGAGGCTTAGTGATCATGAAATGACAGAATTCTCAATTCTTTGTGAAGTAAGGAGGGGGTGGTCAGTAAAACCTCTACCATGGACTTCTAGAGGTCAGACTGTTCAGGACACTGGTTGAGAATGTCCCTTGGGAGACAGTCCTGAAGAGCAGGCGAGTCAGGGAATGTTAAATGTTCTTCAAGAAGGAAGCCTTTAGAGGTGCAGGGGCAGGCTGTCCCCATGTGTTGTAAAATGAACTGTCAGTGAAGAGGACTGGCCTGGCTGAACAGGGAGCTCTTCAAGGACTCAGGAGAAAACAGAGAGTTTAACACTTTTGGAAAGAGAGGCAAGCATCCCAAGAAGACTACAGGGATCTAGTTAGGTCATGCAAAAGCTCAGCTGGAACTCAACCTGGCAACTGCCACGAGGGATGACAAAAATGGTTTGTACAAATACATTAACCACAAAAAGAAAGGCAAAGGAAATATCCACCCTTTATTGGAGTCAGGGGGAAACATTGCTATAGAGGATGCATTTCCAACAAATATCCCCTCTCTTCAGTGTGGTAGGGGCATTCCAGTCTTCTGTCTGATTTGGTACTTATGGAAATGACTAATTTCTCATAGTACAGGTTTGTGCTTCCTGATACTATGTTTAACTTTCCCTTCTAGCAGAGGAACATCAGTGGACACCAAAGAATTAGCTATGGCTTAGTTGCATTGCTGAACGAATGTGACTCAGTCCACAGTGATATGATAAGCTCTGAAGTTCTAGGGAAGCCTTGTTATGCCTGCAGATAAAATGAGACTTGGATTGTATTTGTCTCCTGTAATAGCTTATTAAGAGGCATAGATGTACCTGCTGGACAGTGAGATCTGTGCCCCTTGAATCTGGTCCTATCCTGCTAATGAAGGCGGTTCCACATCAGTTCTCCTGGTGGCACCACAGCTCTTAGGGTTGCTAATGCAAGAGGAACAAGGGAGAAAAAGTCTTGTTATCACAACAGTGCCGATGTCTGAGCTTTTAAATGCTGAGCACAAAGCTCTGCAGCTCCTGGCACAGCGTACCACAATGCTGTGAGGCTCGTGATGTCACATTAGTGGGCTTTAGCATTTCCATCTAACTGTTAGCACTGTGCTATGGCATTGCACTGAGTATTAAGTGCAATAGGATGACGAATCTTGCAGTTTTCATCTGTCAAAGTTTTGAGAGAATGATTGGTGACTGCTGGCTGTGATGTCTGACAATAGATTTCACAGTCAAATATCAAGCATTCATCTCTGAAAGGCCTGTCTTCAAATGACAAACATGTGAAAGTTGTAAAAAACTCTTTTATTTTCCATTTTCCCTCTGGACTTCAGCTCTGAGTTTCAAACTGTGTGAAAAAAGACCCTACACTGCCCTGATGGATTCCACAAGCAAGTATCTTTTGATGACTGGTGCTTTTAGTGAGTGTATAAGTCCAGTTTCATTTCAAAGCTGATTGACTCCACCAGTGCAGAGAGAAAGAGGTGCAGAGCAGAGTCCTCAGTGCACATTTGCATTAGCGTTTCAGCTGGCTCTGGGGTGTGCTTTCCAAGACAATGTCCCAGCCATCTGCTGTGACCCTGCCTTGGTTCACATCACAGGATCTGCTTCAAGGATTCATGCACTCTGGCCTCAAACGGGGACATGAGAGTCCAAACCAATGACTTAGTCATGCAGCTGCTGAGACCTCCAGGACTTGCTGTGGGTGCATGTGGAGGCTCAGGAAACACCAAGGGGCCACAGAGTGCTCTGAAGTGCTTCTCATGCAATATAAAGGTCAAATAGAACTTCAAGTTTGATTTAAGCTTCCTACATCATAGACAGGAGGAGGGATGGAAAAGGTGCCCTGCCTCTAAGACTAGACCATTCCCTCTTGACTCTGCTGCATCCCTGGGCCTCAATAATGGTCCTTAGGTCTCCACATCACCTACAGGCTCTGGCTCTTTTTGACTACGAGATAAGCCCCATGCCTTCTGCCTCAGTTAGATTCTGTGGCCAGGTTTTATTACTGCTGGTCCCCACTGGGGTGTGCCAATCCACTGAGTGATGCTGGTGCTGTTCTGGTTTGACCTCTTTCCTCCTTGCCAGCTTTCCAGAACGGTATTGCCTTGTCCCCAAAGGCCTTGGGTGTCCCCACCAGCCCTGCTCATCTTTTTAACATGTAGGGGCCATATTTGCCCTTCTGTGGAGTATGGGTTTGTAATTGTGACCATATTGGCTTCCCTGTAGCTGTGGCTTTCTCACTCCCCCGAGTTGTTCATCCATCTTCTCTTATCCACAGTCCCCAAGTCTCCCACCTTCATCCTGGGAAATGGGCAGAAAGCAACCCCCTGAACTTCCCTCCTGCCATACTCTGTGCAACTGCTTGTAAGGTGTGATTTTACCCATTCATCTACCCACTGTATGAGGTCTCTTGGGGGTAGTGAAGGCCATGCCTGTGGGCATACCATGGTGTTTGGGAAGGGGCAGAGAGGGCCACAGGGACATGTGAGCAAAGAAAGACATCATGACCAAATGCTGCTGGGGAGCAAGAAAAGAGGGTGAAAATATAAACCTGATAAGCCATGTGGTGCTTTTCAGTCATCTCACATTTCCCACCCTGCAGAAGTATGTGTGTCCTCATGCAGCCCATCCATCTGTGTGCAACCAGCGTGGCCATGCTCCCATCCTGTGGCAGCCAGGGTGTGGGTGGCCTGTTTGTACACTGTGGGGATGGAAAGCAGGGCATGTAGCTGCCAAAAATACCCAGTGCTTGCTGCCCTGATCACAGTGGAAAAGCTCATAGGGGCTGCACAGAACAGTGTTGGCAGTGCTGCTTCCAGCTCCTGTGTCCTCAGTAAGAGGATTGGACACGCTCTGCCAAACACCTGCTGTAGGACCAGTGGGATCAATGCTACATGGCCCATGTAGTAATAGCTAATTTGGGTTTGGGAACCTCTGGGAAGTGGTAGCTCAGGTGATTTCATTGTCACCTTCTTGTCACCTTGTCCAAAGTTCAAAGTTTGGAGGAAGGCTCTGGAGAGCTCTGTCAGGCACTTTGTGGATGTGCCCATCACAACATGGTCATCTACCGACTGGTGAGCATAGGGAAGTCACCAGTCTTCAGAGTGCAATACCTACCTTCCTGAATGCAAGTATGGGCTCCCAAAACTCCATCTAGCAATGACAAAGTTGCAGCAGCATCTTGTGCCTTGTTTGTGTCCCTCCCTCCACATCCAAAGGCTAATGGGGTCTCCTGTTCCTCATGACTTACCAAAGACAATGGAGAGTGTCTTAGCAATGACTTCCACCAGCTCCCTCAGTACCCACAGGTGCATCCCATGAGAACCCATGGATTTATGGATGTCCAGACTGCTTAACTGGCCCCTAACCCAGGCTTCATCAACCAATGCAAATTCCTCTTTTATCCCAACTGCAGGAGCAGTGCAAAGACCCAGGGAAAAAAACAACCTTGCTCTGCTTTCCTTCTCAGTCATCAAACACCCATGAAAGACAGTGATAGGCTATCTGATAGACTGTCCTGATATGCCTGCCCCATCCATGTGCAAACCACTAAGCCTGCCATATACCTCAAAGAGATATGTATGGGGCTGGTGACCAAAACAGGAGTTGAAAGGGTGTTCAGGAACTTGGCACTGCAGCAGCAATTTTCCTTTCCATTTACCCTGAGATCATCCATTTGTACAGAGCAGCACCTCTTGCCAACCCCAAACTTTTACTTCACAAGTGCTCTGCCAATTCTTATCTTACATGTGGCCTACAGAGACTACACTGTGTAGTCTTTCATCTGTGAATGCCATTTTAAAATATGGGAGTTGACAGGCAAGCCCTGGTCATATTTGCTAAATGGTTTCAAAATATAACTGGCTGTCACCCCTTTGGTCTTCCTGCCTGTGAGCAGTTGCATTTACCAATAGAGAGTCAGCAGTGGGGAGTACTTGCCTGCTGCCCATTCCTCCACTCATCCTAGCATAAGCTACATGGGAGCACCTTTACTTACTGATGGGATTTTTGCCAGACCAGGTCTGCCAAAGCCTGGGACAACAAAGCTGGGATTGCTTAGCCTGGAGAAGAGGAGACTCAGGGGTGACCTTATTGCTCTCTACAACTACCTGAAGGGAGGTTGTAGGCAGGCGGAGGTTGGTCTCTTCTCCCAGGCAGCCAGCACCAGAACAAGAGGACACAGTCTCAGGCTGCGCCAGGGGAGGTTTAGGTTGGATATTAGGAAGAAGTTCTATACAGAGAGAGTGATTGCCCATTGGAATGGGCTGCCCAGGGAGGTGGTGGAGTCACCATCATTGGAAGCGTTCAGGAGGAGACTTGATGGGGTGCTTGGTGCCATGGGTTAGCTGTTTGGGTGGGTTGGATTGGTTGATGGGTTGGACGCGATGATCTTGAAGGTCTCTTCCAACCTGGTTTGGTTTATTCTAAAACCTGAGGCAGGACCATGCATTAATCCTAAGGCAATAGTTTGTTTCTGTGGTTGTGCTTAGCTGTGTCAAAAGAACCATTGCCACCTTCTTCTTTCACTATAATTTTGGGTGTCTTTCACTCTGATGTCAGAGTGTCACCCTTTTTTGACATTGCAGTTGTGACTTGCTGGTGGCCCAAGAACAATTCTGACTGCCCTCTGTGAAAGACTGCAGCTGGGTATTTTCCCAGTGTACATGTACAGTATTCTCTTTAGAAAATAGGAAGATTCTTTTTCTGCTTTAAGGTTGATTGATACTGGAACTGGTTGCCCAGAAAGTTTGTGTAGTTTCCATCCTTGGAGGTATGGAGTTCTGTAATGGCTGGATTCAACAACCTTAAAGGTCTATTCCAATTGAAATGATTCTATGAATCTATGATTCTATATCCAAAAACCAGATGGACACAGTGCTGGGCAATCTGCTGTGTGTGACCTTGCTCTGAGCAGGAGAGGTCCCTTCCAGCCTCATCAATTCTCCTGTGACGTAATGAATATTCTCCCAGCAGCACACATAGACAGGAGCTCCAAACTCTTAAGTATTTGCACACTTTTGTGTTATGCTCTTTTATTTGCTACAAAGCAAGAAGTCTTTCTCTGTTTGGAAGGGAAATGTATTCTGTGTTGAAAGTTTAACTTAATGTTCCTGTTTAGGAAGAGTGTTTGTGTACAGCAGATTTAATACACTGGGCAAATAAAAGGAACAACCTAACAGAGCAGCAATATGCAATTCAGACTATTTGTTTTTAAGGAACCTCTATACAGATGCTATCTAAAATATTATGACAGCCCATTAGACAGATTGACTTTGACCATGAAATGATCTTGAGTAATGTTTTAGTAAGACTTCTCAGCTGATTTCAGTAAGCACAGCTTAGGAAACACAGCAGAACCCCAGAGACTGTGTATTGAGGCATGAGGAATTACATCAGAAAAGTTTAAAACTAGAGACAGGCAATCCCTAGCCAATTATCTTAGTTCAGCTAGGTAAAACAGGATGCCTTCCCAGTGGCATCTGCAAGTATGCTGACCAGAATGTTTCCTGAATTGTGTTTCCAGAGATCTAGTTTCCTCTCTGTGCCTGTGTGTAGGCAACATCTGTCTCACGCTGGGAAAGCATCTCATTAATCACATCAGAAAAACAGCTATCATGTATTTGATCCTCCTGGTAACTACTGAACTACCTGTGATGTTCAGAGAGCAGACTACCTTAGCTGCCACAACAGATGAGGTATGTGGGAACATTGCAATGATCACTCAAAAAACACCATCACAGCAAATATGCTTAGGGGGCAGTGGCTACCTAACAAATGAAAAAGGAAAAAAACACCTTGGCTGTTAAATGAAAAGTGTAACAAATCTGAAGATTACAGCACTCATCCACCAGGAATTCAGCACTGTGGATTCTGAACACTTCGGTCTCAGTCCAGCAAAGCCCCTAAGCATGTACTTAAACACAGCATTATTGATCTTGCAGGGATCACTTGTCAGCTTAAAGGTAAGCATATGCATAAGTACATCAGAAATTCAGCTCACAACTGTGACTCATAAGCTGCTCTAAAATGATGTATGACCATAGCAGAGGGCCAAATCACAGATCAACTGAAACATTATTTCCCAGCAGAACAGAAAGAAAATAAGAAAAAAAGTTCTCTTAAAAAGTGGAAGCAGGAGCTGGGTGTTTCTCAATCACTGCAGGCACATG
Source organism: Melanerpes formicivorus (assembly GCF_026170545.1). NCBI lineage: Eukaryota > Metazoa > Chordata > Aves > Piciformes > Picidae > Melanerpes > Melanerpes formicivorus. The sequence goes on along the minus strand of NW_027142363.1, from coordinate 10,809,886 downwards.
TGGAAGAAAACCAATTATAAATTGCTAATCAGGAATCCATTGATAACCACATTTACCAATTGATACCTGGCTGCCAGTCACCAGTGGTGTCCCCCAGGGATCAGTGCTGGGTCCCATCCTCTTTAATATCTTCATTGATGATCTGGATGAGGGGATTGAGGCAGTCATCAGCAAGTTTGCAGATGACACCAAGTTAGGAGCAGATGTTAGTCAGTTAGAGGGTAGAAATGCTCTGCAGAGGGACCTCGACCGACTGGACAGATGGGCAGAGTCCAATGGGATGGCATTCAACAAGTCCAAGTGCCGAGTGCTGCACTTTGGCTACGGCAATCCCATGCAGAGCTACAGGCTGGGGTCAGAGTGGCTGGAGAGCTCCCAAACAGAGAGGGACCTGGGGGTGCTGATCGACAGCTGCCTAAACATGAGCCAGCAGTGTGCCCAGGTGGCCAAGAAGGCCAATGGCATCCTGGCCTGCATTAGTAATAGTGTGGCCAGCAGGAGCAGGGAAGTCATTGTGCCCCTGGACTCTGCATTGGTTAGGATGCACCTTGAGTCCTGTGTCCAGTTCTGGGCCCCTCAGTTTAAGAAGCACATCAAAACACTTGAACTTGAAGGCAACAAGGCTGGGGAGAGGCCTTGAGCACAAGCCCTATGAGGAGAGGCTGAGAGAGCTGGGATTGTTTAGCCTGGAGAAGAGGTGGCTCAGGGGAGACCTTATTGCTGTCTACAATTACCTGAAAGGTGGTTGTAGCCAGGAAGAGGTTGGTCTCTTCTCCCAGGCAACCAGCAGCAGAACAAGAGGACACAGTCTCAAGCTGCACCAGGGGAGGTTTAGACTCGAGGTGAGGAGAAAGTTCTTGACTGAGAGAGTCATTCGTCATTGGAATGTGCTGCCCAGGCAGGTGGTGGAGTCACCATCCCTGGAGGTATTCAAGAGGGGATTGGACGTGGTACTTGGTGCCATGGTCTAGTCATGAGGTCTGTGGTGACAGGTTGGACTCGATGATCCTTGGAGTCTCTTCCAACCTTAGTTATACTGTGATACTGTGATACCATTGATAACCAATTTACAATCATTCTATCTGCCTTCCAGAAAATGTAAAGAAGGAGACCTAGCTCCTGGGAGTTTGCAAAAGAAAAGTAGATAAGTCATCTGAAAGGGGTTTAGATATGGTAGGCAGCCCTGGGCAGCCCATTCCAATGGGCAATCACTCTTTCTGTGAAGAACTTCTTCCTAAATTCCAGCCTCAACCTCCCCTGGTGCAGTTTGAGACTGTGTCCTCTTGTTCTGGTGCTGGTTGCCTGGGAGAAGAGACCAACCCCCACCTGTCTACAACCTCCCTTCAGGTAGTTGTAGAGAGCAGTAAGTTCACCCCTGAGCCTCATCTTCTCCAGGCATGATGATATGATGGTATGTTGACAAGGACTTTACCTGCTGTAAACCACAATGACATCACAGACTCTGAACTAATTTGGTTTTTGTCAACTAGATAAAGATATCAGGTTAATGCTTTTTGTTCCCTGACAGAATGTTTTAGTCAGTGGACAGAATTAATTGTCTTGACATAATGGATTTATTGTTTAAAAAACCATGCCTGTCTATTTTCATGCAGTGGATAAGGGATGTGACAAAACTAATGCTGATACCAGGGGATTCATACAGAGCTGAATTATCAAGCTGATATAAGGCCACTAGTGTAAAAGAGAACATAAAGGAGATCAAAGAGTCAATAGCCCAGAGGCATCAGTGCTCATAAGAAGTACACAAAAAATGCATTAAGTTTTACAGTTCCTGTGGCTTTTTATGATGAGCAAAGTCCTACTGATAGAGACCATATGCTCCCACAGACCCCTGCTTGCAAAGGTGAAATCCCTTTTCCCAGAAACCTGTCAGACCTTCCTACAGTTAGGATTTATGAGCAGAGAAGCTCTTAGCCTGGGCGAACAGCAGACCTGCTGCTGCAGGCCACCTTTCTGCATGTCCCTGGTGCAGTGAACAATAGGCTTCAGTGGTGGTGGATAGCCTTCAAAATCCAGCTGAGAAGCACAATGTGTACAGTGAGGAGGATTTCTTCAGAGGCAGGACATGAAAACTGATTATACAAAAGGCTGTAGCCTTTCAGACAGCACTCCTCAGACTTTTTCACTTGTGTCCAAGAAGAGGATGAGTTGTGTTTATGAGCTAAGCAATGCCTGTCCATGCCAGCTTTCCCCTGCACTGAACTCTTCTGTCCCAGTTCTGAGCTTCTGTCAGCCCTAGGCTGGAGGGAGGCATTGATGATATGCAGGACCAAGGCAGGGGAGGACACAAAGGGAAGAAAAGATTAGAAAAAGACAGAGAGGTAAGGATGAGAGAAAGAAAAAAATACTAAAAGGTGAAGAAGCAGAAAGCCACTGCCATCTGATTTCTTTGATCAAATCTAAGTTAAGGTCTTGAAAAGCTAAGAAAATGAGTTTCTTATTTTTCTTTATGCATAGAACTTGTTAGAGCTGAGCTTCCTTTAAAGGAAGCTAGGTTCTGCAGAAGAGGTTTTTCTGTAGTCCCTAAACACCTCATGTACATACAAAGTCAGTAGGTGCAGGTGCATAGGAGGCCAGCTGACCTGTTGTTGGCACCTCCTGAACTAGTTCAGACTAGGTGTTGAGGAACATCATTGCTGGAGAGCATGTTGTATGTATGCAAACAAACCTTGTCCAGTGGGTGCATTGTCTCAGAAGCAGAACATTCAAAGCAGAATAGAATAGAATTAACCAGGTTGAGATCATCAAGTCCAACCTATCACCCAACACTATCTAATCAACCAAGCACCCCATCCAGTCTCTTCCTAAACACCTCCAGTGATGGTGACTCCACCACCTCCCTGGGCAGCACATTCCAATGGCCAATCTCTCTTTCTATGAAGAACTTCTTCCTAACATCCATCCTAAACCTCCCCTGGTGTAGCTTGAGACTGTGTCCTCTTGTTCTGGTGCTGGCTGCCCAGGAGAAGAGACCAGCCCCCGCCTGGCTACAACCTCTCTTTAGGTAGTTGTAGACAGTTGTAAGGTCTCCCCTGAGCCTCCTTTTCTCCAGGATAAGCAACCCCAGCTCCCTCAGCCTCTCCTCATAGGGCTTGTGCTCCAAACCCCTCCCCAGCTTTGTTGCCCTTCTGGACAGGTTCCAGCAAGTCTTTCCTAAACTGAGGGACCCAGAACTGGACACAGGACTCAAGGTGTGGCCTAACCAGTGCTGAGTACAGGGGCAGAATGACCTCCCTGCTCCTGCTGGCCACACTGTTCCTGATACAGCTGCCCAAATCAGGTAAACAATAAGTCATTAATTTGGGCAGGCCCGAAGAATCACACATGTTGGGATGTATGAAGAGATGAGAGTTCCACAAATACTGTGAAATGGAGAAATTGTTCTTTCTGGTGAGCATGGGGTTTCTGACATAGCAGCAGTGCTTCAATCCTGCAGTAGTTGGATCAGCTGCCAGATAGATCACCAAGGCTGATAATAGGCTGACCTGCATTAACTGAATGTATTTTCTGGGGGGACTCTTATCTTTGCCATTCAGCGTAGATTGCCACAAAACGTCACCTTGTTAATTGGGAAACAAACCACAGAACATTACACTGGATAAATGCAACAGCAAAACATAGTTTTGCAGCCAAAAGTGAGTGGTGGGAACTCCTATTTCTCTTTTTTCCCACTGTATTGGCTGTCTTTTTCTGTTAAACACTCTGTTCAGAATAACCCATACGTGCGTGAATCGTGTTCCTTCTCTTTTCCAGTCGGTCTCATTTGTGCTGTTGCTCAGGGGAGAGGAATTGTCAGAAATAAACAGAGCTCATTTACTAATCTGCCCTTCAGAAGAAGAAACACTTGGCTGCAGCACTGACACTGGTGGTAAGTATTGCTACGGGTACTGGGCCGCGCAGCGCTGGGAATTTGATAACTGACAGCAAAGGGTTTCTGTGAAAAGAAATAATTGCAGCAGCTGATAGAATGAATTGAAGGAAATTAAGTCAAAGTAACCACATGTAGATGAAAGAGCTCTTCATTTTCACCCACATAAAGAGCCTGCAAATAGTTTTGGCAGAAACTGTGAATATGACCAGGATATGGAATTTTCTTCTTCCTTAAAAAGAGTCCTCTGGCATGATGCCACTTTATGACTTGATGTAGACAATGCTCCTCCTTAGCAGAGAGGATTAGGGCAAGGATATCTCAACATTGTTCTCATTTGTCTTTATTTGTGGATAGGAATAGAATGGAATGGAATGGAATGGAATGGAATGGAATGGAATGGAATGGAATGGAATGGAATGGAATGGAATGGAGTGGAATGGAATGGAATGGAATGGAATGGAATGGAATGGAATGGAATGGAATGGAATAGACCAGATTGGAAGAGACGTTCGAGATCATCGTGTCCAACCCATCTTCCAACACCATCTAATCAACTAACCCATGGCACCAAGCACCCCATCCAGTCTCCTCCTAAACACCTCCAGTGATGGTGACTCCACCACCTCCCCAGGCAGCCCATTCCAATAGCCAATCATTCTCTCTACGAAGAATTTCTTTCTAACATCCAGCCTAAACCTCCCCTGGCACAGTTTGAGACTGTGTCTTCTTGTTCTGGTGCTGGTTGCCTGGGAGAAGAGACCAACCTCTGCCTGTCTACAAGCTCCCTTCAGATAGTTGTAGACAGCAAGAAGGTCTGCCCTGAGTCTCCTCTTCTCCAGGCTAAGCAACCCCAGCTCCCTCAGCCTCTTCTCACAGGGCTGTGCTCCAAACCCCCCTCCAATTTTGTTGCCCTTCTCTGGACATGTTCCAGCAACTCAACATCTTTCCTAAACTGAGAGGCCCAGAACTGGACACAGTGCTCAAGGTGTGGCCTAAGCAGTGCTGTGGAGAAAGGGGATTAATGCTACCTTGTGTAAAACTGGAATTTTATATTCCTGCATGGTTTTTTGTCTGAAAACTATGCTGACATGGAGCACTGAAACTCCCTTCTCACCACCCCACGTGATTTCCTGAACTGCCCAGAGAACAGAAAATGGAGGTAGAAAAATTAAAACAAACCAGCAAGAAAACACTTTTGGGGAAATTCCATTCTTTGACTGAGAGAAGATTAGTCTGTGTAATTGAAAACCCTGTAACCATTGGATTTGGAGATGATTTTCTGTGATTTTATACTGAAGAATCTGAGAGGACCCAACTTTCATGACCTTAATTTTATTCATGCAAAACACAGCTTTCCTTACCCAGTGACTTTTGTTGTTGCTAAGTTCTTTGAAATTGGTTGATATTTCTTGTCATAAACAGCTGAAGGTATCCAACAGTGAGCTGCTGTACTCCTTCAAACTTGGTTTCCAGCACTTTACCCACAGCCTTTTGTGGTTTTTAGTGCCTGTTTGGCTTCCTCTCTCATGCAAAAGTCATGTTCCTCTTTCATGCACAGAAGTCATGCAGGAGGGGACCTGTGTTATACAGGTCACCTTTAGCTTGTGAGGTGCTTTGGAGAGAGAAATCTGCCCAGCACAACCTAACAAGGGATTTTTGTTATCCCTGGGAGTCTCTCTTGGCACAGACAGGGCAGGGCTGGAGGCAGAAACAGCATCAGGCTGACTTTCAGGGGAAGTATGATTAAGTTCAGGGAGGTGAAAAATTTGCCATGCTTGGATGACCATCTGGGATTTTGTAGCCTGGGTGGAGGTAAGTCATGGAGAAGGCACTCTTCTGGTTCCCCTGTGCTTCACAAGGCACAGGGGGGAATCAGAAGAGTTCTGGGGAAGATTTTGAGTTGGCAAAGTACTTTGCTGCTCCCTGGTTTATTTGGAATTGTGCAGTCCACTGATTTTTTGAGACACTGCATTATGTTTATTTTTGCTTCCCCCACGTTTCCTCAGATAAAAGGTACTTTTCTTGTCAAAAGCTCTTAGTGTCCATGAGAGAGAGGGCAAGTCATGCCTACTAAGGTGACAGGACAGATTTATTTTCATTTACTGGAGCCAGAAATAGACCAAGTGTGATAAAAGCTACCCATTCTATTTTATGTTATAATGGGTTGGAGCATGCATATGGTCAGTTCACTCACCTTACATCTACAAGGAGGGAACTTTTGGCTGCGGGAACAATAAATTCAGTCACTCACATTGGATCAGGAGCTGCGTGAGCCCCAAACATAGATTTCACTTTATTTCACAGAACTGAGCAGCTGCACAGAATCACAGCATGTTAGGAGCTGGAAGGGACCTAGGAAAATCATCTAGTCCAGAGAAGGTTCATCTATAGCAGATCACACAGGAATGCATCCAGGCAGGTTTTGAACACCTCCAGAAAAGGAGACTCCACAACCTCCCTGGGTAGCCTTTTCCAGTGCTTTGTCACCCCCAGAGTGAAAAAAACTTTTCCTCTTATTTACATGGAACTTCCTTTGCATCAGCTTCCACCCATTGCCCCTTGTCCTGTCACTGGGCATCACCAATAAGAACCTGCCTCCATCCTCTTGGCACTCACCCTTTACATATTTATAAACATGAATGAGGTTACCCCTCAGTCTCCTCCTCTCCAAACCAAAGACCCCCAGCTGCCTCAGTCTCTCCTTGTAAGGAAGAAGTTCCTCTCCCTTAAACACAGCAGAAATCAGGCCCTCTGACAGGTAGCAGCAGCAATATGCACAGCGAGGATGCAAAATAAATCTATCAGCATGTCTAAATTTACTAATCCTACTCAAGACTTCACACTAGCAACAGTTTGGCTGCATTACATATTCTTAATATGCATTTCTCCTGTCACTTTATATTGCCTGCATTCCACAGCTTGTTGTCTTTATCTTTGCAGGTTTTTGTTTGGACACACAATCAAGAGAGAGAAAGTGCCTTAAGAATGACTAAAGATTTGGCAGGAAGAAGGAGAGACTCTCTTTGTATCCTCTGTATGTACAGAGCTGAGAAAATTGGGGTCTACTACAGAAAAGGGACTTGTAGGAACATATGGTGGAATCTCTTGACTTTTTACTTTGCAAACAGGAGCAAGAATATTGTAGGGCAAATGCTCAAGAAGTGAATTAACAGGAATATGCTTTGTCACAGTAAGTTCTTCACTCAGAGGTAAACAAAAGAAATCTGTAACACTGACTATGTAGCAAAGCGTTAAATTCTGCCTCAAGTGTCCTAAACTCTTCTCTCAGTTACATCCTGGAGATCTGATTAACCTTGCAAGATGCTGACAGGAAGAATCTGACCTAGGTTATTTGATCCAACAAATTGTATGGATTTCTCTGCTATAGATAGCAGGGAGGTGAGATAGGAAAGATTTACAAATGCTACTGGTTTTGAATAGTTTCCCAAAACAATTTCTGAGGGGAGGAAAGTCATGAAGGAACACTCAATGCTTCCACTATTTTCTGCACACTTTGTAGAGTCAACACAATGTCACTTCCAAACTCTGAAGTATAACTAGAGAGAGACTTCTTTAAAACACCAACTGAATCAAAGGTAAAATTCCAAGCAGACACTGTGTTCTGAGGAAATTTATGCAGCCAGCCTCCTTTTACTAGGTATTAATGCATCAGCAGAAGGAAAGAGTTTCCACTGTGCTGGAACCATGAAGGAGCTTCAATTGCCTCTTGATTCAGTTGACTCCTGTTGGCACACATCTCCAGAAAATGTTACCTGGCTTGAGCTGAAATGTGATGATTCTTCAGGAATCAGTGATTTTTCTTATTGCTGTCCATACCCTCAGTACACAAAGAAGGGAAAATCAGCGTTCAAATAGGGAACAAGAGCGCTGTTAAGAGCTCAGCTCACTGCACTGCTTCCCTTGTGCAACACAGTTATAAAACAGGACAAGAGACAGAGCCAACACATTCTGAAGCAGTTCCTGCTGTAGCTAAGGATAAATAGAAAGATTTATCTCAGACTTTAACAGCTAATAAAATGTCTGTTTTCTGTACTCTCACATCAACACATTTACTGAGGGGTTTTTAAGTGAAATTTGCTTGATGAAATCTGATTTAACATCTGATGATACATCTTTTGATTTATTGCCCATTTACATTTTTCAGGGTGCAGCCTTTCCCCTAACAGTCTATTGTGGCTGCAATCTACCTGTAGCAAAAAAAGAGTCAAGTCTTCTTGAAATTAACCTGGACAGGTATTGCAGAACCTTATTTACCACTAGCCTACTCATCCAGTTCCAATCTGTTGCTTTAAAAAGCTAGTATGTGTAACATGTATAAGTCATAAACTTCCTTAAACTATTTTTCTTTTAAACAGTGTTCTTGAAATCCAGGTAGGTTTCATTCTTTATGGTCAAAAAGTGACTTGGAGAGGCTGAGGGAGCTGGGATTGTTTAGCTTGGAGAAGAGGAGGCTCAGGGGAGACCTTATTGCTGCATACAACTACTTGAAGGGTGGGTGTAGCCAGGAAGGGGTTGGTCTATTCTATTCTATCCCATTCTATTCTTCCCTGGAGATGTTCAAGGCCAGGTTGGACGAGGCCTCAAGGAGCCTGGGCTAGTGGGATAGAATAGAATAGAATAGAATAGAATAGAATAGAATAGAATAGAATAGAATAGAATAGAATAGAATAGAATAAACCAGGTTGGAAGAGACCTTCAAGATCATCGTGTCCAACCTATCACCCAACACCACCTAATCAACTAACCCATGTAACCAAGCACCCTGTCAAGTCTCCTCCTGAACACCTCCAGTGATGGCGACTCCACCACCTCCCCAGGCAGTCCATTCCAATGGGCAATCACTCTCTCTGGGTAAAACTTCCTCCTGACCTCCAGCTTGAACTTCCCCTGGTGCAGCCTGAGACTGTGTCCTCTTGTTCTGGTGCTGGCTGCCTGGGAGAAGAGACCAACATCTGCCTGGCTACAACCCCCCTTCAGGTAGTTGTAGAGAGTATCCCTAGAGGGATGTATCCCTAGAGGATGTATCCCTGCCCATGGCAGGGGGGGTTGGAACTACCTTGATGATCCTTAAGGTCCCTTCCAACCCAAACTATTCTAAGATAAAAGCAGGAACAAAAGAATTTGCTTGAAGAACAGGGTATCTGTGAGGAGATCCATAGACTCATCAGTCAGGTGTGTGCCTAAGTGTCCTCATTTTTGTTTTGCTATCACCATACTCAGGTCAGCATTAGTGGCAAGCAAACATTTTTAAAAGGATGAAATATAGGCTGGAATCTAGGTTTGAAAGGCTGGAATCTAGGTTTGAAAGGCTGGAATCTAGGTTTGAAAGGATGAAATCTAGGTTTGAAAGGATGAAATCTAGGTTTGAAAGGATGAAATCTAGGTTGGACTCGATGATCCTCGAGGTCTCTTCCAACCTTAGTTATACTGTGACACTGTGATACTGTGGTCTCTTCCCCCAAGCAACCAGCACCAGAACAAGAGGACACAGTCTCAAGCTGTGCCAGGGGAGGTTTAGACTCGAGGTGAGGAGAAAGTTCTTCACTGAGTCGTTCGCTATTGGAATGCCCAGGGAGGTGGTGGAGTCACCATCCCTGGAGGTGTTCAAGAGGGGATTTGATGCGGCACTTGGTGCCATGGTTTAGTCATGAGGTCTGTGGTGACAGGTTGGACTTGATGATCTTTGAGGTCTCTTCCAACCTTGGTGATCCTGTTATTCTCTTAAAGAGTATTTTTTCCATCTACCTGCAGAAACAATTTTATATCTTCTCCTGAAGGGTGTGAGGTCACTGGAATGATGGCTTTCCCATGCCATAATAGGATCCTGATTGCATGTGATGGCCTTTTTTATTTTTACCCTTAATAAAGTTGCATTTGGCAGCAGTGATTTGATGGAAGTCCTCAAAATTTCAAAGCTGTGACTTTTATGGCTCATACTAGCAGTGAATGTACAGACCGAAATGGCTTTCTAGCATGGCCTTTTACTCATTTAGAGGGAAAACTCTCTACAGGCAGAGTTCACTACAGTTCAGTATTCAATCCCAGTTCTGGAAGCAGGTTGAACTTCCTTTGGACATATTGCTTCCCATGAGCAGAATGTTCTTGTGCTTGAGAGAGAGTTTAACATCTCTCAGAACTTAAACATGTAGCAGTGGTACTAAGAAACAGAAGGGAAAACTTGGTTTGGAGAGAGGAGGAGACTACTGTGTTGGAAGCAGATCCACAAACTGATAAACACAAATCTTAAAAATCCTTGCTCACCTTTTGAGAGGAGAGATACATTTCTGTGTACCAGATCTTTCCCAGTGGTCACTGGGGTGTTTAGGAGAAAGATAGTGTAAAATGACTATCTATTTCCCATCTCTCTGCTCGTGATGATGAGTAAAGGTGACCATGTAGGAAAGAGCTCAGAGTTTCTGAATCTTAGAGGGAGGCTAACAGCCCTGAACAACTTGAATTATCATGCTGGTGCTTTTGTTTACACCAGTGAGTATTGTGGTCCAGTGGAAACAGATGTGCAATTGAAAACACTTGGTGCTGGGAACTTGATATCCCTACTGTGCATTTTTGGAAGGGCTACATCAGATTAATATGATTCAGGCCCCATGAACTGAATAACATTAGCTATCAAGCACATTAGTTGCAGTCCTGGAGTGCATCCTTGTGTTAAGTCTGACCCTTTGTTAGGAAGCAGGTCTGCAGATCCAAGTGCAATATATGTACTTCTTTCCCTGAGACTGAATATGAGGATGCTCACATGACTCATTCTGAGTTGTGAGCTCATTGACGGAGGCAGACACCTGCGAGACCAGGTCAGCCACGGCAGAATAGTTTCACCAACATCCTTCAGTTGGTCCAGTCCTCTCTTAACAACCGTGAACTGAAAGGGTTCCCTGGGTCATGGAAGAATCTTCACATCCCAATGGTTGGTTTAGCTCAGAAGATAGGTCCTAGAACAATTATTTTCTCAGCATAAAGTGCAGAAAACAAAGCAATGCATCAGTGTGACAACCAAGCTGAGCAGCTGCAAGAGTGATTTCTCAGTGGGATAAGAGAAAGGACATAGGACAACCAGCTGCATCAGGCTGGTACTACTAGAATCTGCCATTTGCATCTCTGTCTAAAACCACAAGAAGCTGATGCTAAATTAACTTGCCATTTCTATGAGTGGCTGTGCTGTGCAGTGGCTTCTAATGCGCTTTGTGTCTCAGTGCTACTTGTTACCATGCATAAGCAAACAGGAAGAAAAATGTATGCCTGTAGAAAGTTGCCTTTTAAATATGTATTACATGGCATTAAATTTCTTTAGACCGTCTTCCATTATCACAATATACTGATTGGGGGTTTTGTTTTCTTTTCTTTTTTGGGGAGCTCTCATCTCCCAAGTCTCATCTCATCGCCTTTGAGTTAGGATTTCGTATTTTTGTAGCACCAAGAAAGAAAGTGCAGGAGAATTCACATAAGCTACTCAAAAGAAAAGGGCAGAGCAAATAACCCATCATTAGTGGCTCATGGAGAAAACAACTTCAGAAACCCACAACCATAATCTTTTCTTAGCTGATTCAAAACCAGAAGTGAATGCAACTGAGGCGTGCTCTGAACCACAGAAAATTTTAGGCTAGGTCTCTGAAGACTGCTAAAAATCACTGGTTCCTGCCTACCAATACTGTGTGCCAGTCAGGGTTTGAGAGAAGCAGCATTTCTGTGCAGGTGTACACATATGAGAGAATAATTTGTGTTCTTGCCACGTCCTTTGCCTCAATTTAACCTGCAACAAGCAGTTGGAACCATCCTCAACATGTTCTGGCTTCACACCTTTAATGAATGCCTGGCTGTCTTCCTGTGCGATCTGCTAGAGGTGATCCTGCTCTGGCATGGGGGTTGGACTAGATTTTTTTGAGGTCCTTGCCAGCCCCTAACATTCTGTGATTCTGTGATATATTAAATTTGCTTCCTGACAAGTGAAAAAACCCAAAACCAAACTCTCAACAAACAATCTTCCTCTAATCCAACTAAAACACAGTGACATTTATTGTGATCAGTGTAGCAGGGATTCAAAGAACTTGAACAAGGCACTGTTTTGAATGTACCTAGCAGAAATGGTACTTCAGAAATGATTGCCCATTGGAATGGGCTGCCTGGAGAGGTGGTGGAGTCACCATCATTGGAGGTGTTCAGGAGGAGACTTGATAGGGTGCTTGGTGCCATGGGTTAGTTGTTTAGGTGGGTTGGATTGGTTGATGGGTTGGACACGATGATCTTGAAGGTCTCTTCCAACCTGGTCTGGTCTATTCTATTCTACTATTCTATTCTTCTATTCTATTCTATTCTATTCTATTCTATTCTATTCTATTCTATTCTATTCTATTCTATTCTATTCTATTCTATTCTATTCTATTCTATTCTATTCTATTCTATTCTATTCTATTCTATTCTATTCTACACCAGAGGCATAAACTGTACCATGAGCATAACTGAACTGGTGCATTGCACCACATGCACAGAAGACAACCAAAAGCTACACGTAATTCAGGCACAAATTCATGGCTTGGAATGGATAGGACAGCAAGAAAAGGGACCAATTTTGCTGATAGGATTTAGCCTGCTCTGCTACAAACTGAGATTGTGCTGCCTGGGGAAAAAAAACCCAAACCCCTAGCATTGCATTCCTGAGTGAGTGCAGGTTTTGTGCATGAGGACACCCGTGATTTGAAAAGGGCCACACTGACAACTGACCACTCTTTTGGATCTGGCTTAGAAAATCAAAGGTCACTGACAAAACATCTCTCACACACACTTCCTAAAATAGCAGCCATTCAAATGCCTTCATGATGCTGGTAGAAATTTCACAAACAAGAAGTGTAAAAAGTAATTGCCATAGGCAGGATGATCTCCTGCCTCAGCACTAGATAAACAGGTGTGAGCAGCATATTCCTATTCTAGCCTTAACCAGGTGTGAGAGGCTCTAGATCAAGTTATGGGATGACTGCACAAATAGTCTGTTGCCTCTGAGGAAAGCAGTGCAGCTGGTGGAGGAAGGTTGGACAAGGGATGCAGTGAACCTGCGCTGCGGAGATTCATGCAGTTGTAGCCCCTGGCAGAGTGCAAGGGATGAATGCATAGACCTGCCATGTGGGTAGGGGGCTACTGAACCTCTCACAATTGATGTGGGTGTATGCCAGAAAAGACATTTATTCTAGCTGGGATGTAACTTCTGCTGTTTACAGCTATCCGGGGTTAATACAAACAAACAAACAAACACACATACATTTCAAACAGTAAGTCATTACTAGATAGATGTACAGTTAACAGAAATATACAGCTGTCTAGTGTGAAATGTACTTTCTACTTCAAAAGTGTTTCATTATGTGTATCTAAACATAATTTAACTGCTTGACAGTGTAGATGCATTGCAGGAAATCTTTATGATATACAGTCCCATTTGAAAACTACATGCAGGGTTGTAAGTACTTTAAAGATATCTCTTTGTTCTTTTCTGCAGATAGTGCTCAGCAAAAAAAATTCAGTGCCTGTATCAAGCCATCAGGTCCCAAAGTTCTTCCAGTTCAGTGAGTTAAAATCTGAACTGTGAAAGTCAACAGCATGGTTTGAAAAAATCAGCAGTTAATGGAAGTCCTAAGAGTGCAAATCCTTTGTGTAAGTTCATAGGCAATTTGCTTCTCTAGTCATCTGGCTAGATGCTGTGTTGCTGTTTCTACTTTTAGAAGAAACTGACAGAGAAACAAAAACCTTAGATAATAATTTTTAGGTAAGTTGGATACAGAAAGAAATATATCCATTGTCAGTGACAGACTTACAAAGTTAAAAGTCCACAGAAGCTGGTATAAACTGGGGCATCATAGCATCGAGCAGATCATGAAGAATTATGCTTTATAATGTTCTTGTACACACTTTATGTATGGGGAAAAGCGGATTTTGGTGCAGTAAATTCCCTCAAACCTAGGAACTATGTTATAGTCTTGCAAAGCTAAAGTAGATTTGCCTGCATCACATAAAAACTCTTAACATTAATCCTTAGCCAAAACCAAAGCTTTTCTGTGGATAGCTAATGTAGGTTCTGTATAGCTTGGTAATCAATACAGTAAATGATTTATCAAGAAATAGGCAGTTTAATGTTATACAGGGCTGTTTTATTAGGGTTTAGGCTGTTTTCTGCTCAGGATTCATGAGATGACAAGTTTGGTGTGTATAATACTGTCACTGACTTTTAAGGTATGGTTTAGACCAGGTGTTTAAGCCCAGGCTGGATGAGGCTCTGGCCAGCCTGATCTAGTGTGGGGTGTCCCTGCTCATGGCAGAGGGGTTGGAACTAGATGATCCTTGTGGTCCCTTCCAACCCTGAATGATACTATGATACTATGAAACAGGTATCTGGTATATATTGATATGTATGTGTGCATAGGTATATAGATTTTAACACCCCCCCACCCCCAGCTCTTCCGAAGTTGATTCTTTCACTGTTTCCTCGTGAAGACCTATAGCCTCTGTGCTCTGTCACTCCTATGACACTCCTAAGCAATGCTTCCCATACGGCCAGCTACTCTCAATTTTCTGCTGGGTGTTTAATCTCTCCTTTCCAATCCATATACATACCAACTACATGGGTTTCAGGTATGCAAGTCGGTGATTCAACAGGTCCCGATGATTCATATGAAGGAATGTGGTATGTTTTGTTTACATGCTTTTCGAACTGCTTTTATAAAGAGAGCAACAAGAGGGGGGATAAAAGGGCAAATTTCCTTGCCCTTGTAATTTGGAGGGAAACTCCCCTCCTCATTTTTTTCTAGAACAGGAGCAGAAACTAATACTGCATTTGTCAGACTCGGATTTGTCCAAAGGAGAGCCATGAAGATGATTAGGGGACTTGAGCATTTCCTCTATGAAGAGAGACTGAGAAACCTGGGGATATTTAATCTTGACAAGACTGAGAGGGGAATCTGATCAATGTCTATAAATGTCTGAGGGGTGGGTGGCAAGTGGAGGGAGCCAAGCTCTTTTCAGTGGTGTGCAGTAATGAGACAAGGAACAATGGATATGAAGTTGAACACAGAAGGTTTCACCTCAACATGAGGAGAAGCTTCTTTACAGTGAGGCTGATGGAGCACTGGAAAGGCTGCCCAGAGAGGTTGTGGAGTCTCCTTCTCTGGACGCATTCAAAACCCACCTGGATGCATTCCAGTGTGGACTACCCTAAGTGATCCTGCTTTGGCAAGGTGGTTTGGACTTGATCTCTGGAGATCCCTTCCAGCCTCCAACATTCTATGATTCTATTTTTCAGGCCACATGTGCATCTTGGAAAGAGTCATTCACTAGTTGCAATAATATTTAGTTTTGCTGTTCATGCTTAAACAGAAAGCTTCAGCTCTTTTAGTAAACCTATGTAAATCTGCTTTCTTAGCAGCATATGCTGTGCAGTTACATCTTATTAATGCTTTGAGACAGAAGAGCTGCACTGCCATGTTGAAAGTGCATTCAATGTTACGTGAGTAATAGGTCTAGTTTTTCTGTTACTGTAATAGAAATAAAGCTTCTTCATTCCTGTTGCTTAGATATCACAAAGTTACATAATTGTTTTTATCTCCTCTGGATACTTAAGAATTATGTTAGCTGGGGTGCTGTGGGTAGAAATCAAAGAGAAAATGTTGCTGTTGTGAATAATCACTGGAAACACGTTAAGTGAATGGAATTTTCCATTTAGTAAACCATTTTTTCTTTCTCCTTTGGAACAATAGAAGCCTTCCAAGAGCCCTGGTGTGCTCGACCCTGTGGACTTCAGCTAGGACTACATCCCAATGGTGGCTGTACCCAACAGTGAGAGCAGGTGGCGCAGGCAACACGAGGCTGTTGGAAGACACATCTTTGCATAATAGCTGCCCTTGTCTTGCAGGGTCAGGCCAGCTCTTGGCAGTAAAAACAACCATATGAACACTACAAATTCTTTCATTTGTCTTAATAGACTTCTACCAGCTGCTGTGGCCTCTCTTTTGACCTTGTAGGACACAGTTTCTGGAGGTGCAGTAAAATTAAATGTACCATATGCACACCTTTTCTTTGCTTTATATTTGGTCTCTTTAAACAGGGCCTAGGTGAGCAAATGTGGTTGCTAATGACAAGGCATAGCTTGATTAATCACAGTCATAACACAACAGACATGACACTGTTTTTCTTAGGTCTAAATGGTTCATCATCTTTCCTTACATTTTTAGAAGAAGAAACAATGACTGTGCCTCTGATTCTGGAGTACTATGGCTGTCACATAAGCATTGTCCAAAAGTGCTCCTCTCCCTCTCCCTCTCCCTCTCCCTCTCCCTCTCCCTCTCCCTCTCCCTCTCCCTCTCCCTCTCCCTCTCCCTCTCCCTCTCCCTCTCCCTCTCCCTCTCCCTCTCCCTCTCCCTCTCCCTCTCCCTCTCCCTCTCCCTCTCCCTCTCCCTCTCCCTCTCCCTCTCCCTCTCCTCTCCTTTCTCTTTATTTCTTCCTTTCCACCTCTCTTTTCTTTCTTTTGATGAATCATTGCATGTTTCCCAAGTTACCTTGGAGCACCCTCCCTGATCATATTAGAATTAAATTAAAGGCTTTTCCTTAAAGGAAGCCCACTTTATTATTCTGAACAAAACTTTTCACCTTACTGGAAGTCACTGGAACTGCAGAGGAATATTAAGATCTAATCCTTTTTCATTTCAGCTGACAGGATGAAACCTCACCAGGATAATAGTAATAATACAGGTTTCTGAAGTGCTTGGGATGGCTTGTGTTTTTTTCCTCTCTCTTCTCACATTTATAATTTGGTTTGCTTTTTGGTTCCCTTTGGGCCATGCACTTCATATTAAGTGAGCATTATCCTGGCCCATGCTTACTTTGGGATTTATCTGAAGGCAAACTGTGTTAAATTATGGTGCTGCATTATTAACAGGCCATATGGGCATGAGGCTTGAGAGAGAGGAGCTTAACAAGAACACAGGAAAACAATCTTCCAGAGCTTTCCTTCCTTTTCCTAATACATAATCTTGAGTGCAGGAAAGAGATAAAATATTTAAATACCATGGTGGAGGACCACAGGGGACAGTGTGTTGTTAAACTTACCTGAGAACACTCCATGGTCAGTCATCACCTCTGCCAGTCCTGCCCAACACTCATTTAAAGTAAGAATATTTTTAAGTATTCTCTGGCCTGAAATAAACAGTGAAAAACAAAATTCTCTGCTTTCTCTTAAGTTTATACACTTTGCTACTGCTTAGTGCATCAGTTTTATCCCTGTTTCACGGGGCATAGTAAGAGCCTTAACAGCAGGAGTGATAGAGGCTAATACCCTCTTAATGCATGTGAGCCCACCCTACTGGTGTCTGGGGGACCTTGTAGTGTTGTAACCCTGTCCCTCAACCACCTGTACTATGGTGGCAGCCATAGGGTCAAACTTGCTGCCAAGCTATTTGTGTGGAGGGGAAGAGATACTTTGTTTAGCCAAATCACATTAGAATGGAATGGAATGGAATGGAATGGAATGGAATGGAATAGAATAGAATGGAATGGAATGGAATGGAATGGAATGGAATGGAATGGAATGGAATAGAATAGAATAGAATAGAATAGAATAGAATAGAATAGAATAGAATAGAATAGAATAGAATAGAATAGAACAAAACAAACCAGTTTGGAAAAGACCATCAAGATCATCAAGTCCAACCTACCACACAACACCATCTAATCAACTAAACCATGGCACCAAGTGTCTCATCCAGTCCTATCTTAAAAGCCTCCAGTGATGGTGACTCCACCACTTCCCTGGGCAGCCCATTCCAATGGCCAATCTCTCTTTCTGGGAAGAACTTCTTCCTAACCTCCAGCCTAAACTTCCCCTGGCACAGCTTGAGACTGTGTCCTCTTGTTCTGGTGCTGGTTGCCTGGGAGAACACTCTCTGTGATATTTCATCCCCGGATGGCAGTCCTGGTGACACAGATCTATCATGGCATCAGAGGTGGCTGTTTTGCAATGGATGAATTAAAAAAGCCTTTCTAGCTCCTTTGCCCTCTTGTTTTGCAAACATCTTCCATACCCCTGAAATGTTCCCCACACAATTACAAGGTTTATCCACTCAGCATGCCGCATTAGAGATTTCGCAGTAGATGTGGTTTGATGCCTACTGCAGAAACTGATTCCTTAAATTCAACTGTTTCTTTCTTTGAGATACAGCTGAAAAATCAATAGCAAGGTAAAGTTTAAGGAACATCTTTAAAAATGATTTCACAATGTCAGCCTTGATTATAAGGTAATAATGTAAAGCAGCCTATTTTTGATGCCAGTGTTCTAACCGAAAGGCTGACTGCTGCTCTGGTGTATAGGTACTGACTCGCTGAGGTGCCAAATAAATACTGACAAGAGTAGTCTTTTCTGACAGCAGAGGGATTATTTTTTCATTTCAGTTTATTCAGCTCATTGAGGTCAATGCCTGGTTCACGCACAACATTGCAGCCAGTTGGTACTGGAAGAAGCAGAAAAGCTTGTTTTCCACTCTTCTAAGTAATGGGCAGAATCCGAGCCCTAGAGTGTGTGAGCTTTAAAATCCTCAAAGTGCTGGGTCTACAAATCACCAGTTCAGATCCTTTTCTTATGTACTTTAGAAAAGTTGTATTATTTCCACTTATGATTCACCTGAACTCGTATAAAAAGAGGTAGTTGACTAAAATACATGACCGCAGACTTTGTGATGGTTTTACTGAGCCTATAGAAATAATCAGCTAATTAAGAAAGCAAGTGAACTACTCCCAGTGCAGTAAGAAGGCTGTGATAAATGTAGAATAGAATAGAATAGAATAGAATAGAATAGAATAGAATAGAATAGAATAGAATAGAATAGAATAGAATGGAATGGAATGGAATGGAATGGAATGGAATGGAATGGAATGGAATAGAATAGAATAGAATAGAATAGAATAGAATAGAATAGAATAGACCAGGTTGGAAGAGACCTTCAAGATCATCACGTCCAACCCATCAACCAATCCAACCCACCTAAACAACTAACCCATGGCATCAAGCACCCCATCAAGTCTCCTCCTGAACACCTCCAATGATGGTGACTCCACCACCTCCCTGGGCAGCCCATTCCAATGGGATTGTAATTGGGATGTGGCTTTACATGCCAAAAGGCTAAATAAACCACAGCTACTTACACGTTTTTATTTGCAAATACATCATTAAGGGTAATTCTTTTAACTGATAACTTCCTAATGTTTTCAGCACTGAACAGCCATGGGTAAAGTGAAAGGCCTGCACGTGGGTAATTAAAAGGAAACTAAAAGCAAAAATTAATGGTCATTTTTCACAGTGGAAGAAAGTCATGAGTGGAGTCCTGTGGGAATTTGTGCAGGGTGCTCATCCTGTTCAGTGTGTTCCTAAATGATGCCAAAATGGGAAAATAAGGTGAGGATATTCATAGATCATACTAAGTTGTTCAGAGCAGTGAATGTAAGGCTGATTGTGAGAATTACAGCAGGACATTGTAAGAGTGAATGATGAGCTGATGAAGTGGTCAGTGAAATTCATTGTAGGGGAACATGAAGTGGTGTACATGGGAAAAACAGCTCTAATTTCATATATAAAATGATGGCCTTCAAGGAGATTGCTACTTCTCAAGAATGAGCTCTTAAGTTCTTAATATTTTGTTGTGTGAAAACATCAACACAGTGCTTGTAATTGATCACCCTAGCACAGTGGAAATTAGAGATGGTTAGGAAGGGCAGAAAGATCAAAACAGAAAACAGCATGTCACCATCACACAAACTCATGCTGTGCCTGCATCCTAAATGTGAATTCACATCTGGCCCTCTCAGTTTGGAGGGGGTGCAGCTGACACAGAAATAATACCAAGAAGGACAACAAGGATAATCAGACATATGGAGTAGTTTCTGTGTGAGCAATGACTCTCCAGATTGAGAAAGAAATGACAACAGAGGGATATGGGAGAGGTGTATTAAATCACTAGTGACAAGGAGAGGGTGAACAGGGAATGGTTGTTTACATATTCTTCCAACAAAAGAGCTAGGAGAGGTCAAACCAGGCAGCCATCTCTGGAGCTCCTTCAGAAGGAGACAATCCAGAAGGAGACAATCCTTCATACAGGGTAGAGTTCAGATGTACGACTGAGCTGCACAGCATTGTAGCTGGTTACGTTGGCTCAAAGCGTTATTAGATGAAAGCAAAATCCATTGAGGGCTATAAAGCACAAAATACTGAAAAGACTCTAATCTGAAAATTGCACAAAGGGGATTTCTGGGAATATTCTGGGGAAGGATATCACTTGGCACACTGTTACAAAACTGTATCGCTTAGCCACCAGTTGCTTTGGAAACAGGACTCTTTACTAGATGGACCATGCCTGTATTTATGTATGCAGAAGAATGTAATGCATCTGAAGAGGGCCTTTAGAAGACAGACAGAAGAGAAATGCCTCCCTAGCAAGCTACTTTCCCTTCTCCATTTTCTCCTGCAGGGGCCCCGGAAGGAAACTGCAGCAAAAATCAGAGTTAAACTTTGAAATCTGCAGCCAGTTATTTTGTGTGTGGAGCAGCTGGTGGCACTAAAAGAAAATCAGATCAACTCACAATGAAAGAGATGAGAGATTAAAAACGCTTGGGGGAAACTCAGTGAAATATCTCGATGAAAGTGTGAGTTCTGCTGCTGCCCACGTCTCAGCTGCAAGAGGGGAAGTCAGTCTTCCTCATCAGCAGTTCCTGCGTAAATGATATTGCAGTGGGCCTTGAACTGCAAAGATGTTCCTTTCCAGTTGAGGGGTGGCTTTTAATGCCCTCTTTCCTTGCATGTGATCCAGTTTGCAATAACCCCTCAGGTGGCTCAGTTGGTAATGCATCTGACCCTTAATGGGAAAGTTGTGAGTTCAAGCCTGCAGTGGGCAGTAGTGTCCTCTCTAGTTATGAGGTCTGGGGTGACAGGTTGGACTCGATGATCTTTGCGGCCTCTTCCAACCTTAGGAATACTGAATACTGGTGCAATAGCCCTATGTCACATACCCCTGGTTCCTCAACAACATTCCCCTCTCCTCTTTGGTGCTTCACCTCAGCCAGACTGTTACTCCTTCACTAAGTCTTATCTTTACCTTTATATATTACATCATATATATTATATATTTATATATTATATCAGCTTGAAGAGGGCTCCAGGGAGACCTTGGAGTAGCTTTCCAGTGCCTGGGGTGGCCTATGGGGGGAGATGGGGAGGGACTTTTTACAGGGGCTTGTAGTGATAGGATGAGGGACAAGGGCTTTGTGCTGGAGGAAGGGAGATTTAGACTGGAGATTAGGAAGAAATTTTTTTATAAAGAGGCCGGTTTGACTTGATGATCTTGGAGGTCTCTTCCAACCTGGTTGATTCTGTGATATTAGAAAGGCTGATCCCTTTTCCTTAGTGTCATGGGTTTAGCCAATTGAAACTACTGGTGAGAATTTGATACCATGCTGAAATCACTTTAGAACAAAAATGCTGGCTGGAGCAAAGTAGTACAGGGTTTGAAGTTCAGACTCTAACATGAGAGACATTCTGTTTACGGTTGCTGCTCCTGGTTTTTGAGGTGTTGCTTCTTTTCTGCTGGGCTGGCTGTGGGCTTGGGGGTGTGGGGTCATTTTTTGCCTGGCTTCTGCTGTTGCTTTTGCTGTGCTTTTCTGTGAAACAAGCTAAGGTAATTGTACATTTTATTACTTTCATTAAACTCCTTATCTCAGCCACAGGCCTTTCTGTGTTACTTTCCCTTCCAGTGCTTGCTTCTTAGAGTAGGCTGCATTTCACCAGCACACATGGCTATTAATTACAACTTTGCTCTACACATCAGTTTATGCTGAGAAGATAGAGGAGGAAGTATGGCTTGTTCATATTGGGAGAAAGGGTACAGAAACCCCCTAGCATCTCCTAACATGAATTAAAACACCACTTGACACTTTGTTTAGATACAGTCTCATTGCTCATCTTTCTGCTGTCTACAGATCTAGCTGAGAAGACTGGTGGTAGGATTAATGTTTCTGCAGGTGCCTGAAGACAATATGTAGCTGATAAGCACTAAGAGACAGATGGATTGAATCCAAAAATCTCAGGGCAAGGCTATTTCACATTGTCAAAATGCTGGAATATTTGAAAGAAACACCACCCTACTCCTCCCCCTCTGTGGGGCTCTGGTTTGTGCAAATTTCTTCATTGTTCTGCTCTTCCCCTGAAGATTTAACCCCCTCCTCCCTTTCTGCAAAGTCTTGCCTACTTCCTGGCCATATTCTGGCCTCCTCTCACTGCCAGTTTTCCTCTGCTTTCCTTACAAATTCCTGCATTTCTAAGTTTTCTCAAGTGGTGATTTTTTTTTCTTTCCTTTCCATTTGTTCTTTTCTGTTGAAGAAAAAGAATCTGCATTCTGTGTTGCTCCCACTCCCCAGCATGGAGTCCCTGGAAGGCTGGGCAATTTTGGGAGGCAGTCATCCATGTGGAGGACTTCAAGTCTCCCTGTATTTCCAGCATATGGACATAGCATTTACTTTCATTCTGACTTCCCAGATGAGTGGAATGAATAGGTTTTGATTTGGTGGCACCATGCAGTCTGGAGAAATACATGGTGGCTGACTCTTAACCTGTATTTTGAATGGCTTCATTGTTTCCTTTATTGATATTTTAATAGATGTTTTATGCTTCACCATGCCGACTGGAGCTGACCACGTCCTCTTATACCCCTTGGGCTGATTAAATTGCTCCCTGTACAACTGCTCCACAGTTTCCTATTCATTACAAACTCACATTAGCTTCTGGAGTCAGGTGTCTTCAGTAAGTGCTATTTGTTATGAAAGACATTTCCATTTCCATTTTGTGCTAATTATTACATTTAAGCTAGATCTTTCCATAATTCAGAGAACCACTTCTCCATCTTTTATGACAGCAGTGGCATTTCTTCCCAACTGTGCTGTCATTCTTTCCCTCTCTTGCACAGTAAACTGGAGAACAGTGTAGTCTCAGATCAGCCTTTCTTCTTTTAACCACAGCTTGGCAACAGCTTATAGTTCTGTAATGCCTTACCCTCCAATGTCAACTGGCTACACAAAAGCAAAAAAAAAAAACACCAAAGAAAAAAAAGAGTTGGAAATGGATTATACTTCCCCAGGGAGATGTGGAGTTTCCCTCTTTGTTGTTCCTGCTTTGAAAGGGACTCACAGTAAGGAACATCTTGTCTGTAGGCCCACGATTGAAATTAGAGAGAGGTGCAACATCTCTCTTGTAAATTTTGTTTCACATTTCTTGTTAACAACAAGAAGTGGAATTATTTGTTTGGCTGATGTGGTGTTTGAGACTGCAGCAGAGTGTAACTGTCTTTTTAATTTGCTTCATTTTAAACAATGGATGGTAATAAACCAGAAGTTGCATCCAATGTGCTTTTCCTACTTTTGTGTAGGCTTTAGGTCGCTACCAAAACAGACTTGGAGTTGTTTTTAGCTTCCCAACATACACACACCTTTATTCCACCCTACAACTGCTCCTAGCAAGACAGCCTCTCCTGGCAGCTTTTCTGAGTATGATTTGGCACACAGTGGTCCATGCAGCCTGGGCCCATGCACCGTTTCTAAGGAGGGAGGTATTTTGCTTCTTACAGCTTCAGCCTTTAAAGCTGTCTTGATCCAGAGGTTAAGAAGGAGATGTGGTTCTTTTTTGAACATTCCTGTGAGTAAAATTAAGGTACAAATGAAGTCATGTATCATGATAAGACTGTCTATTAAAGAGAGAGAATGTAGCCAGCAAAACAGAGAAAGAAAAAAAAGAGAAAGAGAGGGGGAGAGACAAAATTAAGAAAGGGAGAGCAGGAGATACAGTTACCACCCCATGGTCCTTCTTTGGTGGTGGGGACAGGTGGGAGAGATGTTCCTGGGCTTCTGCTTCCAGCCTGAGATGTTTCTGGTGACCTTCCCCCTGGTAAGATGGCATAGTCCAGGGCTTTTATTATTCCTGGTCCATTCATTTTAACTCTTCCTCGCCCACATCCCAGGAGGTCTTTCCTGTGTGCTTTCAGGGGTCTGCACCGAGCAGCCTCCACCCCTCTTTGCAATCCACTGTCCACCACACCCCCTGGGCAGCTGCTGTCTCGGTGGGCAGAGATGACACACCAGGCAGGTCATTCAGGATGATCTTATCTTTGTTGAGACACTTCTCAGTTATTAATGTAATCATCACATCACCAGGTGATTTGCATGTTCAAGAGAGGATTCTCTCAACAGCCTAAAATAGAATCTAAACAGCCTAAAATAGAATTCTAAAATAGAATCAGTCTGATGCTCTCTCTGTTCTGCTATGCTGGATGCTCATGGAATAGCATCTCAGGATCTCAGGTAGTGATAGGACTAGGGGGAATGGAATGAAGCTGGAGGTGGGGAGATTCAGGCTGGATGTGAGGAGGAGGTTCTTCACCATGAGAGTGGTGAAGCCCTGGAATGGGTTGTCCAGGGAGGTGGTTGAGGCCCCGTCCCTGGAGGTGTTTAAGCCCAGGCTGGATGAGGCTCTGGCCAGCCTGATCTAGTGTGAGGTGTCCCTGCCCATGGCAGGGGGGTTGGAACTAGATGATCCTTGTGGTCCCTTCCAACCCTGACTGATTCTATGATACTATGATTACAATGATAATAGATGCAGCCTGATGCCTTTGGTTGGCTTTGGTTGAAACCCCTTTGGAGAGATAAGGTTTTCCAGGAAGATGGGAAGTAGTCTCAAGTTCTCTCAAGTACTACTGATCCTGCAGGTTTAGGAAGCATGAGGCTGGAGAAAGGACCATCCTGCCTCTCTTCCTGCCTCCAAGGCCTGTATTAGTCTTCAGTCACCAAGGACCTTCAGCCTGGTGGTGTCAAGAGAAAGAGGCTGTTTTCAAAGGAGCTGCTATGCCTGCTATCCCCCTGTCTAGCTGCAGAACTCTTCTTTTCCAAAGTGGCTGTGAAAAGATTAGAGAACAGACTGATGTGCAGTTGGCAGAGGTAGTTATGAATGCCCCATATGAAAAGCACTGGAATATAAATCTTGAAATAATGATTAGTTTGTTGCTGGCATCAATTAATCAGAACAAACTTTATTTGAAACAAATCACAGCCCTGACCCAAAGATCAGTGATCATTTTGTGCTCACTCTACATCAATAAAAATTCAATGATTTCACTGAAGCAATTCTGGCAATAGCTCGTGTGATGTAGTGCATTGTCATGTATCATCCTTTAATGAGGGTCTGCATTAAGATTTTTGACACTCACAGATAGGAATTTGCCTCAAATTCTTGAGCTACCTTTCACATAGAGATCATTTTGTCAGTTTATACCCCAGGGCTGAAATCTAGCAACTCCTGAGTATGCAGCTTTGTAAGTAATTCTTTCCAACCTTTGGCTGGGCTGAAAAAACAAAACCAACCAACTTTTCTCAAGTCAGAACTATTTGAAAGAAAAAGCATAACAAACAATCATTAAAAAAGATATATAGTAAGCACAGAAAGTATTAGGGTGAGAATAGCAATAAGAGGTGTCATTATGGATGCTGGAGGCAAGAGTTTCCAGTGCAGCTCCCTCATGGTCCATGTGGGAATTTCTCTTTCCATGCACTGAACCTTTATAGAAAACAAACTAGGGACTAGGTGGTGCTACCCAAAGCAGCAGAGAGAGAATAAATAGAGCATTTGACAGACAGCATTGTAATCAGGAGACAGTGGGATTCCCAAGAGCTACCAGTCTGGAAACAGGTTATCTGAGGAACCAAGCTAGGAGAAGCCCAAAAATTAAACAAAGCAGCATGTCTTCTTTTGAGAGAGATTATGGGAGTCTTCTTTTCTGGGAAAGGACAGCTTCCAGACAGTTTACCACAGCAGCAGCCTTTACACTCCATGGCTCCAACCCAAGGCACTGTTGGGAGTAACAGGGCAACAAAGCACTCAGGACTGCAGGGCGACACAGGGGAATTTGAGGCTGTTTTGTAGAAAAAAGAGAGC
This sequence comes from Melanerpes formicivorus, assembly GCF_026170545.1. NCBI lineage: Eukaryota > Metazoa > Chordata > Aves > Piciformes > Picidae > Melanerpes > Melanerpes formicivorus. Next base: position 10,783,964 of record NW_027142363.1, on the reverse strand, counting down.
AAGGCCATCAGCACAAAGGATTCCTGGACGTAGGCTGTCCTGCATGGGCTGGCTTCAGGAAGAACAATGCTGTGGGAATAACTCATTTTGTCTTTTCTATACTAGACAATGGTGCAAGATTGAATCATACTCATGAGTATTGCATTCCTGCCCTGAACCAATACGTGACCAAGTGTTCTAAGTACAGACTGGTACAAACAACCATACTGTTAAATCTAAAGAAGAGACTAAGTCCTAGGAGCCACGTGTGACAAGATGAAGTCTGGCTTATTAAAAGAGACTATTCAAGCAGTGTCACTATGTTTGAGAGTTTTGTATTAACTTTTCTCTTTCAAGAAAGGAAGACAGAGGCAGCTGTTAACTGAGTTTGCTAAGATATTGCATATTTTTTCTTAAAAAGCAGCCAAAAAACCAATGTGAGACACAGCTTCACCTTGAGTTTGTTCAGTGCTTACTTCTACTGTAGCTCCATGTTTGTGCTTCTCTTCAGGAGTGCAACACCTCAGCAAGAACAGTGTGGCCAGCAGGAGCAGGGAGGTCATTCTGCCCCTGTGCACTGCACTGGTTAGGTCACACCTCAAGTACTGTGTCCAGTTCTGGGCCCCTCAGTTTAGGAAGGAGGTTGACTTGCTGGAACGAGTCCAGAGACGAGCAATGAAGTTGGTGAGGGGTTTGGAACACAAGCCCTATGAGGAGAGACTGAGGGAGCTGGGATTGCTTAGCCTGGAGAAGAAGAGACTCAGGGGTGACCTTTTGTTCTCTACAGCTACCTGAAGGGGGGTTGTAGACAGGCAGATGTTGGTCTCTTCTCCCAGGCAGCCAGCACCAGAACAAGAGGACACAGTCCCAGGCTGCACCAGGGGAGGTTTAGGCTGGATGTTAGGAAGAAGTTCTATACAGAGAGAGTGATTGCCCATTGGAAGGTGCTGCCTGGGGCGGTGGTGGAGTCGCTGTCATTGGAGGTTTTCAGGAGGAGACTTGATGGGGTGCTTGGTACTATGGGTTAGTTGTTTAGGTGGGTTGGATTGGTTGATGGGTTGGACGCGATGATCTTGAAGGTCTCTTCCAACCTGGTCTATTCTATTCTGTTCTAAAAAGACCTTAGGATATCGATGACAATTTTTATCACACTTACGAAAAAAACCAAACAAGAAATTTGCCAATGTTATGACCTGAACTCAGGTGTTTACCATTTCACTTTGGCATAACTGGATAACCTGTGGCCGTCTCTCTCTGCTTTAAAACCTGGGTATGACCACAGTACTGCAGACTCAGCAGGGCTCAATTTGTGGAGCTTTTAGCTAATTAAACCCCACAGTCTGCCCTGGTTGAAAGCAAACACTCTGTGGGTTTGTTTGGGTGTTTAACAAGAGAAAAAATAATAAATAATGAGGCTGGATTCATCAGAGCAGATTCCCCCCTCCCCCCCCCCCCCCCCCAATCTATGCCTGATGTTGATGTTTTCATTTGCTATCTGGATTCAGAAAAATTCAGGCAGCATGATGTGAGGGTGGCTAAGTGGGAGGAGGTTTCTATTATAATTATGAAGCCAGTAAACCCAAGGCCAAGTTCCTAGAAACATAAGCCTAAGCACTCATCATTCACTGTAAATATTTTGCACAGCTTTTGCAGATGATTCTGCAAAATAGACATTGCCATGTCTACTCAAATAGAAGTGTGATTGAAGCACAAGGACACATCCTGAGTTTTTACTTAGCTAGCAAAAGTAATGTCAGTAATGTCCTGTCAGTGGCTTGCACTTCAACAAGAGCTCTTAGACTGAATACAGAATCATAGAATGGTCCTGGTTGGAAGTGACCTTCACAGGTCATGAAGCCCAACCCCCTCTGCAGCAAGCAGGGACATCCTCTACTAGATCAGGCTGCCCAGAGCCCTGTCAAGCCTCACTTTGCATATCTCTAGGGATGGGACCCCAGCCACTTCCCTGGGGAACCTGTTCCAGTGTTCCACCACCCTCATGGTAAAGAACTTGTTCCTAATATCAAAGCTAAATCTGCTCTTCTCTAGTTTGAAAGCATTGCCCCTTATCCTATGACTACAGGCCTTTGTAAACAGTCTCTCTCCATCCTCCCCTGCTCCCTGATGACTGTGGGGAGGTTGGACTGGATGTGCTTTGGAGATCCCTTCTGGTCTGGGCCATTCTATGATTCTATGATTCTGTGATTCTTGTAGGCCCCCTTCAGGTACTGGAAGGCTGCTATTAGGTCTCCCTGGAGACTCCTCTTTTTCAGGCTGAACAACCTCAGCTCCCTCAACCTGTCTTTGTAGCAGATGTGCTCCAACCCCCTGATCATTTTTGTGGCCCTCTTCTGGATCCACTCCATCTGCTCTGTGTAGTTCCAACTTGACCAGCAGGTCATGACTCATCCACGGTGGTCTCTTGCCTTCCTTGCCCAATCTCTTACATGTGGGGACTGAGATCTCTTGTGCTTTATATACAGCCGGTCAAAACCGGCCAGAACTGGAAAAAAACGGCCAGAACTGGAAAAAAACGGTCAAAACTGGCCAGAACCAGAAAAAAAACGGCCACAACCGGCCAAAACCGGCCAAAACCGGAAAAAAACCTGTCACAACTGGCCAAAACCAGCCAAAACCGGCCCAGACCGGAAAAAAACAGCCAAAAAAAGCCAGAACCGGAAAAAAACGACCAGAACCGGAAAGAACCGGCCCAAACCGGAAAAAAATGGCCAAAACCAGAAAGAACTGGCCAGAACCAGCCCAAACCAGAAAAAAACGGCCCAAACTGGAAAAAAACAGTCAAAACCGGCCAGAACCGGAAAAACCTGGTCAAAACCGGCCAGAACCGGAAAAAAAACAGCCAGAACCTGCCCAAACTGGAAAAAAACGGCCAAAACCAGTCAAAACCGGAAAAAAAAACGGCCAGAACTGGCCAAAACTGGAAAAAACTGGTCAAAACCGGAAAGAACCAGAAAGAACTGTCCCAAACCGGAAAAATACGGCCAGAACCGGCCAAAACCGGTCAAAACTGGCCAGAACCGGAAAAAACCGGTTAGAACTGGAAAAAAACCGGTCAAAACCGGCCTGAACCTGCCCAAACCGGAAAAAAACGGCCAAAACCGGAAAAGACCGGCCAGAACTGGAAAAAAAACGGCCAGAACCAGCCCAAACCGGAAAAAAACGGCCCAAACCAGCCAGAACCAGAAAAATCCGACCAGAATCGGCCCAAACCGGAAAAAAACGGCCAGAACCTGCCCAAACCGGAAAAAAACGGTCAAAACCGGAAAGAACTGGCCAGAACCAGAAAAAAACTGGTCAAAACCAGCCAGAACCGGAAAAAAAACGGCCAGAACCGGCCAAAACTGGAAAAAAAACAGTCAAAACAGGAAAGAACCGGCCAAAACTGGAAAAAAAACCGGTCAAAACCGTCCAGAACCGGAAAAAAAAACGGCCAGAACTGGCCAAAACTGGAAAAAACTGGTCAAAACCGGAAAGAACCAGAAAGAACTGTCCCAAACCGGAAAAATACGGCCAGAACCGGCCAAAACCGGTCAAAACTGGCCAGAAACCGGAAAAAAACCGGTTAGAACTGGAAAAAAACCGGTCAAAACCGGCCTGAACCTGCCCAAACCGGAAAAAAAACGGCCAAAACCGGAAAAGACCGGCCAGAACTGGAAAAAAACGGCCAGAACCAGCCCAAACCGGAAAAAAAACGGTCAAAACCGGAAAGAACTGGCCAGAACCGGAAAAAAACTGGTCAAAACCAGCCAGAACTGGAAAAAAACGGCCAGAACCGGCCAAAACTGGAAAAAAAACAGTCAAAACAGGAAAGAACCGGCCAAAACTGGAAAAAAAACTGGTCAAAACCGTCCAGAACTGGAAAAAAAACGGCCAGAACTGGCCAAAACTGGAAAAAACTGGTCAAAACCGGAAAGAACCAGAAAGAACTGTCCCAAACCGGAAAAATACGGCCAGAACCGGCCAAAACCGGTCAAAACTGGCCAGAACTGGAAAAAAAACGGTCAAAACCGGCCTGAACCTGCCCAAACCGGAAAAAAAAGGGCCAAAACCGGAAAAGACCGGCCAGAACTGGAAAAAACCGGCCAGAACCAGCCCAAACCGGAAAAAAACGGCCCAAACCAGCCAGAACCGGAAAAATCCGACCAGAATCAGCCCAAACCGGAAAAAAACGGCCAGAACCTGCCCAAACCGGAAAAAAACGGTCAAAAACCGGAAAGAACTGGCCAGAACCAGAAAAAAAACTGGTCAAAACCAGCCAGAACCGGAAAAAAAACGGCCAGAACCGGCCAAAACTGGAAAAAAACAGTCAAAACAGGAAAGAACCGGCCAAAACTGGAAAAAAACTGGTCAAAACCGTCCAGAACCGGAAAAAAAAACGGCCAGAACTGGCCAAAACTGGAAAAAACTGGTCAAAACCGGAAAGAACCAGAAAGAACTGTCCCAAACCGGAAAAATACGGCCAGAACCGGCCAAAACCGGTCAAAACTGGCCAGAACCGGAAAAAAACCGGTTAGAACTGGAAAAAACTGGTCAAAACCGGCCTGAACCGGCCCAAACCGGAAAAAAAACAGCCCAAACCGGAAAGAACTGGCCAGAACTGGCCCAAACCAGAAAAAAATGGCCAGAACTGGAAAAAAACGCCCCAAACTAGAAAAAACTGGCCAGAACTGGAAAAAAACTGCCCAAAATGGAAAAAAAGGTCCAAAACCAGGAAAAACGGCAAAAAAACGGAAAAAAAAGGCCAAAACCAGAAAAAAAACGGAAAAAAACTGGCCAGAACCGGAAAAATTCTGGCCAGAACCGGCCCAAACCAGAAAAAAATGGGAAAAACCAGCCAAAACCGGAAAAAACCTGGAAAAAACGGACAGAACCGGAAAAAATAAGGCTTTAACCTAGATTTGAAGGGGGAAGGGGTTAATAGTCTCCTGCTGTCCGGTGACAAACAGAGGGGCAGCTCACCAGCAGTAGAGAGAAGGAGAGCTGGTAAGGGCTCTCAACTTGCTGCCCTGAGGCAAGCCACGAATGATCCGCCAGGACATTCTGTGGAAACCGAGGGGATTTGGCACAAGAGGAGGACAGGGCCAGCCCAGCTGAAGTGCTTCTATGAGAATGCGCGCAGCTTGGGCAACAAACAGGATGAGTTAAGGGCCACTGTGCTGCTGGGATGACACGACATAGTGGCTGTTACTGAAACTTGGTGGGATGAATCCCATGACTGGGATGTAGGGATAGATGGGTATAAACTCTTTAGGAAGGATAGGCAGGGAAGGAGAGGAGGAGGTGTTGCCCTCTATGTCAATAGCCAGTTGGAATCAGTGGAGCTCCATCTGGGGAGGGATGATGAGCTGGTTGAGAGTGTATGGGTTAAAATTAAAGGCAGGACAGGGGAAGGAGATATTACTGTGGGGGTCTCCTACAGGCCACCTGACCAGCAGATCCAAGCAGATGAGGCCCTCCACAGGCAAATAGAAGTGGCTTCCAGGTCACAAGCCCTGGTCCTCATGGGTGATTTCAACCACCCAGACATCTGCTGGAGGGACAACACAGCAAGGCACTAGCAATCCAGGCTGTTCCTGGACTGCATAGAAGACAACTTCCTCCTTCAAATGGTGGAGGAACCAACAAGAAATGGTGCTATGCTGGACCTTGTTCTCACCAACAGGGAAGGGCTGGTAAGCAATGTATCTGAAGGGGGCCTACAGGAAGGCTGGGGAAGGACTTCTCAGGATCTCGGGTAGTGATAGGACTAGGGGGAATGGAATGAAGCTGGAGGTGGGGAGATTCAGGCTGGATGTGGAGAGGAAGTTCTTCCTCATGAGAGTGGTGAAACCCTGGAATGGGTTGTCCAGGGAGGTGGTCGAGGCCCCATCCCTGGAGGTGTTTAAGCCCAGGCTGGATGAGGCTCTGTCCAGCCTGATCTAGTGTGGGGTGTCCCTGCCCATGGCAGGGGGGTTGGAACTAGATGATCCTTGTGGTCCCTTCGAACCCTGAATGATACTAGAGAATCCTTAAATATCTGCCAGCTCTGTTCCACTCCCTTGTCTCTGGGGGCCATTTCCCATGGGGTCCTATTTACTAACTCACTGAAGAGCTGGAAGTTTGCTTTCCTAAAATATGAGATCCCTGCTGAGCCTACATATCCCATACTAAAGTCTATGCTTGTATTTCTGTTATTTTGTGGCATCCAGGGTGAAAGTAGCACAGCTTTGCCTACATGCTCTACAGTTGCAGGGGAGCTGTATTCCAAGTGCAGCTTTTTTGTATATCATGATAAGGTCAGAGTAAATATGCAGCATTTATTTTTAGTGCTTACATTTATTGAACCCACACCCTGCTTGCTCTGAAATATGTAAGTAAAAAGAAAGCTGGTTGGGTATGCAGGGCCCTCTTGGCAATGACCTTACAGCACAGAAGGCCCACCACAAAACCCAGTATTTTGATTCTGTCTTAAAAGGCACAGTGGTGAATTACATTGGAATGGGCTGCCTGGGGAGGTGGTGGAGTCACCATCATTGGAGGTGTTCAGGAGGAGACTTGATGGGGTGCTTGGTGCCATGGGTTAGTTGGTTGGGTGGTGTTGGATGATAGGTTGGGCACGACGATCTTGAAGGTCTCTTCCAACCTGGTCTGGTCCATTCTATTCTATTCTATTCTATTCTATTCTATTCTATTCTATTCTATTCTATTCTATTCTATTCTATTCTATTCTACCTCCAGCATTCAGACTTGAGCCGAAAAGGAGTCCCTCATCCACCAGAAGAAACTCAAGTGGAAAGAGAAAACATGAAGCCTCGAGGAATTTATGACTGAATGAACATTCTGTTATTTTGTGATAATGAGAATGAATATTCATCAATACTCTGACATGAGAATTCATAGCAACAACCAAAAAAAAAAAGGGGAAGAAAAAAAAAGAGTGTTTGAGAACTGTAATGATAATGTTCTTCCACAGCTGCTTTTGTGAAGGGGGAATAATTTAGCAGCGCTACAGCTGATGTCGACTTTCTAGTTTGTGGTGAAATGATAAAGTAAATGCTGCCTCCAAAGAACTCCAGGGTTGTTTGTGGGAGCTGGAGGCACACTCCTGAGACAGCAAGCTGGGATCTGATGCACTGCAACACTGTAAATGTGTGTAATTTCCCTGCGCTGCCTTCAGCCTTCCTTCATCTTGTGGAAAATATCACTGTAAGAAAAAAAAATAATAATAATGTGTGTGGCTTGTTTTTAACTTTTAGGAAAATGAATTCATTTTAAAATGTCCCCATCTCTCTCCCTCCCCTCACATAACATTGGATTCTGCGTGCTTATTTACCCACAGAAACGGTCACGGATTTTTTTTTTCCTACTCCCAATGGGAAAAATTCTGCAGAAAGGAAAGCCTTAAATGTGAGGAGGCCAGGGGCTGGCACGTGCTAAAGAGAAGAAGATTAAGATCAAATAATAAAAGCATGGTGTAAAAGATAAGAGACAACACAGTTTCAGCATAAAATATTTAGATAAGGATTATTTGGAGCACTGCAGAGGGGGGAAGAGAAGGGATTAGAACTAGAGAAGTCTGCTTTTCATCACGTTGAATTCTTCCCCGTGTTTTTCATTCCCCTTCATCCACCTACCTCATGTTTATTTGTTTAATAAATGCGGCTCTCACGTAGTAAGGACTGCTCTGCAGAAAGCACTGCTGCAAAGAATTCTGACCTGGCTCATGTTTCACAGAGTCATAATTGTGCAATTGTTTCCTGCAGAGGGCAAGTTCTGACGGACTGACCGACACGTGCTTGAAGTATTTATTGTAGGAATACAAACCCCGAGACAAAGGAGATTTTGCCATCAGTGCCACTGGGAAAAGGCAAATTTGTAGCATGTTTTGCAGGCATTACCTATTTAATGTTTAATTTCTATCACAGTATCACTAAAGTTGGAAGAGACCTCAAAGATCACTGAGTCCAACCTGTCACCACAGACCCCATGACTAGACCATGGCACCAAGTGCCACGTCCAATCCCCTCTTGAACACCTCCAGGGACGGTGACTCCACCACCTCCCTGGGCAGCACATTCCAATGATGAACGACTCGCTTGGTGAATAACTTTCTCCTCACCTCTAGTCTAAACCTCCCCTGGCACAGCTTGAGGACTGTGTGCCCTTGTTCTGGTGCTGGTTGCCTTGGAGAAGAGACCAACCCCTTCCCTCCTACAACCTCCCCTTCAGGTAGTTGTAGAGAGCAATGAGGTCACCCCTGAGCCTCCTCTTCTCAAGGTTAAACACCAGCTCCCTCAGCCTCTCCTCATAGGGCTTATGCTCAAGGCCTCTCCCCAGCCTTGTTGCCCTTCTCTGGACACGTTCAAGTGTTTCAACGTCCTTCTTAAACTGAGTGGCTCAGAACTGGACACAGTACTCAAGGTGCAGCCTAACCAATGCAGAGTACAGGGGCACAATGACTTCCCTGCTCTTGCTGGCCACACTATTCCTAATGCAGGCCAGGATGTCGTTGGCCTTCTTGGCCACCTGGGCACACTGCTGGCTCATGTTTAGGCAGCTGCCAATCAGCAATCCCAGGTCCCTCTCTGTTTGGCAGCTCTCCAGCCACTCCGACCCCATCCTGTAGCTCTGCATGGGGTTGCTGCGGCCAAAGTGCAGCACCTGGCACTTGGACTTGTTGAATGCCAAAGTGCCAAAGAAAGAAGAAAAGACAGCTGCAGAATTCTCTAGCTGAACATTTAGGTGTCAAAAGGAAGACAAAGATTAATTCTAAACAAATTTCATTGGTCAGATGTGAGATGTACCACGGCAAATATTCACTAACATTCTTTCACTCACTCACTCCAGCTCCAGCTTCAGTCTGTCTGACTTTTCGTTTCTTGGCCAGCCTACATGCATACCGACCCTGGAATGAAACTGATAAGATAAGAATAACTAACTTTCTTAACAACTGCTTTGAGTTAAAGAATTTCCCTTAATATCCTTTTTTCTCTCTTTCTCCTTTTTCACCTAATTAACTACTAGGGGAAAGGGGAGGAGGGGAAGGGAGGCTTGAGGGGAACCCAAGCGGGGATTCTCCTTGGGAGGACGGGTGTTTGTGTTATTTCCTGTAAATTCTTGTATAATATTGTAAATACTGTATATATTCATTGCATTTCATTATTGCTTGTAAAACACAGCTTTCCATTCGCTTCTCCAGCTGAGTTTAGCTGTGCTTTATTGTCAGTGCCTGTGGGCTAAAGCATCACACCACTACATTCGGTAATCTGAACAGAATTCGTTAGTCATTGTTGGTAGAAGAGGTAATCTTATTGTTGTTTGATAATCCATTGTGATAGTAACATTTAAAGATGTCATGAGTTTAGCAATACTGATGATGTAATGCCAGGTTTAAAATGAAAGTGCTGACTGAAGCAAAGTAGTATGGGGTTTGTAGTTCAGATTGTAACATGAAAGGATTGCTGTTACTGGTTGCTGCTTCCAGTATCTGGTTGGAGGATATCAGTCTTTTCTGCTGGGATGGCTGTGGGCTTGGTGGTGAGGGGGGTCATATTTTGGCTGGCTTGCTTTTGCTTCTGCTTCTCTGTAAAATAGATAAGGTAATTGTATATTGCATTATTCCCATTAAACTCCTTATCTCAACCACAGGGCTTCTTGTAATACTTTCCCTCCTTATTTTGGAGGGGTGAGGGAAAGCTTGTTTGTGAAAGCCAACTGTGTTAAACCAGGACAGGCTCCCAATGTAGGGCCCAAGAAATGTTTGAAATAATAATAAGTGAGATAAAGAGAAAAACCAGTTAAGATTTGGTAAAAGATTTTTGTAAAAGATTTTTTGTTTGTTTGTTTTTTTCTTCTCCATGTTGATGCTTTTGCTTTCTAGGGGTGGCTGGGGCTGATGCTCCTGGCCCTGGTTATGTTACCTAAGATCTTATGTGCTTGTACTGTATGTGCTCTTTCTGGTGGTTCTTATCACTTCAGGGACATGGGTCAGTGCTATCATGTGGCTGCACTGGATACTGTCATATGGTTGCTCCTCTAGCTACTTGGTTTAGATGTAATCTCACCCAGCTGATGGACCAGGTTTTGTCCAAAGTAATACAGGTCTTTCCCAAGTATACCACCTGAAGATCTGCCCCAAGGCCAGATGATTATGAGTGGCAAGGTGAGTGGGAGAGTATGGGCAAGTGCCTAGGACAGTGGTCACCTCTGATTTCCTGGATTTCACCCCGAACAACTGCAAAATCCCCCCAACAAATTGGTAAAATATTTGGGAAAAAAGTATGCTGTCAGCCCAGAAGGTCCCAAGAACAGAAATCACTGTGATGTGTCAGGGCCTGGCCCATACCTATTGAACCCTCCTCATCACTGTTCAGTGTGCTCAGGGACAAAAGAAGGTCTCCAGACCTACAGGCAGACCAGCAGGCTCTGTGGCTACTCACACCCCAACAGCAGGCATGGCAGCTGCACCAGAGAACCAGCCTCTGCCAGTATCAGTCACCCATGTATGAAAAAAGAAATATTCAAGGGAAAGCAGCTCATCTTGCAAAGGATGATGGTGAACCAGGGTCATTAAGGGAAGAAGAGGAAGAGCCAGAAGTGGTCACTTAGTGTTTAATCCCTTGCTTTGAAAGATGGCCAAGGGACAAACAGTGGATTAAATAAGTAGCAGGCTCTGGTAATACGAAGGAAGTATCTCTCCCTCTGTACAGACCTGTGTTTCACCTGTGAAGGAACTGTACCAGAAGACTGAGAGTATCCAAGAGAACATTTCCCATTCCCCACCTGTATGATCCTATGTTTCAGTCATGAGGAACAGGCTCTTCCTTGTCCAATGGAGAGAATCTGGGAAGCACACACCACAGCATACCCCTGTGGTTTTATTTACATGACCATGGGGAGGACATAATGAGGTGGGATGGAAAATCCACTTCAGTCCTAGATTCATGAGTATGTGAATTACAAGGAGGCTCTTCCCAGACTGCTGCCCCAGTTTCCAGTGGAAAAATCTCTCAAAACCAGCAGAAGAACTGATACTGCTTCTGATCCTCCTGAAGGAACCTCCAAACCTTCACAAGATTCAAGTGATTCCAGTCAGAATTAGGGGAGCCCTGAGTACAAACCAGATGGAGGAGAGGGACAGATGGGTTTATTGGGCTTCATGGATGTGGTGGCTTGGCAAGTTGGACCCACAAGAATAAAAAGATTCAGTAGATACAGCTGCACTCTGTACTCTGATATGATCAAACTGCAAGGGCTGGAACCCATCTCTATTTCTGGTGTGACAGGGGGATCCCAACAGCTGAGTGTGTTGGAAGCTGGGCATGGAATGCAGGCCACATTTTCTTTGTTCTCTTGGAGGGCTGGAAGGAGTCACTGGAATCAACTGCCTCAGAGGTGGAAACACAGCCCCACCATATGGACTGATCCAGGCTGTACTGGAACAGGGTGGGTCTCCAGACCATCTGCAGTAAGAAACTCTGTTGTGTACTGCAAGGCAATCTCATTTGGAACGAGAATGGACAGTGAATGATGTATGATGTGTGTTGTTTGATGTTAATTGCTGCAGGACATGATGTAGATGGTATAGAATAAGGAGTGGAGAATGTCATGAGTGTAGTCAGTTGAATATACCTGATGAGTACTCAATCCCATGCTGACATCATGCCAGCCTTAAAATGAAAGTGCTGGCTGTGGCAAACTACCATGGAGCTTGTGGTGCATATTGTAAAACGAGAGGCTTCCTGGTTCCAGTTGCTGCTTCTGGTTTCTGGTTTTGGGGTCTTGGGCTGCTGGGCTGGTTGCAGGATTGGCAAGTGAGGGGGCAATTTTTTTGGTTGGCTTCTGCTGCTTCTGCTGCTGCTTTTGCTTTTCTGTGAAATAGGGTAAAGAAATTGTCCATTGTATTATTTTCATTAAACTCCTTGTCTCAACCACCGGCCTTCTCCTGTTACTTTCCCTCCCAATCTTTATGTGGGGAGCCTGCCTGTGAGAGTGAGCTGTCTTAAACCAGGACAAAAGCAAA